>NC_079504.1:5306693-5654193 GCF_030052815.1 Hevea brasiliensis | reverse complement strand
CTCTCATCTGAGTAATAGCTATGTTAGCTAGTAAGGTTAATTAGCATTATCCAAAGAGACCAAGGATCAATTCCATCAAACCCAAGGTGGTAAAGATTAAGGGAGAGTTAACCCTAGGGGTGGTTGTTTAACCCAGCCATTGAATGTTTGTGTCGGCATATGTGCATATATGTGAAACCATAATGTTCTGGGATGAGTTGTCAATATGTAGCATCCAGTTTTTTGAAAAATAATTAATGCAGTATGGGAAGATGAAGATTGGAATACAATTTAGGTTAGGAATTGTGTTCCATGTAAAATTAGAAAATTAGTATTTCATTTATATAGGAAGTCTATTACTATTATTATTATATTTAAGAATTATTTTATTTAGGAAGTTTTATTAGTTTAGTATTCCTAATAAGATATGAATTAGGGTTTAATCCTAATTTCATTACGCTGTAGGCTCTATAAATAGAGCTAATTTTTTATTATTTAGTAGCTTTTGACTATGATTATTATTAAGATTAATAAAATTATCGAGAATTGGTTGTCTTTCCCAAAGGATTTGTTCCGTTCTACATCAATAATCCAAAACGTAGAATAGATTATAATTGTTAAACCAGGATAGAGGTTAAACTGCCCTGCTGTCCTGCTGGGGCATTATTTTTGTCTCAGTAAATAGTTTGCTTTAATTTTTGATAGGTTGAAGCTATCTATTTCATTGGAAATTTAGCATCGGAAGGTACATTGGGGATTTTGAAAAAAATGAAAATTTGGCCAAAAATGAGGAAAATTATTGGAAATGTGCGTTGCAATTTTAAATTACCTAATCAAGTTTTAACTTTCTTCTAGTATCTCTTTAACTTTCAGAATGATATTATCACTCTATATGGGGTTAAAAAAACTTTCAGAGCATTGGAATTTTGTACTGCCACTGCTGCACAAGTGTCAAACGAGAATGTTATCATTTGTGATAAAAATATTATTGCTGGACTCTCTCCTCAAGTAATCAAGTTAATTGTGTTCGTATTTTTGTTTCAGAAGTTTAAAATGTTTGTTCATTCATTTGTTGAATTTTTAAACATAAGCTGTTCACAATTATTTGTCACAGAAAACTTACAAAGGAGCTATGTGAGGTGATAGAAGATTACAGTCTAGTTGATTTCGCAACCTTAGATATCCAGGCATGCAATCCCCATCCACTTCATTCTGAAAGTTTTTAATCAAATGATTTGAGATGTGTCCTTAGTAGAATGCTTCTTTGCAGGATAAAGAGAGCGTAGGAAATCTTGTGAAATTGATAGACAAAAGCAATGGGTACATATTTGCTGGCATTGATGCCAGTGCAGTTGAATTCAGCAAAATTGCAGTCCGCCCTGTTGATTGGGATTATTACAGATATCCTTATTGTGTTTCAACATTTTATCCCTTTGTTAGTTTTGTCTGAGATATGAATTGAAAAACTTCTTAGAACTTTTGTCATAGCATATTTGCAACTCTTGCAAACAACATCAACATTTATTTGCTTCTTGTGTGGTCCCCAGAAAAATTTCAACTTAGTTATCCTGAAAGAGATTGTTATTTATTTTCTTTTACCAAATGAAGTTTGATATGTTAAATAATCAGCAAGGTTTAAGTATGTAAGTGGTACAAGATTTTCGTATGGATGTGATTTCAATGAAAACTGATTATTTTCAAGGTATGGAACTATGGATACCCTTCGATGAGAAGAACGTGTTTTGAGAACTTAAACAATTGGCATCAAATCACTCAAGGTTCTTCTCATTTACGTGTTAGTTATGCAGTCCATGTGTTTAGAAATTTGTAAGTGTTGCAGTTATGCAGGAGAATAGTAGCGTGAATAAGATATTTTCCTTTTTAATTATGTGACTGATTGGTGATCTTACCTTGCTTTATTAGTCAATTGTACTGTAGATATCTGCTTGTGTGCGTGACTAAATGGAAATTACATGACGTGTTTTTTTTTCCCATACATTAAATTGCATGCCATATTACCATGTGCATATAATTGAGTTCATATTTTTTTTTTATTTAAATAGTTCTTAAAGAATTTTTCACATTTAATTTGGAGGAGATGAGCTACAGGATTTCTGTGTTGAATATAATTTGATAAGTTGGTGATTTGGAAGAGGAGTTTGCCTTAACAAAGCAGCCCACGGTGGCAGCAGTGCAAGAGAAGTACATGAAAGATGATGAAAATTTTGATTATGACAATAACTAAACCTCATTAAGGTGAGATAATATTTGGCATGTGGCTTCCTTGTGCTCTTCTATATTATTACATGCTTAACGTCTTCATCAATCTCTCTTTCATGTGGCTTTTGACCGTTCCTTATTGAAAGAGTTTCATGTTCTAATGCAGGAGTTTCACATATCATATATATACTGCTCAATACAGGTCACGGATTTTACCTGTAGAAGATACTGATCGAAGGAGTTGGTTCTTCTCTCCACCTGTCTTCCTGAGGGATGCGACGAAAGCAGAGAACATCTTTTTGTGGTTTTCTGAAGTGAAGAATGTTCAACATCAAAAAATGTTTAACCAATGTTAGATCAACATATCAAAAGATATATGGGGCAGTTTTGTCAACGTGTTCCACCTGAATGTTGGAAAAATTTTATTCCCTTGTTTCTGGAGAGAAATACTCATTACACTGCTATGTTCCAAATGTTTTAAAATGACTGCAATCTGGTTTTATTTCAGCACTTGAAGAAGTACCGCCATATAATCCACAGAAAATTTAATTAAAGGAATTGTAGTTGGTGGGAAATTTTCAATCACAGATCAAGTTTCAATGGACGGCCAAACCATTTGCTATGTTTCCCAAGTATGCATTATTTGTTGTGGCGGCGCGTGACTGTAAGTCTTTCTTCGAAGTGGAAGTGAGAATTCAATTCTACCAGATTTCGCTTTGAATGTGCATGTGACCACTTGGGAATTGGCAGATAAAATCATAGCACACATGGGAAATTACTTGGTGCTCTCCGAGTATACATTATTTCTAATAATTAACTTGGATTTATTTCTTATAATTTTAAAAAAAAATTATCTTTAGTGCAACGGAAGTATACCATCAGCAAACTTGACATTGATTTATGGTAATTGTTTGCAGTAGAAAATCTCCGGCAAAGTCTTTGATTCAGCGGTGTGGTTGCTATGAATAGAAATCCATCATACAAAAATTCACACCCAATAAATTACCTTTAACTAAAATTTGCAAATTTATAATCCGTTAGTTCTTTAAAAATGATTGAGAAGCAAAATTTTTGAGGAGCTCTGCCGGCGTACTAATCAAATCCACGACAAAAATCAGCTTAATCTGCGTGGAATCAGGTGTCTGCCGTGACTATAAATTAATTAATTAATTACAGTCAATACATCAAAAATAAAATAAAGAATACTGAATTTCTGATATTTGAAATTTCAAATATTTCGATGCATCCATGGTAATGGTATATTCCCTGCACACAGCAGTTAACGGGGTTTGATAATTTGATTGTGGTCATTCAAAGCGCGTGGAATTGCTTTCTGGGAAATTCATTTCCCGCACGATATTTGAATTTTGCCCTTTTTTCCAAAGAAACAAACACGGGAGATAAAATCCTAATAAATACTTTATAAAGACAAAAATTAATTAGGACAAAGTCATTTTCTTTGATATGTTTGAAGACGTCCAAATTTTATTTTTATTTTATTCTAGTAAATTATTGTAAAATCTATAATAACAATGCCCATAAACGTTACAATAATTCTACCAACGCAAGTCTCTGGAGAAAAAAACGTACATGATGGAGGCTGAATCTTTTCTTTTCCCCAATAATTTGGTTTTGCCGTTTTGGTTCTCTTGTCTCTATTTCAAGAAAGTACCAAAAAGAGAGAAATGGAATTTTGTATGGAACTAGAAAAACAAAAGGCAGGTTTGAATAATTGCCCTTGGTATATATATATATATAATTTGCTTTCAAAATTCTAATGATTAAATTAAATTAGGAGGCAAAGCATTTGCGTAGTGAACAAGGGATGGTTTAGGTGATCATTGTTTATAATTAGTTTCCTGTCTTGCAGTTTTTCTTTCAAAGTTTTCACATTTTATTTCTTTATCTTCCCTTGTTTAGTTGTTTTTGGGTGTAATTCATTAATCAAATTCTAAATATGCTTATTTAATATTTAGAAACTAATTAAGAAAATGGGATTATGTGTTCATACTCATCAATTAGGTCAATTTATTTCCATCATTGTTTATGGTATCATTCACTTTGTCTTACAACTTTAAAGAATAATCCAATATCAATTTTGTTTGGCTATGTCACTGTGGATGAGATTGCAGGCAGTACACTGATTATCAGCCTTTCACCTGATTACTTCCTCTTCAGTGCAATTTAATTACCAAAACCTAATTAAGCTAAGCATCTCTTCTTGTCCACGCTTCTTGCTTTTTCAGCACAGATTACATTACATCTGTTTGAATATTTCACAGCCTACTTGTCAATCAGCTCAATTTCCCAGAAGCTAACTCAAACTTGATAATTAGCTACTCCACAATCCTTATTAATATCATCTAATTGCAATGTGCATGCTTCACATTTTATTATTATTTTTTTACTCAATTCATCATGAGTTCAATATAAAAAATGTGCAGTGAAATTTACCTATTAAATTTATAGATCTCATATATTTATATTTTGAATTATAATGGACCGAATCTAAATAAAAATTTCCTACCAAATAAATATATTCAATTGAATGATTCATATGACGCATAAGCTTATTTAAATATTTCTAAAAATAAATTTTAAAGTCAAAATTTCACAAATTTACCTTGTAGTCTTATATACGCCTTCTTCTTGGCTCTCAAGAAATCCTTCTTCAGTCTCTCTTCCAGAAGATGTAGCAGGTTGAAAAATATAGGAATCCATATACTGATGCTTATCCTTGATCTTAATTTCAATTTTGGAATTTTACAATCACACATCATATCATTGGCTCTTATATATTAAGAGGATTCCAATTAATGTAAGTTTTTCTCTATCTATCTTTATCCTAACATCACAATTTAATAAGAAAATGGGTTAATATGACATAAGCAATTACCACTCTAGAACATATGAAGGCATAAATATAATAATAAAATAATTAATTTGCAAACAAATTTCATCTTGCCAACAAACCTAGCTGCTCAGCTAACGATTTCAGAGTGGCTCATCTGGAAAATAAGATATTAATCATAATCATTATTATAAACAAGAGTTGCATCATCTTTTATTTTGTTATGTTAATACCAATAGACACAATTTACCTAACCCAAGCTCCCTCCCTTGTCCAAGTAACCATGTTTATCCCCTTGATTGATAGTTGATACATCATGTTTGATGCAGAAAGGAATAACATATAAGATGACTTTAAATTATAAATTAATAAATTATTCATGTGCCATTAGTTTATTGTTAATTAGTGATTACCTCCTCTCCAAGAAGCCAAGAAGTCAAACGACACCGCAATCTACATAGAAGCTTCTAAATGTATGATTTTATTATTTTGTATTATTTATCAAACGTTTGATTTGACTAAAATGCCATCTTGGATCTGGTCTTCTTTTGCATCCCTTAAATAAGTAGTTGTAGCCCTCTCCCTCTCTATTCCATTTCTAATCCTCCATTGAGAAGAATTAGTCCAAAATTAAAACCTTCAAGAAACCCCTTTGGCCCCAGAAGAAGGCTAGCTTTACAGCTTAGATTATGAGATGTTGAGTCCTTTCATTTGTGGCAGTTTTCATCATCATCAAGAAGAGGAAGATGAACCTCTACAGCAGGGTTCTAGCCCCTGTTCCACTCCAAGAAAATCAAGAAAAAGCACCAAGGATAGCAAGAACCCATATTCCACTCGTGGACTTGACAAGTTCTCTGCACTTTTAGCTGATCTTGAAGAGAAGAGGCAACAGATATATTCCCAGGTGGATTCTCAGGATATTTCATTTGTTCGTTTCGTTTACTCCAGCTCAAATGATTGCGTCCCAATCATAGTGAAGTTGAAGGATCAGAATAAGCAAGATCAAAATAAGGGCATTGATTTTAAAGATGAACCAAGAACCACACAAAACGCAGAAGCTTTGGATAAATCGCCAATAGAGACATCAGCTGTTCAGCATGAGGAAGAATCCAAGCAAACAAGATTGGAAACTGATAAAAAGACTGAGAAGAAGAGGATGCTTTCATGGAACTTGAAGTTGCATAAATGGAGAAGACCTTCGTATTATATGCCAATGTTTATAGTCTTGATTTTGCTGTTCTTGGCTTTCTTTGGAAGATCAGTAGCAATTCTATGCACCTCTATTGGGTGGTATCTAGTCCCTACATTGAGTTCAAAAAGACCAGCAAAGAAGAAGCAATTGGTGAGAAGATACAGTGAAATTTCTCCAAGGAGCAACAAGAATATGACTGGGGATTCCAAGGTCAAATCTCCTCATGGGCGTCAAAATAGCTTCTGAAGATTATTTGATTTTTCTTGTTTCTTTAATTTTTTTTTTCTTCTTTTTGTTTTAGAATTAGCATTTTTGTCTGTTGTGATGATGATGTAGAAAAAATTTTCGGTTCCCTTGTTTGGTGGGGATTGAAATTTCAACTCTTTGAAATGTTCATAAATGTAAATTATGCGTTCAACGATATTAACTATATAATGCCCTGTAATGTTTTATTCAAAGTGGTTTTGTAAGGTTTCTTCGAAATTGAATGGCACTTTTTTTAATTGTGTTTCTAAATAATCTCATTGTTTGAATCGTTGTCTCCTTATGCATTTCATTTGTGGAATCTCTTATTTTAAATATTGCTTGATATAGTTCCCCTTTTTTTTTAACAAAAAATAATTCTCTCATTATTATTATTAAATTAAAATTTAATAGATTTTGCTATATTTTTTGAATGCACCAAATCAATGTAAAATAAAACATCTTCGAAAAAAAATCTTAATCTTAATAGGCTGATTTGAAAAGAAAAAAATACTTAAAAGAGAAAAAAATTCAATTTAATTCAATTTTTTATGATTTTTTAAAATAAAATTTTTTAAATTATAAATAATAAATTTTTTCACTCACTTCATTCATTTCATAGAAAATAATTGATATATAAAAAATATTTTTCATGAAAATATTAAAAATATTTTCATTTTTTAGTAATAAGTACTAAAATAATAAAATATTTTTATATTATGTATGTTTGATTATTTTTAGAAAATTACCAAAATTCAAAAATTAATTTTCTCTTTTAAGAAGGGAAAGCTTTTTCTTAAAAAATAATTTAATTTTCTCTTTAATTAAAAAAATATTTTCGATTGATCATTTTTAAAAATGTCAAATGCTAAAAATATGAAAAATATTTTTTTCAAAATAAAATAAGGCTAAGTTTTTAAATATAAAAATTGATAAAAGAAAATAAATTGAATGTTAAATTATTATAAAATTTAGCTTTCAAACAGAAGAAATACAAAGAAAGTTGATTTAAAAATATTATGATAGCAAATATTAAAAACATTAAATTAAAATAATAAAATAAAAAATCTCAATTTGACATATTGCTTAATTTAAAGGAAGTTTCGATTTTGATAAATTCAAGCAAAAAAATCCAGAGAAAGCCATGATGATCAAGCAACAGCGGATAACTTACTCAAAGGGCTATGCTAATTAAATTGGAAAATCCTCTAGATTGCATTATTTTCACACTCCAAATTGACCTTCTAGATAAGGGGTTCATAAATGAGTTGTTAGATCTTTCAGATAAAACCACCACAATATTAGAATGGTCCATAAACCAGTTGCAGTTTTATACACCAATTGGTCTTGCACCATTAATACAAGCCACATCCTTCTCATCCGCCACAACATTAGTTCATGATTTATATTTTTACAATTGAATAATTTTAAATTAAATTAATTATAATTTTTAAGACTATTTTATGTATTCTATACTGACCAACACTCATTTATACGCTAAGGGCTGAGCTTTACAATCTACAAAACCCTGGAGAAAATAGGAATGGTGTGTAGGCCTCAATATTTATTTCCAATAAAAAAAAACAGTTGTGTCCTTTCTTTTCTAGGTTAAATAAATGTCAATTTTAGCTTCTAGAAATCCTTTCCCAATCACGTAAACTACTGTCTACCAACTGTGCCAACAAGATGAGAACATGCTAGAGATCTGCTATATCCATTTGCATATGATATAATAGATAACAATTCACTTACCACATTAGCTATCTTCAGCTGCAGTAAGCAACTAGGCATTCCGTTGCTATGAGATGAAAAAATCATTGCTCGACTTGAATGCCAGATTTGCATAGAAGTTGAGTTTTCGGCATTTTCTGGCCGATGCAATTTGTTTCATGGTTACCATTGTAGTACTGAATGCCTTGCAGAAGCTTCCATTGCTATCAATAGTGAGGAGTTACAAATATTAAGCTCAACAGCTAATATAAGCTTGAAGTTATAATTTTTAAATCAAATATTTATATTTAAATTCGCACCGAGTCAATTAAAGCATTCGTAAAATTGAAATAATGAATGCAGTAATCCCATATAAATATTTAATCTAAGAACTATTAGGCTTATTCTTATATATAACTACATCCAACTCCATAATCTTTCAACTAATTGGGCAATACTACGACTTGCTATGCTATTAGAAAGCCATGTCACTGTAAAATCCAATAACGTCAAATTGTGAAATTGTGAACTATAGTACAGCTCCTACACCATAATGAGCTCAATTTTGCGTCATTTTCTACAAGGCTATTGATACAAAGAAAATTCGAGAAGGTAGAACATCACATATTTGGTAGTTGAAGCAGCAAGAATTGGCTTCTTGTGAAAAGTCCAAACTGGAGAAAAATTGTCACCATGTTTCACAACCCTATTCCTGCATTTCAACAAAAGGATGTACCATCAGTTATAGCGTCGTACATAGACCTCAATAAGCAGTTAGAATCAGATTAAAAATGGTATTTAAAATGAGGAAAATGTTGCTTCTTTGCAGTGGGGCCATGCCCTTCCTCAACCAACAAACTAGTGGGACCAACTCTATGAACTGAAGCCATCCAGTATATGAAAATAGACCTACATGTTAAACCAGTTATAAACTTCATCAGATGGCAAGCTGGGCCATGGCCATAGTCTAGGCCAAAGCCCAACTCAATGTTATTTGGGCCTGATTTTTTTACCAAGCATTATAGGCCAGATTTTGCCAGGCCTTGAAAGATTCCAAGCCCAGCCCAAGCACTAATAAGGTTGGGCCTATGATCGAATATAAATTCAATACAAGTGACTTTCAGTGTTTAGCCTGTAAAGCTATATATATACTGATGTGAAAAAGGCTTCAGAAACTTGGAAAAAATCAAAAATTCTTTTTATTTGTAATGTTCATCACTTGGTTTCTAACCTTGAATCTCTTCCGTCGTGAATCATCAGAAGTGAACTGAGAAATGTATCTTTCATGTCTAGGACCTTCATTTCTGTAGTGCCCTCCTCCCACTGCTGGCATCCTATCACTCTTTTCTTTTGCTTGACTACTTGACTTTTGGAAGAAGCTATCCTTGGTCCAGGTTACATCATAATCAGCCTTCAATCGAGACCCTTGCTGCTCAAAAATAATTGATCAAGTAATTGATTATCATATCCAAGCCAGCCATCACTAACAAATAAACTATTTGATTAATTAATAATCTCAAACACGCAGCACCTGATTTGCAGAGTTGATGTTGCATGTGAAAAAAAAATCACTCTTTAAAAATGATACCCTTACTATTATTAACATCATCCAGAAGATATCATATGAAAAGAAAATGTATAAAGGGTAAAGATGAGAGGACTAGATGCTGGAAACGTATGTCAGGGACAATGCACCAAAGGCATTACGTGTCAAGGAAAATTCAAATTGAATATACAGCTCACGCTGCAAAATATTGTGAATATGAACACTTCAATGTCCATGCTCTCTAAGAAAAGCTTCTGTAGAAAAAAACCCACATGCTTAATACATATGTGTTGGTGTATTGTAAATTCTTGGTCTCTCTCTCCCTCACAAATATGGGTGAAACATGAGATGGAATTCCATATGCATGCCACAAATGTGCCAAGGTGCACAAAAGGCCAAAAGCCTATCCATTATGCATAATAGACATGGCCAGTGGGATGGGCTGGACCGGTCTGATTCTAGTCCCTGGAATCAAGGGCCCAGGAACAGACTGCAGGGTCACTCCAGTTTGAGTCATTACAACGTTTGGGAATTTTTTTTTGAAGAAAAAATGTCAGTTTGAACTTGACCGGCCCGGTTCCAGGTCCAAACCAGACCGTGGCTGACTCTAATGCATAATGCTCGAGTGTGACAAAAAGCTGTTCAATGTTTACTGGTCAAATCCAGGCCTTTACCAACATAAATTTATAAAAAGAAGATTGAATAAAAACCATATAACTCGTGTAACATCAAAATAATAGCATATAGAGAAAACCAAGTTACTACCTTCTGCAATGAGTGTCCACATAAGACTTTAAGAGCATTATAGAAGTCCCCATGTTTCTCAAACTGAACCACAATCTTGCAGAGGAGACCTGAAATTATATCCCCTCCATCCTCGTCTGCATCCTTACCACGATCATCATCCTCAGCGACGTTAAGATTTCTATTGAGCGAGTAGAAGTAATAACATGGATGATGTACAATCAGGTTTTTGTCATTACATTATAGAACTAGAACTAATAAAGCAAACATAGTTAATAGCATATGGGCAATGGTTACATGTAGCTTTACAATCTGAAAAAGAAAACCTTGTGGAAATTTGAATAGTCGAAGCCAGTTCTTATCATAAGATGTTTAACACCAATTGGACAAGTACTACAAGCAACTTGATCACATGCATATGAGGAATTCAGAACAATATTCATCTGGGCTTTTCCAAATTGGACTACTAACACCCAACTCTTGTATTGTTTATTGCAAATTACAAAGATGAGTATAACCATTGCCCCATTTGCTGCAAAACTTCACAAAGTAAATTCAGCACTGCTAGCAGTGCTATGTTTGAAAGGTAATTCACTAAACCAGACACAATTGCCTCGTCAACTATACACACCAAGACAAATCAAACATGCCAGAAACAAGATTAAGCTTGGCGCAAATCCTCATAAAAGAAGATAATTGACAATGGAAATTACCTTATCTTCCCAAATGTGGAGAAAATGGTATGAGTAACTAACAATGAAGGCTTCGAAGACACCCTCGGCTCTGCAAACCAACGGGACGGAACCCCTCGCACTATAATAGTGTCCGGCTCTTGCCTCCCCCCTCTGGAATACCCTGCCAAACCAACACAGAAGAATCGCTTGAAAATTATAAAAAAATAAGAATTGAAAAGCAAATAAAATTCACAAACCTCGATTTCCAAAAGCGTAAAACTCCTCCCAAGCTTTCTTCATCCCCTCAAAGTCATCGGACTCTGGCACAGCAACACCGAGCTTGTATCTAAATCCTTCGAGGTTCAGCTCGATTCCGTCCATTTTTTCAACAATGTACTTTCTCCAATCCAGGAACTTCTTCTCCAAAACCTTCAAATCCTCATCCTTATCTTTCTCGATATTGAGAAACCCTAGGTCTCGAATGCAGAGAGTGCCGTGCGCGACCGGATCATCGCGTTTACGTTTCTTGAGGTCTTTATAGCGTCTGATTTCGAGGTCCTCTTCGGGGACTGTGTTGGAGACGGAGAGGGAGATCTTCAGGAAGTCTATGAGAGCACGCTTTAGCTTCCACTCGTCGATTGGTTTAGTGGCGGAGGAGGAGATTGAAGGGTAAACCGTGAGGATGAGCTTGACGCGCGGTACTAGAGAGAGACCGTTCTCGATTTCTAGAGTTTCCGTTGGCGGGAGCTCATCTAACGGTCGAATGCTCATAGCTCTCTCTGTGTTTAGATAGATTTCCTCGAGCTCTCAAACTTTTGGCTCCTTGAAAGATCAGAGGGATGCAATTGTCAATACGGAGCGACTGAAACGCGCCGTTTTACCAATTTGCGGAGCGTCGCCTCTAAAACGACGTTTGGTATTGTCCAGAATGCAAAAAGACGAGGCAACCCCTGGTTATGACGCGGCATCTTGTAATTGATGGAAAGGCGCGTATAAATGTACACTCAACCGCAAATTTATAAATGGCCTGCAACCGAAGCGAGTGCAATCTAGTAACAAGTCAAAACTAAACCGTGAAAACAGAGGGAACAGATTTGTGGGACATGGGGCTATCGTGCTTCGCATGCTTCAACGGTGGCAACAAGCGACAGAGACAGGAAGAGGATAGATTGGCCTCTGCTGAAGCCCGTGCCAAAGCCGCCGAAGCTGCCCAGAAACGGTAATGATCGCTCCTGTTATTTCAATTAATCGTTGTAGTTTATGCTTTACCATTTCTTAAAAATCCGAACCAATAAGCATAGGTTGAGTTGCATTACTGATGAAATTTATGGGTCGAGTCTAATCAAACTTAAATATGATGCTAAAATCATGGTTTTTTATTGCATTTTAATTTCGCTCTCTTGGATTTGGATGAGAACGATTGGTAGTGAGTACTATCGCAGCTTTTTCTGGCCTTGAAAATGGATGAATGAAAATGATTATCTTGCAAAAACATATACATATGAGGTTGAAAGATTGGAATGGATTGGATTGCTCACTGATATTGGTGAAGGAAATGAATTTATTTGTAGTTCTATAGCCATAAAAAATTATTGATTTTCAGCAGACTTTCTATTTGCAGTTAGTATGCTGATAATGCCAACTTAATTTGCTTTGTCACTTTTTTAATGAATAAAGAAAAGTACAATTTTGCTGTGGTTATTTATTTGAGATTGTAAATGTTCCTGGGTTTTGACAATGGAGTAGTTTTTCTTATCTAATTATCTCTGTTAAAAATTGTTCAAAAAATTTGGACTAGCCTGGTATAATTTTGCTTTAGGGAGAAAGATACAGCCCAATACAAATCCATCTCACTCTTAGAGTTAAAGATCCATATTTGAGTGACCATTTTGAAAAGTATCAACAAGTCTAAGTCATATCTCAACTAGCATCTCAAGTCCAAATCAGGAAACTCGTAGAGATAAGAGTCACTACCAATTCTTAGAGCAAGAAGAGTAGGCCTGGCCACAATCCGGTTCCAATCCGAAATCGGAATTGGAACTGAACTGTCAGTTTCAGTTTCAGGGCTAGAGGGACCATAATTAGATTGAAGGGCTCCGGGTCTGGTTTTGATTCTGATTCAGTTTTATTTTGATAAGATCTAATGGTCAATCTCTTTTTTTTAAGGGAAAATTTTGGTTTTGGCCTAAAAGTAGACTGACTAGTTAAAGTACAGTGTTAGTCAATCCAAGTTTGATTGGTTGAATTGAACCATACTGTGACCACCTCTGAAGTATAGATTATAGTTACTTGAGATGTTGGAAATTACCTTCAACACATAAACATAGATTGAACTAGATTGCTCATGGTCAAGGATGGATGAAAGAACAGATCCTTAGGAATTCAATGATCCTCAATTTCAATGACATGTCTTGATTTTGTTGTCCTTTTTTCAATTCAGAACGTGTGAATCATTGCTCAGGTTGCCTTTTGAGAGAGTTTTCATTGAAAGAGAGCTTTTGTACCATTACCTCTCTACCTACCAAACACTCAAAAAAATCTGTGAGATATCACTGTGTTTTTAGCACCATGAGCTTATCTTAGAAGTCCACAGTCCCCTTTTGCATTCAGCGAAAGTGATAGAATAAACTCTTTATCAAGTTCATGACTGAGTCCCACATCATAGAAAATGTTAGCTTTGCAAACATCATATATTATGGGGCACAATGTTATAACTCCTTTTTATTTTTTAATTTCCTAAACTTGAGAAAACATGTAAAAATATGTGGTTCAAAATAAGACATCTGGTTTCTTACATATGCTACTTAGTCACAACCAAAGTACAAGGCTAAACAACCAAGGCAACCAACCATGAGACCGAAGAAACATTATAATTTGGAAATCCAAAGTTCCTATTTGGAATATGAGCCTGGACGCAAATCAGGTCCTTTCAAAAGCACAAAATCTAGAAGTTGCAATTATCATATCTAGCTCGAGTACATAAGTTTAATCCCAAGTTGGCTAGACTAACACATGCCATAAACATGGGATTACAACCAATGCAAAAACTGATACTTACAACGTATACATCCTGAAGTGTCATCGTAACCAAACTGTATGCATCCTTGGTTTTTAAAATAAACTCATATAAAGGGGGAGGCCACATTTTAAAGTGGCATTTCTTTATCATGCATCGTGGTAGAATACCTGAAAAGAATATCACAAACTAACAGAACAAACCAGATTGGCTATAATAATTTTTTTACAAGGAAATTTATTGAAGTGATTCGATGCCAAGAATCACTTTTGTTAGCTTACAAATCACTGTTTACATATCATAGCAATGAGATACTAATTTAATATCAAAAGAAGAGACGATGAACTTAGTAACCAATTCTATTTATAAACAAGGAATACAAGACCCTCCCTTGTTTCATGCTAAACCTGATCAATGAAATATATTCAAGGAATCAAATTATGAATATTTTCATGTGTACTAAACTAATCAATTTATTTCAGCACTATTAGCTCATTTGAGTTGTTTATATCACTGAGCAAGATATGCCAAACAAGAATATCAATTTTTGGAAACAATTTGAAGTTGAATTAGATAGAATGCTGGAAATAAAGAAGTATAGAAGCCTCAACATCCAAAACCAGAGGAAAGGACCCAAGTGGCTTGTGTTCTTTATTTAGGTATTTTATGTGAGTATTAGGTTGAAAATTAGCAAATTAGACTGGTCTTAGGATAAAAATTTTTTAGTCAGCCAATGCGAGAAGACTATTGATGGATGGAGGGGCTCAATCTGTTCAATTTGGTGTGCATTCCTTACTAATGGGCTTTGAATGAAGTGTAGGCTTTGTTCACTGATAAAGAATCATTTTGAAGACTAGCATAGGCAGCGGAAGCAGCACCGTCGATATGTAACAAGAAGGCCTGCCTATTGTGCTCTTGCATTGAGATGGCAATATAAAGAGTTCTTGAAACTCAATTGTCTATCACAAAAGAAGTCTGTGAATTTGGATGTTTGCTATGAGTGAAACTTTTTTATGGAACAAGTTTTGGGAGCTTTTGTTGTTTGTTTTCAATGTCTTCTGTTGTGAATTTAACTTTTTTCGGAATCATAGAGATCAAAAAAAGGCAACAGGCACTGAGTTGTGGGCGCAAAATTTCTGGATGGAAATTGGGCAGTTTTACTAGCTTTGGTGAAGGCAAGAATAGCTTGTGTGGTTGAGCCATGAGTCCACATTCACTGCACCACTGATGAAAACGTTCTGAAATAACTTCGAAGGATGAAGCTGCAAAACAAGGAAACCAAGTGAGAATGGATGCCAGCGGTGTTCTCCAGCATTTCCACTCTGAAATTTGAAGTCAGAGAAATCTTCAAAGGAGAAAGTGCAGTTTCTGTGGTGTTAGATCACATCTAATGTAGGAGGAGGAAACCCTCCTTATCGAGATTCCTGTAACTATCTCCTAAATGGTGGAGGTATCTTGTGGGAGTGGGACACTACCCAGAGATGCATTCAAGTTCTGCTATTATTTTGTGACCAACACTATCAGTAGACTTTAATACGAATATTTCATATATGCAATGTTGTGAATCTTGTGATAATTTAAAGATTCAGCCATCTTTTTATTCCCTGTTTTGTAACTAAGCCATTATAGTATTGGACTTCTATGGAATTGAGTTGCTGCATATGAAGAATCATACTCTATGCAACAATTTTGTGTCTGTTCACCTTTGGGTTGTGCCACCCCTTAGTTCATGCTAGTTGGCTGATGAGATTAGTACTGAGTTATTAGGTATGATGATCCAGGGGTCTGAGAGACTGAAACAGTTTTTTTACGGCACTTTGATAGCTTTCTTCTCACTAGAGCAATTCAGATGCCCTTGCATCATTTAGCATGTTGTCATTCTTATCCGCAGGCAAGAGGAATTTGAAAAATCTGCTGCAGGTAGAGCTGCACGTGCGCAGCATGTAATGGCAAAACAATCTGCAAATTCTAATAAAGGCGAACCAGTTCTAAAGGTTTCTTTCTTTCTTTTTTATTCACCCGCTGAGCCGCCGTCTCCCAAAAAAAAAAAAAAAAAAAAAAACACCTCCTTCCTAACAGCTATATATTGGTTCTTTTGATGCAGTGGCAGATGGGTTGATGTTAAGCTTATTGTCTGTGCATTTGCAGATTCTATTGTAAGTGGAAATCTATCTTGAAGGATTAAAAAACTATTTTATGAATATTCCATGATATGCTTAATTTTTCTTATATGTTAATGGGGTTAATAGTGTACCATGCATCATTTATTTTTATAAGTCCTCATTTTTGACATTTTAGTATGACAATTTTCTGGATCAGTAAATTGCTTAAGGGTGATGGCATGTCCCATGCACTAGACATCTGATTTTAACACTGACTCTTGCTGTGATGTTTGCTTCTGATGAGCTCAACTTCTAGTCAAGGAAATCCTAAAACAAAAAATTACATTAGAACTTTCAGTTCCATGAAATTCTTGATGTGTATTTAAATTGTTACTAGTTTACTTTACACTAGAAGATGAGGAACTATTCGTTATAGTTCAGGAAACTAACTTTATCTTTGTTCCTTTTGTGCTGTGCCTGTGATAGGATTCAATCATGTTATCCACATCATCGGTTTCTCTCATTCTGAAGGCAAATTGTTAATATCTTTGTTATAGATGCCCCATTAAAGTTGTAAATGTCTCTCAAGTTTGTTGTGACTTCCAAAAGCACAGAAATAAGGTAGAATGATTGAAACCAATATCAAGGGAGTTTCTGAAATGTTTATTTGTCTCCTAGTGCATGTACAATCTTCAAAAATATCATGTCGCAGATCAACATAGTAGAAATTTGACACTACATCCCATTGTGAGGACAAAAGATGCCAAGGCATCAATGCACTGCATGCAAATCAGAAAACAAAATGCTGATGATCAGATAAAAGCATGTGAGTTGGATTAAAATTGAACAAATTCAATTTATTCAGCCTAAAATTTATCTAATCATTAAATATTTTAATTTTTTAAAAATCAAATTTAAAAAAAAAATAATTTAAATTATAAATATTAAGATAGAATTGTAAATAATATTAATAATTAAAAGATAAATAAAAAAATTAAATTATTATTATTATTATTAAAGAAAGTTATTAATGAAAATGTCACATGACAAGATGTGATATTTTCTTTGATATTTTTTTAAAAATACCACACTGCCTTTTATATATATATATATATGTTAGGCATTATAATTCTTGAAAGTGATTTTTTCTCCCTTATTTATCATGCTTTAGCAGAGAAGTAAACGCAATTAGTACATTTTTTATAGCGTGCATACATTTTTGTTTGGGGTCCCTGAAAGCGTGTGTGAAACAGAAGTTAATAAACAGGACAAATTGCTTGCACTATTTTAAACAAATAAATGCTCCAACCCCTAGTGGCTTGACCGTAACGGGCCAACTACGTTGGCATTTGGATCGCTAGTTCGTCCCCATGCCATTATGCGATGACTGATGAACGATAGCAACTTTCTGAATTAGAAATGGATTCCCACCTGAATCACTCGAGCGCCAATATAAATCCAGCAGCCGTCAAAAGATTCACATCCTAATATTCCAACCTCGCATTAATCGAAAGAAAAGAGGTACAGAGAGGGAGACAGTAAAAATGAATCATGATAATATGAGGGAAGATGAAGTTGAATATAATTTAGACATGGAACATACAGTTCCAGAGCCCAATAGCAACAGAGACAAGAATCGAGATGGAGAAGATAAAGAAGAAACTAGAGGAGGAGAGTTATCAGTGGAGCAGATGTTTGAGAGCCAAGGGGTTCCATCATGGAGGGAGCAGCTGACATGGAGAGCTTTTGGGGTGAGCTTCGTTTTAAGCATATTGTTCAGTTTTATAGTAATGAAGCTTAACCTCACAACAGGGATTATCCCTTCCCTCAACGTTTCTGCTGGTCTCTTGGGATTCTTCTTTGTGAGGACTTGGACCAAGATCCTTGAGAAATCTGGCCTCTTGAAGCATCCCTTTACCAGGCAAGAAAATACTGTCATTCAAACATGCGTTGTTGCCTATTCTGGCATTGCCTTTAGCGGTATTACTCATCTCCTGATATTCTTTCTCTAATTTCTATGAGTTCATCCACATCAGAATCTGAAGCTCTGTATTATTTTGTTTAAATAGGCGGCTTCGGAAGTTATCTCTCCGTGGTGCCTCTAAGGAAGGTAATCATATTGATTCTTGTTAAGAAAAAAAAAAGAAAGATTAATATATATTTTGAAACAAATTCACCATCATAAATTGATTAATATAAATCTCATATATCATTAATGGTTTCAGATCATGATCATACACTTCAAACTGACGTACCCAAGTGGAACTGCAACTGCTCATCTTATAAATAGCTTCCACACCCCTGAAGGAGCCAAGCTGGCAAAGTAAGGCACTGGAAGAACCACTTGGTTTCAGTTTATATGCAATCACATGAAAGTTTTCAACTTTCTTGTTCTACTCGTGTAGGAAACAAGTACGTGAGCTAGGTAAGTTCTTCTCCTTCAGCTTCCTGTGGGCTTTCTTCCAATGGTTCTTCAAAGCCGAAGATTATTGTGGATTTTCAAACTTCCCTACATTTGGACTCAAAGCTAGAGACAACATGTACATTCTTTACTCATCCATGTTCTTTTCTAATTAAGAAGAAAGTACTTGAGATGAATATATACATAATCTTCAAGGAATTTTGTTTTCATTAAGCACCCTTTAATATAATTCATTAATGTTTTCGGCTAATTATCCGCATTTAAGCCTGCAGGTTTTTCTTTGATTTCTCAGCAACCTATGTGGGAGTAGGTATGATTTGCCCATACATCATAAACATATCAGTGCTCCTTGGAGGAATTATTTCCTGGGGTCTAATGTGGCCTCTGATAGATACTAGAAAGGGACATTGGTATCCAGCAGATCTCAGCCCAAAAAGCTTGCAAGGTCTCCAAGGTTACAAGGTGAGTTTCTGATCTTGAAGGTTCATTCCTTTAATTGAAATGAATTATTTATTCTCTGAGTATTTTCTCAGGTGTTCATCGCCATTTCCTTGATTCTTGGTGATGGTCTATACAACTTCTGCAAGGTGCTAACCCAAACCGTCACAAGCTTTTATTATCAATTTCATGCCAAAGGCAACAGAACAGATCTTCCAGTTGCAGATATTCCCTCTCCAAAGATGAAGAAGGCCTCTTTTGACGATCAGCGCCGCACCCAACTCTTTCTCAAAGATCAAATACCAACATGGTTTGCTATAACAGGTTATGTCACCATTGCTGCGATATCTACAGCCATTCTTCCACACATATTTACCCAGCTCAAATGGTATTAAGTGATAGTTATCTACTTGTTTGCACCAACCTTAGCTTTCTGTAATGCATACGGGTGTGGGCTAACAGATTGGTCCCTAGCATCCACGTATGGAAAACTTGCTATTTTTACTATTGGGGCATGGGCTGGTGCCTCTCACGGTGGGGTTTTAGCCGGTTTAGCAGCATGTGGAGTCATGATGAACATTGTCTCCACAGCCTCTGACCTTATGCAAGATTTCAAGACGGGCTAACTAACCCTAGCTTCACCCCGATCCATGTTCGTGAGCCAAGTGATTGGCACAGCAATGGGTTGTGTAATTTCCCCTTGCGTCTTTTGGCTATTCTACAGGGCGTTTCATAACCTTGGGCTTCCAGATAGTGAATATCCTGTCCCATATGCTGTTGTGTATCGTAATATGGCTATTCTAGGCGTAGAAGGTTTCTCATCTCTACCAAAGAATTGCCTATTACTTTGTTGCTGCTTTTTTGGTGCGGCAATTCTCATAAATTTGATTAAGGATAGGATGGGTAAGAAGTGGGAGAGGTTTGTTCCGCTTCCAATGGCAATGGCCATACCTTTCTATTTAGGCCCATATTTTGCCATTGATATGTATGTTGGAAGCTTGATTTTGTTCATCTGGGAAAAGGTTAACAAGGCTAAGGCAGATGCTTTTGCACCAGCAGTAGCTTCTGGTTTAATTTGTGGAGATGGGATATGGGCTTTGCCTAGTTCAATCCTGGCTCTTGCAGGGGTTAATGCTCCCATTTGTATGAGGTTTTTCTCCAGGGCTACAAATAGTAGGATTGATCAGATCATAGGACCTCAGTGATGAGGGTTAGCTTAATTATTTTATCATAATGTTCTTGTAAAATACATTTCACTGTTTTCTCCTTTGTTCATATTGTTTTCTGTTTTCTACTGGTGTTTCAATGATCATTGTACACAGTATTGCGCCATTGTTGTTCATTAGTCATGGTTACCAGTGACACATTCCTAAACTGAATGTCATTTGTTGAGGAGTTCTCCATACCTGTTGATTTTTCTTCATGAAAAATTTAACCTTCAACTTAACGAACCTAACCTTGACAGACAGACCTAAGTTATGTTTAGACCCAAGGAGAAAATCCATGCTATGTTACAAAGGAATTGTGTGTATTCAACTTGAAACAAAAATTTTAATCCAAACATAGTTATCCTCTGAATCGTTGAAAAGCCATGCTCAAAAATTTTATGATATAAACTGGAGTAATTCAAACCTAAAGCAGGATTTGCTATACAAATCAATCATGGGAATCTATAACTAGACACGGTGAGTGACTGAGTGGAATAAGCATAGTTGTCGAGCCATTGCAATCAATGGCCAATTAATGATAAATATAATTCACGGAGATCCCTGTTTTGGGTACTTTCTGCTTGAAATAATTGGAAAACCATTTTCATACTAGGCTTTGCGCAGGAGCTGACAGCTTGAGCTCGTATGCAGCTTGGAAAAAGTCTGCAGCTTGCTGTAATGAGCCTTCCATTTTTGAAATTAAGCCAAGACTGAACCATGCTTGATGATTTGTGGGGTCTAAGCGCAATGCATTCATTAAAAAGCTCCTGGCAACTGGAAATGACTGCTTTCCAAGTTTCATCAACACGTCTGCAGTGGAGACAATACTTGGAACATAGTCTGGGTCTATTGACAGTGAGACTGAGAAAGAAAAAAGGGCTTCTTTGTGCAGTGATTGAGCTTCAAAAAACACTCCTGCAAAAAGCATTATGGAGGGGTGAAAATTATTATCTTTTTAAAAGTCACTAAGTTTATGAGCAACAGATCTGTTGATGTGTGCAAGAGCTGCAAATCTTATGCATGGAGGACTAATTTACAAATACAGAATTCCACCTGTGGTGTGCCAACTTCTAGGAGAATGAAAGTCCAGCAACTTTGCTTTGTCCATGCAAATTTTGGCATCAGGACATGAGCCAAGTTTAGAGTAAATAGCAGCCAAATCTTGCCACACTGCCAGTTCCAAGTTTCTTTCTGCTAGTGCCTGCAAGAGAGGATAAATATTTCACTTGCTTTCCCTCATAATTGAATGCTGAATTACCTGAATTGGAGCATGCTTTCAAGTGACTGACTAATTGGCGAAGGCATAGACAAAAATGCATTATTGAATCGGAAGATATGATGTACTATTATAAACAAAGTTTAACAAGGATTGAAGTTAGAGCAATTTGGAATATTAAATATTTATATAAATATCTGGCTTTTCTGATCTTATTTCCTCTTAAGTCCTCTTATTATTATTAATAAATTAATGTATCAAAATTTGTTCAGAAACAAAACTGCCCAAGTCTATGTGCTTATGCGAAAGTGAAATCAGAATGATTTCAGATAGCTCTTTCAAGCATCAAATTATACCCAAACATGTCTTGGAGGTGCTTAAACAAAAACAGTTGATTATAGCTCTTTTTTGAGAAATTTATGTTCCTTACCTTGCACCAAACTCACTTTTAAACTTAAATACTTTATCATGCGGCTATTTAAAAAATAGAAATGATACAGCATATAACGAATACACACCTCAGACTCAAAGATATGAGCGAGAACAGGATTCTTGTCTTGAAGATCTCTCTGTGCTTGAATAAGAGACAGCAATATTCTGTATGTTTCTATTGCCAGCTTGGGCTGCTCCTGAGCAATTTGAAGCACAGCCTTCAACCTAAGAAGTTCAAACTGATCTATTCTCCCAGACTCATCCAAAGCCAAATCAACAACTATTTCAGCATCCCTGAAACGCTGCTGGGCAGAAACTATAAGGGAGAGTAGCTTCCAACCTCTCACAGAGTTACCAGCCATGGTTTCAGTGTACATAACTGCATTGTCAAAAGCTGCATCTAGATTCCTCTGCAGTGTGTTCTCAAGTGCAAGGCTATACAATACTTCAGGATCCTCCTGCCTATTTAGAGCAGCATGGCTTAGAGAGTTCAAAGACTCTTTGTGCAGGAGAATTCTTTCAGAATCAGATAAGCAAATTCTCGCTGCATTCCCATAACAAACACCAAGCAATTTATGGGCTTCACCCATGAAATGTTGACTTTGATGATTAGCCAAGTTAATTATTTTATGAGAAAAATTAATGCCATCATGAGCATGCTTTGGATCTTCAGAACACAATTTTGCTCCCAATAGATAGGAAGAGATATGGGGTTTGTGCTTTGATTCTGAAAAACCAGAAACTTTCTTTAAAAGGTTCAAAGCTGTTTCATTCTGGCCAGCAGCACTGTAACAAAGAGCAAGAAAGTACCATCTATCAGCACGGTTATAGACACCTGGACGGACCTGCTCCACATGCTCTGCTAATAATTCAAACTGCCCAATAATTGAGAGAGCACATGTCAGGTGATCCATAATTTCTTCATCCCACTCGATTTCCCCATAAGCTACCTTATTCATGAGAACCAACAACAAAAGGATTGCTTCCTCTGTACTATTGTTGGGGGACCCTGGTCCCCATGTTTGTAAGTGAGGGGGAAGTTTTGCTTCAACAGCACCAAAAAGTAAAATGGAAGCTAAGTCTTTTTGCACTCCAGCCAACCTCAGTGGATCTAAATTCCATGGCATGACTAGAGCCCGGCGATATGCAATAATAGCTTCATCAATCAAACCTGCCTTTGTCCACAGAATTGGAAGAAACTCCAATGCTTTGTGAAACATTTCCTCCAATTTGCAGTCTTCACCAACTCCTTCAGGCATACCATTAGGTAGTGCTGATTCAACTATGTCTAAAATAATCCTGCACTCCTTTGCAGCCTCTAATGATTTGAGCGAGTATCAGAACCCTTTGTTTTAAATTTCAAATACTATAATTCCTTCAATATAAAACCATTGCAATCATATTATAGGGCCACTTATGATTTATGCTAAAACTAAATTAACTTTATTTTTAAAAAATTTTGGAACAAAAATAAATTGAATAAACTGCATACTTTATCAGTCATGTATATATTTAGTTATTCTCAAAGGGGATAAGCAAACATGTATATATATGCTGAGGAAAACTAATGCAATTCAAAAAGTTCCAAAGAATCTTAACACCCTTCAAGTCTGAATTCTACTAAAGCATATTCAAAATTCAAATACTCCCAGTATGACATAAATGATTATCTAAGCTAGCAGGAGTGAAAATATCATACCTCTACAATGCCCAAGTTCCTCTAGTGATTTTGCTTTCAGTAAGATTGCTTCAAGAAGTAAACTCACTGAATGCATGGACATGACAGTGGCAGGCACAATATCACCTTTAGAACGTGGCTTTCTTTGCCGAGTTCTTTCAGCTATGGCCTTGATCATTTTAGGGGTTAAACTTCTAACGTCAATGCCCTGGAATACCTGAAGAGCAGCATCAAAATTCCCTCTCTGGTATTCAAGCCTCCCCAGCAATGCTCTGGCTTCCTATACATTAAAGAAAAAATAAGCAGATCAGAATTCAGAACTCTAATAACCAAGAAAGGAGAAAGGAACCACAACAATATGGTTTAAAATATCTACGCACCTCGTAATTCAATGAGAGAGCTTCTTTGAGAGTTGATTCAGCTTCATCCACCTGACTATCCTCGAGTTTAGAGTCCCAATCTCCCGCAGTCCTAGATGAAAGGCCGCTTGCCGAGAAATCCCTTGTGGCCAATGACTCCGGAGACTGCGGTGCCTCTTCAAATTTGAATTGCTCCCCTGAGCAGGCACACAGCATCTTGTCCAAATTGCAATAGCAGAAATTTGGATGTTTTGGTTAAGTGAAACAGAGAGCTCAGTCCTCGGTGAAAATTTTCATATGGGTACATAAGAAAATGGTCTCGCGAGAAACCAACTCATGTCGTTCATAAGCTATGCTGAAGAAGGTTAACTAGTAGTCAATTGAATTTGTTAATATAACCGCAAAGGACCATTGTAGCCATTCTCAAAAACAATTCAGACGACTGTAGTTACAGAAAGTTTTACGAATTCAAGCAATCCTACGAGTAAAACGAGTTCTAGTGATGGCCATTAACACATTTAGATGCTAGTTCTAGAAGGAAAGAACCTTAAAAATGGCCATAAAGCTTCTATTTCACCGTACCATTTACAAAGAAGCCGTAAAAATGCCCTTAGGTTGCAGTATTTGGATCGGCATACAACAATGGTGATCCGTAGCGAACAGCTGAACAACAGCGACCCATTTAACAACAAGAACCCAAAATCCAAAGAAGAAAAACAGAAACCCGCAAAAGTTATAAAAAAAAGAAAAAAAAGCCGCGCGGACGAAGAGAAAGTTTTAAAAGAGACAAGCAAGGAGACAAATGTACATAAAACGAATAGAACAACTACCAGCAGTAGATGAAAGCGGCGAGACAAACAAGAGAGCAGAGCATTGGGCTCACCAAAACCAGCAAAACTCAGAGATGTGATTTGTTGCATCCATTTTTAAAGCCACGAAAGCTACTTCTCAGGGGAAGCTTCTCTTTCTCATCAGTTTTTGGTTCCAATGAGGTGCTTTCTGATAATGGGAAAAGAAATTAACATCAGGTAACTTGTATGGAATGGGGCTTTTGGTTTTATAGCTCTCTCTCTCTCTCTCTCTCTCTTTTCAGATTTCAGGTTTAAAACTGGCGGACTCCAATAGACTACTAAACAGGGAGTTCTTCCATGTGTGGGTATGGCCGGATGGGCCAAGGAAGCTATGCTATAGCCTAGAGGGACCAGGGCTGTTGCAGAGATACAGGTGCACGTAAGATACTGCTTTTTTTTTTTTAACCACGTTTCAGAAATTATAATATACTCCGTGTTAACTAAAAAAATAATGTAATTTTAAATTCTTTTCAAAAAATTTAATTACTTCTAAATAACTAAAATTTTATTATTATGCAAAGTATATTAATTTTGTGGATCGCAGTCTACCATTGCTCTTGTCATTTATGGCACCAACAAGGCCAACAAATCACTTATTTGTCTCCTCTACGCATCGATTAAATTTAAATTATTGGATTTTAAAAAAAAATTACACCTTATTTAATTTAGATAAACAATATTTTTTTATACTTTTTAAAAATTTGAATTCACCAACTCACTGACCCTCATACAAAGCCTTAGACTGTAAATCGATCATTCAAAACTTTAGCATTCATGTGGCACAATAGAGACCTCCTTGTTGTGTGTGACAACCACCACTATAGCTGCGAAGGCCTTGGTTTCCTATGGACACCTCCAACTGGTGATCTAGTGTTGACAAATGGTAACGCTACATGTCCCCACGATGAAGGTGGTTCGAGTGTGAACAATGTCACTATTCTAATTTCCTTCCTAATTGATCTCTTTTGATACATAAGCTTTGACTGTTTTGAATTTATTGTATCTTAATACGAATTTTCATTTTATTCTCTATTAGTATTCAGGATTAGCGTTAACCGTAAATTTTAATTTGCCTTGATTTTTGGGATTTCTTTGATTTGATTCTAATTTTATTATGTGTTACGAGGAAAAAGGAGTTAAAAGAGAGAGTGGGAGAGTGTTGTTTTCATAATATATTTAGAGAGAGAGAGAGAGAGAGAGAGAGAGAGGTGGGAGGAGAGAGTGTGTCGTTGCGGAGAGTGGGTGAGTGAGAGCGATGCGAGGGGGGCGGAAAGGGAGGGAATGTTATTGCAAAGAGAGGAAGAGTGTTGAGAGGCTGCTGTAGAAGAAGAGAGAGAAAGGAAAGAGGAAAAAAATAAAAAAATAAATAAATAAATATATATATATATATATATATATATTAATGCAATCAATTGCAACTTTATTAATAGTATGTTTGGATAGAGGAAAATAAGAGAGAAAAAAAAATTGAGAGTAAAATAATTTTATTTTTTATTATTTTATGTTTGGAGAGAAAAAAAATATTAGAGAAAAATAAAAATTTTTTATCCACTTTTATTTTTTTTTTAAAATAAGAGAAAGTAAGAAAAAAATATATAAAATTATAAATATATCTTAATATTATATAAATTTTTATTTTTTAGCTTAAAAATAAAATTATAATTATAATATTTTTTAAATAACTTTTCATTTTATATTTTCTCCGAGCGAAAAAGATAATACAATATATAAATACTTTATCATCCATAAAATATATATATATATATATATATATATATATATATATATATATATAACAATAAAAAAATTTTCAATAAGAAATACAGTCCTCAGTTCTAAGAGTTGTTTGAAATTATAATTTCAATTTGCCTTTAAAAAAAATGTTAATTTAAAGTTTGGCAATTTTCATGTTTTTATAATTAAAATATACTAAATTTTATTTTAAATTAATTTTTAATTAATATATTAAAAGGATTTTTTATAAGTGAATTTCAACTATAATTTTAAACATAGGCCAAGAAACTGAATCATATCCATCCAATCCAAGCACAGTTCTGAATTCAAAATGGACGCCCACAAGCCACTGCCACAAAAGCTGGGACATTTTTGCTCGACTGTCTCTTTTGTGCTTATCTGACTCCTCGCTTGCCATTCTTTTTTAATATGATTTTTATAATCCCCATAATCTTTTAGCATCCATTAAACAATTTGACTAAATTAAATATACATTGCTAGTAAATTATACATATTTTTTAACAATATTTAAAATAACATTTTTTAATAAACGTGATTGGTATCTTTCTATTAAAAATTTAAAACATTAAAATTGTGAATCTCACAAAATATATTACAACATGCACGTGATAAGCACCTTTCTAATGATATGTACAAAAGCTTTTGAGTGACTGAACTTATGAGTTGAGGAAGGCTGCGCAAAGAAATTTTTAACCCACAAAAGAACAAACACATCACGTGCTTGTTCTTCTCTCTCTCTCTCTCTCCAATTTATCAAAACATTTTACAGATTCTAATGGACTTCCGAGAAGAGGCAGAAGCAGAAGCAGAGCAATGGTGCTTTTTCTGATAGACTTCTTTGTCCTATAGCTATGAAATTTTTCAGCATGAGAGACTGACAAAATTGGAGGTGACAAGCCTTGAGGAGTCGAGGCTCTCTCTTCGATTTCTTTTCCCTCTACAGCTTTGAGGACGTCACTGTCCCACCAACTTATGTCACACTCCAATGCTAATTTCCCACCAAATTAATACTCCTTTAATAGTATTATTAATTATTGACTTGCACGTCCAACTCCCCCTCATGCCCCACACCAACCACTCGACGCTTAATTATAAGACTTTGAAGTAGGGGAATCCCGAATCCATGACCATCACCTTTCTATATTCAAAATTATTTTTTTACGAGTTGAAGTACAATCAATATTAATAATGCCATGCGTCAAAAATGACCTGCAATAATTAATATGCTAAATGTAAGTATTTATAATCAATATGAGTTCGTTAGGTGAACCTTTATTGGGCCAATTACTCTATGAGGATGGATACCCAGCTTTTTGTGAGCCGGCTACTATTTCATACTGGCCCATAAAAAGAAAATTGGGCATAAGTTTTTTAGTAGTGGCGTTCTCATCCGTTTCAATGTCATCCTTTATTTATAGCAGCAAACAAGCTCAAGTGGTAGGAGAAGAAGAAGCAAGCTGGAGAAGTGGAAGCTATTTGGAATTCCTAGTTGAGGGGAGTGGGGCACCTAAAATTAAGAATGAGATGGAGAGAATTATTTTTTGTTTAATCATTAGTTTTAGGCTAAATTAAGTAATTCAAAACTTTTATTTTAATTATTAAATTTAATGAAAACTTTTAATTTTATCATTTGATAATAAAATTTTTAATTATTTTTAATTTTAATAATAAATTTAATTAAAAGCAATTGAACTCATCCATTGATAAAATTAATTGAATTTTTTTATTTATTATCAATTTTAGTTACTCATTTTAATTTTAATTCATTTAATAATTTTAATACTTTTTATTAATTTAAAAAAATTTCTTACTGATAAAAAAATAAATGAATATAATATATATAATATTATTAATTTAATTTTTAATTTTATTTTCTCTCTCTTTCCACTTATACTTTTAATTCATATTTTTCTTATATTTTATTTCAAATTTAAAGAAAAAATAAAAAATAAATATTTAAAAAAATATAAATAAATAATATAACCAAAATATATGTAATTATATATTTTAAAATAATAGAGAATTTAACTAAAATAATATTTTTATCAATTTAAAAATAACCATAAAAATTGATATAAAAAATAAAAAAAAATTATTTAATATTAATAATACAGGTAAATATTTAAATGACCTTTATTAATTAAATAATTCAATTAAATTAATTGTTAAAATCAAAATTAATATGGAAATTTAAAATTTAATTGATAAAATTAAAAGATTTGGCTAAAATTGAAAAAAAATTAAAGATTTTGATTTTTTTAAGTCATTTAATTTTTTTATTAATATATTTTTCATAATATATATATATTTTTTTTCTTTTTTTCCTTTTAAAAATAACTAAAATATTGTAGTGTAAAATTACATTATTTTTGGTTAACACGAGTGTGTTATAATTTCTGAAACATAACTTAAAAAAAAAAAAAAAAAAGAAAGTATGGATTGACTATGTGCACCTGTATCCTTGCTACAACCCTAGTGCCTACGCTATAGCGTAGCTTCCTTGGCCCATACGGCCACACCCACATGGAAGGGCTCTTTGTTAGTAGAGTATTGGAGTCTGGCAGTTTTAAACCTGAAATTTGAAAACGAAGAAAGATCTATAAAACCAAAAGCCCATTCCATACTGGTTGTCTGATGCTAATTTCTTTTCCCATTATCAGTAAGCACCTCATTTGGGCCGAAAACTGATGAGAAAGAGAAGCTTCCCCTGAGAAGTAGCTTTCATGGCTTTAAAAATGGATGCAACAAATCACGCCTCTGGGTTCTGCCGTTTTTTGTGCGTCCAATGCTGTCGCCGCTTTCATCTCCTGCTGGTAATTGCTCTATTCATTTTATATACATTTGTCTCCTTCTTGCTCGTCTCTTTTAGAACTCTCTCTTTGTCCCTTCGGTTTTCTTTTCTTTATTCTCTTTAAACTTTTGCGGGTTTCTGTTTTTCTTCTTTGGATTTGGGTTCTTGTTGTTAAATGGGTCGCTGTTTTTCAACTGTTCGCTATGGATCACTGTTGTTGTATGCTTATCGAAATACTGCAACCTAAAGGCATTTGTACTGCGCGTTTGTAAATGGTACGGTGCAATAGAAGCTTTATGGCCATTTTAAAGGTTCTTTCCTTCTAATGTTAGTCTTTAAACTTGTAAATGGCCACTAGAACACATTTTATTCGCAGGATTGCTTGAATTCGTGAGACTTTCTAGAACTACAGTCATATGAATTGTTTTTGGGATTATATTGCTATTCATTTAGAAATGGAATGGCTATAATGGTCCTTTTTGGTTATATTAACAAGTTCAATTGACTACCAGTTAACCTTCTTCAGCATAGCTTATAAGCGACATGAGTGGGTTTCTGACCCGAGCATTTTCTTATGTGCCCGGATGAAAATTTTCACCGAGGACTGAGCTCTCTGTTTCACTTAACCAAACGAAATCCAAATTTCTGCTATTGCAATGCCGACAAATGTTGTGTGCCTGCTTAGGGGAGCAATTCAAATTTGAAGAGGCACCGCAGTCGCTGGAGTCACTGGCCACCAGGGATTTCTCGGCAAGCGGCCTTTCATCTAGGACTGCTGGAGACTGGGACTCTAAAGTGGAGGATATTCAAGTGGATGAAGCTGAATCAACTCTCAAAGAAGCTCTCTCATTGAATAAAACTTCTAAAACCATATTGTTGTGGTTCCTTTTTCCTTTCTCGGTTCTATTAGCGTTCTGAATTCTAATCTACTTATTTTTTCTTTAATGAGTTGTAGGAAGCCAGAGCATTTCTGGGGAGGCTTAAATACTGAAGAGGGAACTTTGATACTGCCCTTCAGGTATTTCAGGGCATTGACGTTAGAAGTTTAACCCCTATAATGATCAACGCCATAGCTGAAAGAACTCGGCAAAGAAAGCCTCGTTCTAAAGGTAATATTGTGCCTCCCACAGTCATGTCCATGCATTCATTGTGTTTACTTCTTGAAGCAATCTCACTAAAAGCAAAATCACTAGAGGAACTTGGGCATTGTAGAGGTATGATATTTTCGCTCCTGCTAGCTTAGATAATCATTTATGTCTTACTGGGAGTACTTGAATATTGAATATGCTTTTGTAAAATTCAGATTTAAAGGGTCTTAAGATTCTTCAGAACCTTTTGAATTGCATTAGTTTTGCTCATTGTATACAAGTAAAATAAGAAAAAAATTAAAATTAGATATTAAAAAAAAGTAAAAATTGAGACCTTCAACCAACTAAAGGAAGAAAAAATTGAAAAAAAAAAAAGAACAAATAAACTTTGGACAATATAATTCAAAGTTGATATATGCATACGTACTGTTTTTTTAATGATAATATTTTGAGTTAAAAGGTTGTATTTTCTAAATTCATGTTGCCAGGGCATTTATTTATTAAAAAGAAATATGAAAAATGTAATATACATTCAATTGATAATTTAATTAGATATTATTTAAATCATATGAAAAACATTTAAATGAGATTATTATTTTTTGTAAATAGTTAATAAGTTTAATAATACAATATTTGGATAAATTATATAAACGGTACTTTAACTTAGGGATATATAATAGTAAGATATCTAAATTTTAATTTCTAATATAAAACCTCCTAATTTTAATTTAAGTAACAAAAACCTCCTGACATTCAGTAATTAATTTTTAAATTATTTTTGCAGATGATATACTTCTCATATTAAAAAGCATATTTTCTCTATGTTAATTTTACACTTATTAAAAAAAATTAATTATATTCTCTATCTACCTATAGTCATGGTAATTAAAATTATACACATTAACATTCTAGTAATTGAAAACCTATTTACTTAAAATTATCAGTTAATAAAAATATAAATTTTTAATTTAATAAATATCATGTCAATATAAATAATACAAAAATCAACTACAGAAGTTTATAAGCAAATTTTATGTTACTTAAATTAAAAATCAAGAAATTTTATGTTACAAATTAAAATTTAAGTACCTTATATTCTTAAGTTGAGGTATATCTATATAATTTATTTTATAATATTTTAATAACTTAAAATTAGAAAAATTAATAATATTAGAATTAAAATTACTTTTTATGAAAAAAAAAATATTTTAGATGCTATTAAAAAATAATTAAGAAAAAATTAATTTATTATTTTAATATTATAATAATAATTAAAAATTATTAAATTTTATTTTAAATAATTTTTCAATTTTCTTAATAAATATATTTATAAAATATTTTATAAAAGTAATATGAAACCGGCTTTTAATGTGTTGAAAGAGTTATTATACATTTCAAAATATATGAATTAAATAATTATTTTTATTAAAATATAGTAATTAATTAATAATTTTTTAAAAAGTAAAAGAGAAATTCACTCATAATTGAATTCAGAGGTCCAGAGTGAGGGTAACGTCTCACCCACTTGTGCCATTAAGCCAAAAGCCCAGCCCAGACCAGCCCACCCTCTCCTTTACTCATAAGTGACTCCAGAGGTCTGCTGGGAATTAATGAAGGTAAGTGAAACAAAAAAATAATATAGGAAGGAAGAATGGAAACTTTCAAACCGAAGCTTTTGGGGTATGATTTTAAGATGAGTAAAAGGATCTTTTCACTGTGCTTTTCAACAGTAAAAGCGTTGGCTTGTTTAGTATATAAGTATAATGTGCTTAGGAAGTGATAATTTGTTCAGTAAAAAGGTTTTAACTATAATTGATTCTGCTGAAATTTGGGATTGAGGCATTGGCTGCACCGGCAGCCTCAATTTCCTGCTTTTCAAGGCAGAGTATGCTATCCAGGATTCAAAGTGGACTTCACATATGAATAAGGTTAATAAAGCTCAGTAAGTCACCATAAAAACTTATGGACTAATTACAACAAACATTTATCAAAAAAAAAATTTCAAATTTATTTCGAATATCCATTAGAAAAAAAAATAGAGTTGCATTGTTAATTGCTTCATCAACAGCAGTAAGATCTAAGATCACCAAGGCTTTTTGCTTGCAGAAGTTACATTCCTCAAGAACTTTTGGCACATGATAGCACCTTGAAAATTCAGGACATTGTATTCTAAGTTCTGTCTTCTTATATCAAAATCTGTCATCATAGAGAATCCAAATCCATTGATCCATGCGTCCACCATGCTAGAAGCAGAAGGTAAAACTAACCTCTCCACTCCCAAGTTCATTAGATGCTTTTCAAGCTCACTCATCAGTATCCTGCACATTCCAAGTCTTCTATACTCAAACCTGGTGGCAACAAAGGGCACCTCAGCCACCTTATCTCCAAGAACTCGCACATTAGCGACAGTTAGTATTTCATCATCCCTCTCTAAAAGTACTGTGTAGAATCCCCGAAAGTTCAGACGATTGAGGTCAGATCCTCTGTTAAAGATCACATCTTCTACAATATCTCTTCCATTGTAGGCTTCTTTAACTGGTTCAAAACATTCATGCATGACCTCAAGAGCAAGATCAAGTAGGTCATTGATAGCTGATAAGTCCTGAAGATCATCGTTATCAGACCCCATGGGTTTCAACAATGTCCAAATGAGATTGTCTGCACCTACTACAATCGATCTTCCCAGAAGCTTTTTGAGGCCTGAAAATATATCTTCGCACTTGTTGCTGCAAAACCAATGATCATCAGGATTTTTCCTTTCGAACATGATTAGTCCTCTTTCCCTTGCACACCCAACATGAAATTTAAGCAGGCATTGGTCACATCTGAAAATGCAACCGTCTTGCTGAAAATTCTCTTGGAATTGGGTGTGGCCACATATATTACAACAGCAGAATGGGCAAAACCAATCCCCATCAGGAACATCCTCCAAACCAATGCAATTTGTGTGGAATGATGATGGACATTGATCACATAAAATCAAATCACCCCCTTCTCGACAAACAGAACATATATTATCACTATCATCCGTATTTCCACCTTGTTCATCCTTCCTCTTACAATTGCTTCTTGAGATCCTTTGCCTCTTATATTTATGACCCAATTGCTGAATACAGTCCAGCAAGGACCTGCCATCTTCCAATAAAATATTTTCGGATGGCCTATGTTGAGTGCTACCAGCATGAGCTTCAAATTGAGTGAGCATAAAAATCTGCTCACAGCAATTGCACTTGATTCCACCACGAGTTATCCACCCTTCTGTCAATTGATTACGTCCCTTGCATTTGCTAGCACGGTAATGCACTTTTGCCCCTACCAACACCACGTTATTGTCTATCAAACAAGACAAGACAATACAATTGCGATTTGAGGAACCAGTACTTGTTTCTCTCTTCTTTGCCCTTTTGCCCGAGCACTGCACCAAGGTAGACTGATTAACTTTCGGATCATCATCTCTTGATGTCTTTGAGGTTTTCATACATACCTTTTTTCTTCCTATTTTTGGCTTCGGAATCCTTTGGCTCTGCATAATGGGGTCTCTGAGATCATGACAAAGTTGATGAAGAGAAAAATATATCTTGGTTGCATCCGGCGAGATATATCGATATCTATATGTGTTTTTGTACTTCTTGCGCTCAATTTGCCAACCCAAATACGAAAGCTGCTTCCTCGCATCTATCACAAGAGACTCTGGAGGCTTTTTATCATCGAAGAATGCAAATTCATATTTGGAAATCGCAGAAGGAGAAAACCCCACTCCACCGGCAGCCAACGTGTGAGGACTAACTGGTACCCATTCTTCAAACCCTACGCTGCCCTTTCTTTTTCGATCTTCCATGGCAATGGAGTCGTATAAATTTTTTTGTGCTTAAAGAATTCCTGAAATTTTAGTTCCCTGAAACATTAAGCCTGCGATTTGAGTGTTCTAGCGACGTCAGGGTTTAGCCTCTGTCAATACATATGTGGAGTTCTACTAAAACCTTGCTTCTTCTTTTCCCATAAGGATTTGGGTTCTTCTATTTCTGCACCGTTTGATTTTGTTTCTAACCGCCTCTTTTATGTTACCGAGAGAATTAGGTTTGCGTGTTGCTGTTTCCCTTTTTGCCCTCGTTTAATTTATTTTTTTAAGTTGACTTTTTTCCCCCCTTTTGCAATTTAAATTATTCTTAATTTTAATGTTAATTGGCAACTAATTTTTTTAAAAAATAACTATTCTCATACAATAATAATCTATCAATTTTAACTAAAAGATTTCATTAATTTTCATAAAATAAATAATTTTGAAAATAATGATTGGAAGTGAAATTTTTTTAAAATATAAATAAATAAAAAATTAAAATTTTATTAAAAATTAAACTAATAACAAATTTTGCAAAAAATTTTTAATTAGGCATTTAATAAATTTTTTATTTAAATTACAGATATTTTAAAATAAGTTTCCTTCAATAAAATTTTTTACTAAATTTACTAGTATTAACATATTTTAACATTTTTAATATTTTAAATTATTAAAATTAGTGGGGTGATGTTATAATTAGGGGGAGGTATGGAGATAGAAAGGGGGGAGGTATGGAGATAAAATTTAATTTTTTATTTATTTGTTTATAATTTTTAAAAATTTCACTTTCAATCAAATATTTTTATGTATTATTTATTTAATTTTATCTATATTTATTATAATTGATGAGACCCTTTAAATAAAATTTGATCGAGTATCAATGCAATAGTATAATTAATTTTTTTTAATTACCATAAAACTAGTAGCTAATCAACATTAAAATCAATAATAATTTAGATTGATTCCAAAAGTCAAATTAAAATAAAGGATGGATTGAACGAGGACAAAAGGGGAAAAAAATTTTTTAAAAAAAAAAACCAAATTAAAATTTTTGTTCATACCATAATAGGGATAACTTAACAAAACAAAACCCGTTCCATATGCGAACGTGCTTCTCCTAGCTAAACCCTAAAGATTTTTATTATTATGGCTCCTATTTTTTATTTTTATCTAAAATTAAATTAAATAAAATTTAATCAGTTAAATTACTTATTTTTTATGTATTAGTAAAAAATAAAATATTATATTAATTTATATACTGATATCTTTATTAGTGAAAAAAATAAAATATTCTTATTAGAGAGTCTTGCAAGTTTTATATTCAAAATCTATATTTTCATTTTTTTTCTTTAATATTCTGACATTCCTCTGTCCTACTACAAGCTTCCTTTGAGTCATTCAAATGATCGTCTAGATTTTTTTCTGCTTCTAACTTCCTGAAAAATTCTTTTTCCTTTTAAAGAAGATTTATTTCTTGCATATTGTCCTAAATGAGCTTATGTGATGCGCTTCACAATATTAATTCACAAATGGTCTCATTCAACTATGTAATATTTGGAATTGGTGATATATCTAACTCTTTAAGTCTAATTAGTTTAACTGTTGAATGTAATTGATAGCTATTAGTTAATATATATTATTATTAGTCAATAACTGATGATAATTTATTTTTATTAAGTGTTTGATAAAATTATATTTAACTGTTGAGTTTAATATGTAAAATAACTAATAATGATATATATCATATAATTTATTTTATTATTAAAATAAATATAAAAACTCCGCCTAAGTAGTTTGTATTTAGTCGGTCCCAAGCCCGGATAAAGGAGGAGGATTGCGGTAGATGACAACCAGCGTAAAAATTTCGTCACACCCTATAATATGGATTCGAATGATATAAATGTTGGGGCGTCCTCTACTAACGACGCGCTACATCGGAGCCCGGGTGTAGTGAGAAATATGCAAGGGTGTAGAGCGTTCACCGAAAGCGACGCGCCATACGCCCGGGTGTGGTGTTAATTGAGCAAGGGTTCCCACATCATGGACGGGTGTGGGTAAAGAAGTTAGTCCATAGGACAAATAGTAGAATAAATAGTGGAACATAACACAAGATAGACATAGAAAACAATAGAAGATATCATAGAATGAGACCAATTAGGAAGGAGGAGGATCAGGGTTGGTACTTGGAATGTTGGATCACTTACAGGAAAATTAATGGAGCTTGTGGATACCTTGAAAAGGAGAAAGGTGAATATTGCTTGCATTCAGGAGACTAAATGGGTAGGAGAGAAAAGTAAGGAAGTGGGTAATTCAGGGTACAAACTGTGGTTTACCAGAAAGGAGAGAAACAAGAACGGAGTGGGCATAATCATAGACAGGACATTGAAAGACTCAGTAATAGCTGTGAAAAGAGTAGGAGATAGAATTATACTAGTAAAGCTAGTACTAGAAGGAGAAACAATAAATATAGTTAGTGCTTATGCCTCACAAATAGGACTAGACAGTGAGAGTAAATAAAGGTTTTGGGAAGATATGGATGATTTAATGCAAAGCATACCGAATGAAGAGAATGTTTTCATTGGTGGAGATTTGAATGGGCATGTAGGAAGTGATAGACAAGGTTATGAGAATGTTCATGGAGGTTTTGGTTTTGGCAGTCGAAATGAGGAGGGAAAAAACATCCTAGATTTTGCTATGGCATACGACCTAATACTAGCAAATACCTACTTTATAAAAAGAGAGTCACATTTAGTGACTTTCAAAAGTGAGCAACATAGAAGCCAAATCGACTTCCTCTTAACTAGGAAGACAAATAGAGCTCTATGCAAGGATTGCAAGGTCATTCCAGGAGAGGTTTTAACAAGTCAACATCGGTTGGTGGTCTTGGATGTCAAGTTTAGGAACAATTCAAGTAAGGTCAGAAGAAATAGTGTAGCTCGAACAAAGTGGTGGGAGTTCAAAGGAGTAAAGCAAGTGAAGTTCAAAAACGAGCTTCTCGAGTCCAAAGTATGGAAGCTGGATATGGAGGCAAATGATATGTGGATACAAATGGCATTAAAGATTAGAGAAGTAGCTAGAAAAGTACTTGGAGAGTCTAAAGAACATCGACCACCCTCAAAAGAGAGATGGTGGTGGAATGAGGAAGTACAAAAGGCAGTGAAGAGAAAAAAGAGAATGGTATAAGAAATTACCTAAATGTGATAATAATGAGACATATGAACAATACAAGATAGCAAAAAAAGAGGCAAAAAAGGCAGTTAGTCAAGCAAGAGCACAAGCCTTTGAAAAGTTATATGAGAAACTTGGAACTAAAGAAGGGAAGAAAGATATTTATAGATTAGCAAGGAAGAGAGAAAGGAAATGTCAAGATCTCAATCAAGTTAGGTGCATTAAGGATAAAGAAGGAAAAGTGTTGGTGAAAGATGAGGACATTAAAGAAATATGGAGAAATTATTTTAATAATCTCTTTAATAATAGTCAAAATGGTAATAGCGTGAATATAGATTATAGAACAATAGAAAAGAATGTGAATTATACTAGAAGGATTAGATCTTTAGAAGTAATGGAAGCACTTAAGAGAATGAAAGTGGGTAAAGCCTGTGGACCCGATGAAATACCAATTGAAGTGTGGAAGTATTTGGGAGATATGGGAGTGGAATGGTTAACTAAATTATTTAATAAGATTCTAAACTCAAAGAAAATGCCTGATGAATGGAGGAAGAGTATTTTAGTACCTATTTTTAAAAATAAGGGAGACATACAGAGTTGCTCAAACTATAGGGGAATTAAACTCATAAGCCATACTATGAAGTTGTGGGAGAGAGTTGTGGAGCATCGACTACGTCATGATACTTCTATCTCTCTCAATCAATTTGGTTTCATGCCCGGTCGTTCTACTATGGAAGCGATCTTTCTCATTAGAAGCTTGATGGAGAAATATAGAGATGTAAAGAAAGATCTACACATGGTTTTTATTGATTTGGAGAAGGCTTATGATAGTGTTCCAAGAGAGGTCTTATGGAATGTGTTAGGCACATACAAGTATTGAAAGATATGTATGAAGGAGCAACTACTATTGTGCGCACAGTGGGAGGGGACACAAGAGATTTTCCGATCTCAATTGGATTACACCAAGGATCAGCCATAAGCCCTTACCTTTTTACATTAGTTTTAGATGAACTGACGAAACATATACAAGAGAGTATTCCTTGATGCATGATGTTTGCGGATGATATTGTTCTGATAGATGAGACACGAGAAGGAGTAAATAGAAAGCTAGAACTTTGGAGAAATACTTTAGAGTCAAAGGGTTTTAAGTTAAGTAGAACGAAGACAGAATACATGCATTGCAGGTTCAGTAAAGGCCAAACTGGTGATAGGGAAGGAGTTAGTTTGAATGGAGTGATACTGCCCCAAAGTAATCACTTTAAATATCTAGACTCAGTCCTTCAAGTAGATGGGAGATGTGAGGAGGATGTTAGTCATAGGATTAAAGCCGGATGGTTGAAGTGGAGACGTACCACGGGAGTTTTATGTGATCATAAGATTCCCAATAAATTGAAAGGAAAATTTTACCGTACAGCCATACGACCGGCTATGTTATATGGTAGTGAGTGTTGGGCACTGAAAGAGTCGTATGCATCTAAGATAAAAGTTGCAGAGATGAGAATGTTAAGGTGGATGAGTGGCCATACTAGACTAGATAAAGTCCGTAATGAGAGTATTAGAGAAAAGGTAAGAGTTGTGCCAATTGAAGATAAGTTGGAGAGAAGGGAGATTGAGGTGGTTTGGTCATGTGAAGCGTAGACATACGGAGGCTCCAGTTAGACAAGTAGAGCACATTAAGTTAGAGGATAGAAAGAAAAAAAGGGGTAGACCTAAATTGACTTGGAGGAGAGTAGTACAACATGACCTAGAAGCATTACACATTTCTGAAGATTTAACCCAAAATCGTTCAGAGTGGAGAAAGCGAATCCATATAGCCGATCTCAAATTTTTGGGATAAAGGCTTAGTTGAGTTGAGTATTAAAATAAATATAAAATTATAAAATTATTATATTATATTATAAAAATAAATATATAATTATTAATTTAATATATTATATCATCTATTATATTACTAAAATAATTATATCTTATTATTTTTTATTATTGAAATAAGAAAATAATTATATCCCTTAAAAAAATAAAATAATTAAATAACCATAAAAAATGTAGTTAAAAAAAACAAAGTAATTATTACTATTAATAAAGATAAAATCTTATAATTTTATCCTTTTAGACAAAAAAAAAAAACATATTTTTTTCATAATATATAAGTATTTTATATTTTATATTATTAATAAAAATATTTTAATAAAATTGTAACGCTAATTAAGGTATTAATATTGTATGAAAAAGATAAAAAGCAAACAATACTAACAATATTGATTTTTGAGTTACGTAAAAAAAATAATATAGTCTAAATAAAAAATAAAATCAAATCAATTATAAAAGAAATAGCTCTAAAAATGAAGTTGATACAAAAAATTATCCAAAAAATTTTAGAATTTTTAGCATTATCCAAAAAATTATTAAGCTAAGTCTTATCTAATACCAATAATTATATTTATAATTAAAAAAATGTAAAAAATAAAATTTCAAATTCAGGTAGGCCTTATCTCATAAAAATAATTTTACTATTATCATGAAATTTCAAATTTTTTTTATACGCAAAAGATTAAAAGAAGATAAGTTAAAATGAACTATTTTTAATCATGGCAAGTGTTAATTAACGGTGGATAAAAGTATCAAATTTCGGATAACACTTTTTGAGACTTTATATAAATATTTTTTTTTTGTTTGCATTATGTAAAGTGTTAATTAATGATGTATATAAGTATCAAATTTTGGTTAACACTTTTCTTTAGCTTTCATATATATATATATATATATTGAAATAAGTTAATTGATATATTATTTTTAATATATATATTTGAAATAAGTTAATTAATATATTATTTTTAAAATATGTTAAGTGAAGTCTTTATATGGCTATTAAAATTAAATTAAATTTTTATTTTTCAAATGATTAATAAATATTTTCTCTAAATATTTTTTTATAAGAATATAATAAAATAATATCTGATTTTTTTTAACAATAAGTAATATAATTTTGTGTTTAATAACTATACAGATATATATCATTTAATTTTAAATTTTAAAATAAATTGATAAGTTGATTAATAAATTATTTTCATTGTTTTTTTCACTATTTTGAATATATATATATATATATATATATATATATATATATATATAAAATATTAACAAATAGAAAGAAATAGATTTTTTTTTTAAATTATTTTAAAATGTTGTTAAAAGTGAATCATTTTAATATTTATATATAAAAAAATAATTCAAACTCTTTTTAAAATTGAAATTATTAAAATATATATTATAACATCGATGCTAAGCGATGATTAATTATTTAAATAATGTCTTTTCATTATAATGTGAAATTTAAATTATTTATTAAAATAATATGGTGTAATAAAACCATCAATTGAAATAAAAATTTTATAACATATCATGTTAAGTATCAAGCTCTGTTTAAATATACTAAAAACATCACTTTAGTTAATGGTTTCAAGAGCAACATTTATGACTTATCACATCAATTGATTAATTTAGTTTCTATATAACAAAAACACCATCTAACTTAGTGGTTTCAAGAGCAATACCACTGTAACATTGTAAAAGACAGATTTTAGAGATGTTGATAATTTATTCCCTCTACTCATATATATCCAATATCCTAATTTTTACTTTCTAAAATTTTTTGATAAATTGATATAATATATCACTAAAATTATCACAAAAAAGTAAAATATATATCAACTATAATTTACATTTAATTAATTATTCAACATATTAATTTATTTTTAACTAATTATCACATCTTACACACGTACCATTAAATTTATCACTTAATTTAACATATACATTAATAAAATGGTAAAAACTAAAAATATTAAACAATATATTACAACAATAATCACAATAATAATTTACATTAAAATTTAAATTTTTACCGTAGTTGTAATAAAGCTTTCTTAATGTGAAAAATCAACCACAATAAAAACTCCAAAATCCTATATATAATATAAAAAAAAGCTAAATTAAGAAAAAAAATTTCGGAGCAGAAAAGAAGAGAAAACATGTATTCGAGAGAAGCAAAACTCTAAGTTTTATAGAGAGAATTGCTCTTTTTAAAATTGAGACTTTTTAAATTATTTACGATCATGTGTGTTGTAAGAAAGAAATAAATTTCTAGCTAATTTTTCATTACCAATGATTTTGGCTATATTTAGTGCTGCTTTTGAAATCGCCATTTCAAATGATGGTTTCTGTTTCTATCTCCATTTTCAGTACTTTTTAGTAAAATAATATGACTTTTTACTATTAAAATTATCAATTTGAGTAACTTTTGAAATCACCATTTCAAATGGTGATTTATGTGTCTATACCCATTTTCAATACTTTTTAGTAAAATAATATAACTTTTTACTATTAAAATTATCAATTTGAGTAGTGATTTATATATTTCAAGGCTACCACAATTAGACGTAATGTTTTATTTCTAAAATGTCAATTCAAGTGACGGTCTCAATGTCATAAGGCCGTGCACTTTTTAATAACATGACGTGATATCAGAGCGATATTTTACTTCTGAAACCACCATTTCAATTGGCTTCTTCTTATTAACTTTTTACACCTTAAAAATATTTTTTCAATTAGCATTTTTTTAAATAAACACTAAAATTATGAATAATTTGAATTTCACATTATAATGATAAATTTATTTTAAGAACATATTATTTAAATAATTAATCTGCTAAGTGAATCCTTCTAAAACTATAAATGCATGCATTATAATATGAAAAGAATAAATATATGTGCTCATAAAAAAAAATCAAAATAATTTCTTTTTTTTGGGTTTATCAGCAATGAGTAGACCAAATCCACGATATAAAAGAAACAAATAAATAAAATCCAAAAGAAAAGAACCACTTGCAGGTTTATTCAACCAAACCAAACTCTCAATTACTATTGGGATTCGGCATTCGCATGTGAACCTAACATAACAAAATCCTACTATTTTGCTGGGGTCAATGCAACCAAATCTTCTTTAATTCTATTGATTTATTATTCATAACTCTCTGCCTTGTACTCATGTTTCAGTTGCAAAAGAATCCGATCAAACCCTGTTCTCCTGTTTCTCCCTTGAAGATCAGAGAACAATCAGTGATGCTCTGCAGCACAAAATCTCCAGCCATATTTCCTGATATGGATCCGGGGATCTGGAGCCGGCTGCCGGAGGAGCTCCTGGATCATGTGTTGGTTTTCTTGCCTCTCAAAACATTATTGAATCTGAGATCAACTTGTAAGCACTTTAGGTCTCTTATATTCTCTCCTTCTTTTATGTCCAAACACTCCTCTTCTGGTTCTCCTTTCTCTTCGTTTCTTCTACTCTCTCACCCTCAGTTTCACCATCGCTACTCCTTGTATGATTCCATGCTCGGCACCTGGCGCAACTTCAGTTTATCGCTTTCTATTTTGCTACCCTCTGCTGCTGCTGCTGCTCGTTCTCATTCCTCCACTCTACTCTCATCTTCTAATGGGCTGTTGTGCTTCTCTCTTCCCAACTCCTGCTCTTTTCTTGTGTGCAATTTCTTGGCCAAATCTTCTAGGGTTCTTGAATTTCCAAGTTACCCTTTTGCTTTTGAGTCGCTCACTTTTGTCTCAACACCATTTGGGTACAAAATCTTCGTGCTATGCTCCAAGTTTTCATCAATTTCAGCTTTTATTTACGATTCGAGAGTCAGTTCTTGGCAAACATTACATAATCTTGAGCCAATCCTAAGCGACAATTGTCATCCAGAAGGTGTGTTCTTTAATGGGTCATTGTACTATACCACTCCAGAGCCGTTTTCAATAGTGTGCCTTGATTTGGAGAGCGGAAAATGGAAGAGATTTGGCAACGAATTGCCAGAAGAGCTGACTTTTGTTAGGTTGGTGAGTGATGGTGAAGGGAAGCTGTATATGATTGGTGGGATTGGGAGAAATGGGATTTCAAAGATGATGAAATTGTGGAAATTGGGTAATGGAGGGAATTGGGTTGAAGTTGAAAGTTTGCCTGAAATGATGTGTAAAAAATTTGTGTCAGTTTGCTACCACAATTATGAGCACGTGTATTGCTTGTGGCATCAGGGGATGATCTGTGTTTGCTGCTATACATGGCCTGAGATTTTGTACTACAAGGTTTCAAGGAAGACCTGGCATTGGCTTCCCAAATGCCCTTCATTGCCTGATAAGTGGAGCTGTGGCTTCCGGTGGTTTTCCTTTATTCCAGAACTGTGTGCTTCAGTTTGAGGATATCATTGTCTGTATTAGTTTGTTTTTGGTATATCATCTTTTCTTTCTTTCTTTCTTTCTTTTTTTTTTTTTCCCCACTTGTGGTTGTGTATGTGTAATCAGCAAGAAGTCTAGATACTTGTCTGTTCCGACTAAGTTTATATAGAATTCTGTTCTTGGATTGTTCCTAATTACAAGTTCATGAAAATCCAGATGGAATGAAAAGAATTTATGAACAATAACTTGAATAATTCAATGAAAATTTGCTTGGCCAGACAACAGATTGCACCATTGAGGGCCCTAAAATATTTGTATATATATGAAAAAAGAAAGTGGATTAAAGTCAGCTCTATGTGAATTCAATAAACCCATGATAATTTATCAAAACAACTGAACAAGTGGGGTCTTGCAGTTCCTGGAACCCATGTGGAATGTGGCAAATGAGAAAAGGCGTGGATATGGAAAATTTGAGCTATCTAAAAATTTACATCTAAATTTAGATTTTCACTGTATGTAGTTTAATTAATTTTATATAGATTTTAATATAAATATTTAATTTAAAATTAAATTTATATTAGATGCACCTATGAAATAGCAAATTATTCAAACTCATGGGAGAGATTAATCATCCTTGGAATTGGATATTTGTTGCTACTTTTACTTGTAACGCATACGCTATGTCCTCTTGAAAGCACACATGTCCTCTTTTTCTATTCTTGTGGTTTATGCAATTAGATGATTGGCTACACGAAGAGTATAGTCCGATGGTGAAAATTTCCAAACGTGAGGGCTTCTAGTAGATATTAAGAAAGTTCAAACTTCAAAGACTGGTAATGTTTTCCTTACGACACCCCACTCTTCTTTCTTTATGGAGTATGGATCCCATTGCTAATACCACTTGAAATAGCTGATAACAGTATGTATGTATGGAAGCATATAAATTTAATACTCTTTTATTCTCATAAAAAATAGGTTTTTCAATGAAATAAAGAAGGTAATTCCACTTTTTTTGTGAATAAAAAAAGTATTATACATACACTCTGTGTATTAAACAATCCCTCGTATCCATGCACTTTGTTCACATTTTATTACCTATAAAATATCAACCTCATATTAATATAATTTTGTGCATTAAAATTAAAAATCAATAATTATATAACTCTATATAAAGAGATTTATGTTTCTTAATAGTATTTCATCACCGATTAAGGTTGATTAAATATGTTTATTTATTATTAATTTTACATTAAGAATTATTAATATTATTTAATAAATTAAAAATAGATTAATAATTAATGCATTTTAAATCAATATTTAATAAGCAATAATAACTAATACATTTTTTTTTTTCTTTAAAGAAATATACTAACGTGATGACCGAGTAAGCATTCCAAATCCCAATCGTGTCTAACAGGCTAACACCATTAATTTTTTTTTTTAAATTTCATAAGTTTGATCTTGAAAACCTCCATAACCGAATGAGATATTTTGAGGTCTTTATCATAGATAAGATAAGGGGTTTTTGTCTTGTTGTCTTGACCAACCAACTAATGATTTCCATTCAGCACAAGCAGCCGTTGTATTTATCTATCTTCTAATCTATAATTTAACGGTGGGGAAGAAAGTCGACATTGGAACCAAAATATTGGCGTATTGACTTAAAGAATTTATCAAAACAAACACTATAATCCTTTTATATTGGATGGTGATCACTTAAAAATTAAATGAAGCTAAGAGTTCGGGAAAAATAATTTATATATTAAAAATATTTTTATATTTTTTTTAAGAAAATATATTTTTTTAAAAAATATTTTTATTATTTAATTATAATATTAAATTAAAAATATATATTTATATCATATATTTATAAGTATTTTTATATTTTAATAAAATTATCAAAGTTTAGAGAGTGACTTCCTCTCTTAACCTAGTAAAATAATTTAATTTTTTCTTGAACTAATAAAATATTTTTATCGATTTATTTTTTAAATGTTCTAAATGTTTTAAAATATAAAAAATATATATATATTTTTTAATAAAACAAAGCCTAATTAGCAAAATTATTTAATCTTCTTTTTTTCAATTCATTTAATTTCAATTAATATTTAAATTTAAGATTTTATCATCTTAAATATAACTTTAATAATATTTAATTAAAACTCGTTAATTAATTTTTTTTTTCAAATATTTTTGTTAGGAGGATTGGAGTCCGGAGGTTTGCCCTCAAGTTGGAAATGTTTTGCCACAAGAAGCCATATGCCTCGTCAATTATCGCTATTGAGACACCCACCGAATGTTGACTGTTCATATACCAAATTGTGAGTTTAGAGATTAAAGATTATTTCATTAATTTGGCCTTTTAATTTGATATGTTGGCTTAATTGCACATAAAGAAAAAAAAAATTATATCCTGCATTTATTAAATTAGATCCATTTGATAAAATTGACTGTGTAGAACACGCACCGTAGAGCAGCACGTAAGGGCTTATAATTTTAAATACTAAATCATATTTTAGTTTTTAATATTTTATAGAAGTAATAAGTTTTTGATAAATTAATAATTTAAGATATAATTATCATAAATTATATATTTATATATAGATGAATTAGGGCTCTGAATAAAAACTTTCCTAACTCAAATAAAATTAGATCACACTCAGAATCTAAAATACTTAGAGTTAACCCATTAAACTTTAATTATAATTATTTGTGGACTACATGTTTATACAGTGAATCCATAAAGCTAATTCACATAATTTTTTTAAAAAAATTAAAACTAAAATTAATAAGCCCAATAAAATATTCTAGACATTTTAAGCTATTGGAAAGGTTTGGATCCAAGAATTTCCGGCCCGTTTGGCGCATTGAAGAGTTTGCTTTCTTTTTCGCTCTTTTTCCTTTAAAAATTTCAATACACGTTGAATACTTGAATTTGCTCCTTGGTCTGCAAATTCTTGTGCAGACCGAATAGCAAACAGAGCTAGACAGGGGACGTTATTGCAGGGTTGGGTTTCTAATCCCCCTATCAGCTTCAATCTCCATTGTTTTCATTTTTTTTTTCAATTTTCTTGAATATTATTTCAAAACGTGAAACATTTTGTTTTCTCTTTCATTTATCATGCATTCTTTACCTGTTAATAAATTTATTTTCTCTTTCAACTTCTACCTCTTTATCGTGTCCTTGAACATCTCAACCAGTTTTTTTTTTTGAAAAAAAAAATCTCAACCAATACTGAATATGATGTGTTTCTTGGTCTAGATTTTTACTAATTATTAACATTTAACAGTAGTATTTTAGCCCTTTTGTTGCATGAAATGAATTTGCATTTTCTTCTTTTATATGATGATTTTGACTGTTGGCTTTTCCATTTAAAAAAACGGTAACTCAACTAAATTAAACTTTTATCCTAAAAATTTGGGATCGGCTATATGAATTCGCTTTCTCGACTCTAAACGATTTTTGGTTAAATCCTCAGAAATGTGTAATACTTTTAGGTCATGTTGTACTACTCTCCTCTAAGTCAATTTAGGTCTACCCCTTTTTTCATTTCTATCCTCCAACCTAATGTGCTCTACTTGTCTAACTGGAGCCTCCGTATGTCTACGTTTCACATGACCAAATAACCTCAATCTCTCTTCTCTCAACTTATCCTCAATTGGCATCACTCCTACCTTTTCTCTAATACTCTCATTATGGACTTTATCTAATCTAGTATGACCACTCATCCACCTTAACATTCTCATCTCTGCAACTCTTATCTTAGATGCATACGACTCCTTCAGTGCCAACACTCACTACCATATAACATAGTCAATCGTATGGCTGTACGGTAAAATTTTCCTTTCAACTTATTGGGAATCTTGTGATCACATAAACCATCCGGCTTTAATTCTATGACTAACATCCTCCTCACATCTTCCATCTACTTGAAGGACTGAGCCGAGATATTTAAAGTGATTACTTTGGGACAGTACCACTCCATCCAAACTAACACCTTCCCTATTACCAGTTTAGCCTTCACTGAACTTGCAATGCATGTATTCTGTCTTCGTTCTACTTAACTTAAAGCCCTTTGACTCTAGAATACTTATCCAAAGTTCTAGCTTTTTATTGACTCCTTCTCGCGTCTCATCTATCAAAATAATATTATCCGTAAACATCATGCACCAAGGAAAACTCTCTTGTATATGTTTCATCAATTCATCTAAAACTAATGTAAAAAGGTAAGGGCTTATAGCTGATCCTTGGTGTAATCCAACTGAGATCGGAAAATCTCGTGTCCCCTCTCACTATGCACACAATAGTAGTTGCTTCTTCATACATATCTTTCAACACTTGTATGTACCTAATAGATACCCTCTTTTGTTCTAACACTTTCCATAAGACATCTCTCAGAATACTATCATTAACCTTCTCCAAATCAATAAAAACCACATGTAGATCTTTCTTCACATCTCTATATTTCTCCATCAAGCTTCTAATGAGAAAGATCGCTTCAATAATTGAACGACCGGGCATGAAGCCAAATTGATTGAGAGAGATAGAAATATCATGACGTAGTCAATACTCCACAACTCTCTCCCACAACTTTATAGTATGGCTCATGAGTTTAATTCCCCTATAATTTGAGTAACTCTGTATGTCTGTTTCTTAGACATAATACGTTGTTTCTTGGACAAATTTGTAGATCTGAGGTTGCACTTTTTTTTTTTTAATGTTGCAAGTTTGAATTTAACTCCGTCTAAGTAGTTTGTGCTTAGTCGGTCCCAAGCCCAGATAAAGGAGGAGGGTTGCGGTAGGCAACAATCAGCATAAAAATTTTGTCACACCTCATGATATGGATTTAAATGATATAAACATTGGGGTGTCCTCTACTTACAACCCGCTACATCGGAGCCCAGGTGTAGTGAGAAATATGCAAAAGTGTAAAGCGTTCACGGAAAGTGACTCGCCATGCCGGCGCCCGGGTGTAGTGTTAAATGAGCAAGGGTTCCCACATCATAGGCGGGTGTGGGTAAATAAGTTAGTACATAAGACAAATAGTGGAACAGAACATAAGATAGGCATAGAGAACAATATAAAATATCATAGAAGGCGAACAATTAGGAAGGAACAGGATAGGAGCAGAATCAGGGTTGGTACTTGGAATGTTGGATCACTTACAAGAAAATTAATGGAGCTTGTGGATACCTTGGAAAGGAGAAGGGTGAATATAACTTGCATTTAGGAGACTAAATGGGTAGGAGAGAAAAATAAAGAAGTGGGTAATTCAATGTACAAATTGTGATTTATCGGAAATGAGAAGAACAAGAACAGAGTGGGCATAATCATAGACAGAACATTGAAAGATACTGTGAAAGCTGTGAAAAGAGTAGGAGATAGAATTACACTAGTAAAGCTAGTACTAGAAGGAGAAACAATAAATGTAGTTAGTAATTATGCCCCACAAATAGGACTAGATAGTGAGAGTAAATAAAGGTTTTGGGAAGATATAGATGATCTAATGCAAAATATACCGAATGAAGAGAATATTTTTATCGATGGATATTTGAATGGACATATAGGAAGTGATAGGCAAGGTTATGAGAATGTCCATGGAAGTTTTGGTTTTGGCAGCCGAAATGAGGAGGGAAAAAGTATCCTAGATTTTGCTATGGCATACGACCTAATACTAGCAAATACCTACTTTATAAAAAGAGAGTCACATTTAGTGAATTTTAAAAGTGGGCAACACAGAAGTCAAATTGACTTCCTCTTAACCAGGAAGACAAATAGAGCTCTATGCAAGGATTGGAAAGTCATTCCAGGAGAGAATTTAACAAGTCAATATCGATTAGTGGTCTTGGATGTCAAGTTTAGGAAAAATTGAAGTAAGATTAGAAGAAATAGTATAATTCGAACAAAGTGGTGGGAGTTCAAAGGATTAAGCAAGTGAAGTTCAAAAATGAACTTTTCGAGTCCAAAGCATGGAAGCTGGTTGTGGAGACCAATGATATGTAGATACAAATGGCATCAAAGATTAGAGAAGTAGCTAGGAAAGCACTTGGAGAGTCTAGAGGACGTGGACCACCCTCAAAAAAGAGATAATGGTGAAAGGAGAAAGTACAAAAGGCAGTGAAGAGAAAGAGAGAATGGTATAAGAAATTACCTAAGTGTGATAATAATGAGGCATATGAACAGTACAAGATAGCAAAGAAAGAACCAAAAAATACGGTTAGTCAAGCAAGAGCGCAGGCATTTGAAAAGTTATATGAGAAACTTAGAACTAAAGAAGGAGAGAAAGATATTTATAGATTAGCAAGGAGGAGAGAAAAGAAATGTTAAGATCTCAATCAAGTTACGTGCATTAAGGATAAAGAAGAAAAAGTATTGGTGAAAGATAAAGACATTAAAGAAAGATGAAAAAATTATTTTGATGATCTCTTTAACAATAGTCAAAGTGGTAATAGTGTGAATATAGGCTGTAGAGTAGTAGAAAAGAATGTGAATTACACTAGAAGGATTAAATCTTTAAAAATAAAGGAAGCACTTAAGAGAATGAAAATGGGTAAAGCCTGTAGACCCGATAGAATATCAATTAAAGTGTGGAAGTGTTTGAGAGATATGGGAGTGGCATGGTTAACTAAATTGTTTAATAAGATTCTAAACTCAAAGAAAATGCCTGATGAATGGAGGATGAGTATTTTAGTACCTATTTTTAAAAATAAGAGAGACATACAGAATTGCTCAAACTATAGGGAAATTAAACTCATAAGCCATACTATGAAGTTGTGGGAGAGAGTTGTGGAACATCGACTACATCATGACACTTCTATCTCTCCTAATCAATTTGGCTTCATGCCCGGTAGTTCAACTATGGAAGCGATCTTTCTCATTAGAAGCTTGATGTAGAAATATAGAGATGTGAAGAAAGATTAACACATGATTTTTATCGATTTGGAGAAGGCTTATGATAGTGTTCCAAGAGATGTCTTTTAGAGAGTGTTAGAACAAAAGAGGGTATATATTAGGTACATACAAGAGTTGAAAGATATGTATGAAGGAGCAATTACTATTGTGTGCACAGTGAGAGGGGACACAAGAGATTTTCCTATCTAAATTGGATTACACCAAGATTCAGCTATAAGCCCTTACCTTTTTACATTAGTTTTAGATGAATTGATGAAACATATACAAGAGAGTATCCTTGGGTACATGATGTTTGCAGATGATATAGTCCTGATAGATGAGACACGAGAAGGAGTCAACAGAAAACTAGAGTTTTGGAGAAGTACTCTAAAGTCAAAGGGTTTTAAGTTAAGTAGAACGAAGACAGAATACATGCATTGCCAGTTCAGTGAAGGCCGAACTGGTGATAGGGAAGGAGTTAGTTTGGATAGAGTGGTACTGCCCCAAAGTAATCACTTTAAATATCTCGGCTCAATCCTTCAAGTAGATGGAGAATGTGAGGAGGATGTTAGTCATAGAATTAAAGCCAAATGGTTGAAGTGAAGAAGTGCCACAGGAGTTTTATGTGATCGCAAGATTCCTAATAAGTTGAAAGGAAAATTTTATCATACAGCCATACGACCGGCCATGTTATATGGTAGTAAGTGTTGGGCACTGAAGGAGTCCTATGTGTCTAAGATAAGAGTTGCGAATATGAGAATATTAATGTGAATGAGTAGTCATACTAGACTAGATAAAACCTGTAATGAGAGTATTAGAAAAAAGGTAAGAGTGGTGCCAATTGAGGATAAGTTGAGAGAAGGAAGATTGAAGTGGTTTATCATGTAAAGCATAGACATACGGAGGCTCAAGTTAGACAAGTAGAGCACATTAGGCTAGGGGATAGAAAGAAAAGAAAGAATAGACCTAAACTGACTTGGAGGAGAGTAGTACAATATGACCTAGAAGTATTACACATTTCCAAGGATTTAACTCAAAATCGTTTAGAATTGAGAAAGAGAATCCATATAGCCGACCCCAAATTCTTGGAATAAAGGTTTAATTGAGTTGATTTTAGTTGCAAGTTTGAATTTGATGATAAAGGGACTCAGGACAGTAAGGCTGAGATTTGCTAATTGAATTTGAGAAGTGTGATGAAGATCCTTTAATAAACAGATTCAACAGAACATACAATGAGAATACAACAGTTAAATACAATATCAATGATTTTGCACTTTAGGAGATTGGGAAAATGTGTATGAAAATGTTTTACAGGGCAATTATTTTTGTTATGCTAAATATTAAAGGTTGCAAACTATATTACAACAAATAATTGAAATCAGTAAACTGATTTTGACTTTGTTAGTGAAATAGGACCCAAAAGCTGAGGATGAATGTCCAAAGTAATTAGAACCAAACCTTGAGAAATATTCAATTCAATAGCAACTAGGAAGTAAATGATTTTGATCAATCAGCAGTAAAAGTTTTTCAGAAAACAAGTTGAGATATTCCATCTCAAAGGAATTTTAAAATAATGTCATTTAACAAAATGCCTCAATTTGACTGAGGAGAAAAATCAAGACAAATTATACGAATAAAATTGATTGTATCATTCCTGTTATGGTATGAGTATAGCCATTAGCCAATCAAGGCTTTAGAGAGAAGCTTGGGATTCTTCTGCAAGTCCTTGGCGTCGAAAGCACCAGAAATTGTCAGGAGGGACTTGGGCTTGAGCTCATGTTGCACAAGAGCACTAAGGTTGCCATGGTTGTTTAGCTTTGCCTTCAGTACTGTCTGAGGATCAGCTACTTAGGAACATCCAGCTTGTCAATGTGTTATCATTAGTTGAGAACCTTCTACTGATCTCTCCTGCTACTGTTACCCGATTCAGCAGATCCAGATGATGCAAATAGGATACCTTAATTGAGTTTCCTTTGTCCGCACTAAACAAAGTAAAAGAAAATAACTATTATTATTATTATTATTATTATTATTATTATTTCCTTTCTACCATTTAATCACCCAAGAATTAATATGATGTAATCCTGCTTTGCTGTCATAGGTCTTACACCAAACAAATTGCATATTGAAAATATAACAACTGAAAAATAAAGAAACATATAATAACTAAAGAAATTCATTTCAATTAGTTAGTCCATTTTGTAACATAATAATTCCCTCTTTAGGAGGGATTTCGACTTTTGCATAGTTATACTCCTTTCCTCCTTGTTCTTTTAAATATCATAATTGATGAATGTGTAAATTAAGGGGACTTTCCGAGAATTTAACCCAAAATTCTTTAGAATGGAGAAAGAAAATCAATATAACCGACTCCAAATTTTTAGGATAAAGGCTTAGTTGATTTGAGTTGTAAATTAAAAGGACTTACAGAATCACTTAAGCATTGGAATCTGGCTTTGTGTAACTCACACCAGCATTATACTTTGCAAATTCACTAGAAACCTTAGCATAAGTTGTCTCCGCACCAAAGGCGATGCTGGGAGTGCCAATAGTTGCCCAAAGATCAACAGCAGGAGACTTGTTAAATCCAACAGCTGCAGTGATACCAGCATGTTCATGTAAATACTGTATCTCCAGCTGTGATAGAAAGAATAGACAGCTGTAATATGACAGTTATAGAGTAGACACATGTACAAATTAACTAATGGCAAATTCAGTACCTTGCCAGAGTTGTAATCAGGCAACTTTAAAAAAGCAATGACTTTTGTGGAGGATAGGAAATCCATGACGCTAAGGGTTGTTAGGATCTGTTCAATCAATAAATCTCTCTCAGAAACAAGATGGAATGCATCTTAGATTTAGAAAAAGAAATAGAATGTGAGTTGTTACATTTGATTCTGTGTCAAGTTTGACATCAAGTGATCCATTCTTGAATTTATGTTGAGTTGCTACATCCCCAGCAGACAGACCTCCCTTTGTAGCCAAGCTTGAGGTGATAGCCTGAGGCAAAAAGGAGATGACATTATTATCCTCGATTTGCATAAAAAGGCAGCCCAAATACTCAAATATCATGCATCATGCAATTTGAAATGCTGTGTCTTGCCTAGGAAGCAGCACCACCTTTGAAACACATAAGCAAAAATGTAAAAAGGAACATGGACACTTGCAAAAATCCGTTATTTGGCCAACAAGATTATCAACCAAACCTTAGGGACGCATAATAACAAAAGCAAATTAAATGTGACCAAATACTTTGGACTAAATAGATTTCAGAACTTCCCAAAAGCTCCTTTGAATCTCCTATAAGCAAACTGGAAATGGTATGGAAACATCATATTATGATTAGACTAAAGGCTTAAATTAGCCCCCTAAAGTATTGCCAAAAAATCAATTGAGATCTTAAAGAAAGGTTGGGCTCAATCAAATCCCTCACATTTCAATTTCGGCCAAATAAACCTCGAATTAACAGAGTTAACTAACAGCGTTAAAAAAAAGAAAGTAAAAGTTGATTTTAACACATAAAAATATTATTTTTACATTTTAAATCATTAAAAATGTTTTTAAAAAATTAAAAAAGTAACAAATACAAAACCCAAAACTTGCAAACCTTGTAACACCCCTATTGGTATAGCCTGGTATATTTCATTGTTCCGGTGACCGGTGTCGGTCCGGACAATTAAGGAGATTAGAGCCACACTTAAGACAACTTGAGAAGCTATAAACACAAATAATTAGTAATGTTTAATTAGTTAACTATAAATAAGAAAAACATAACATAAGAGGTTAAACGAGCCGAGAGTCACAGCGATGAGTGACCTCCTCGGGAACGACTGCGAAGTCGTTTTAAACTCAAATTTCGAACCATAAAAAGTGACGCTGCGGTCCTTAGGACCCTTATGAACACAGTGGAAAAGAGAAAATCACGAAAAAGAACTGTTAAGCCAGTCAAATAATTAGGTCAGGGAGCCGGAAGAAATATTGGATTATTTGCAAACCGGGATGAACCGGCGAGGGGCAATTTGGTCAATTGACCCCGAGAGCTGACTCCTGACCTAACTGTCCAATAAAATCGGAGAAAAAAAAATTTCGGAATTGATAATTAAATTAAAGAACTAATAAAAAAAGAAAAAAAGAAAAAGAGATGAAAATGAAAAAGTCAAAAGTTATGACATCATGCATGATGCCATAACTAAATTAATAAATTGAATTATTTAATTGGGATTTTTTTTGTGGTCTTCCATAAATTAAATTAGATAAAGGAAAAGAAAAAAAAAGAAACAAAAAGGTCTTCTTCTTCCCTTGGTTGCCGCCCACCTTCTCCCTCTCATCTCCATGAAATTTTTTTCCTTAAGCTTACAATTAAGCTTGATTCTCTCCACTTAATCAACATAACTCCCTTAAATACCTCACTAGAACTTGTGATCTCAACTTGAGAAGAGGATTTCAAGAAGAAAGAGGAGTTAAAGATAGTGATTTGAAGCTTTAAGTGAGGTTAGCATATCAAACTCCTTATTTTTCCATTTACATGCATAACTAGTGGTTGAAATGAGCTTAGAACTTGATTTAAATGAAATAAAAATGGGGGAAGAACCAAACTGAATTTTTGGGCAGCTTGAGAGGAATATGATTTGCTTGAATATGATACATTTGAATGAGTTTAGAAACCTTCCTTAGTTGAATGATTAGTATTAATAGCATTAAGTGTGATTAATTGCAACAAAGTAATGAAATTGATGAGTTAAGGTTTTGAATGCTAGGGTGGTGAACCAAATTTTGGAAAAATGCATAAATGGCATGTTAGACCTATTGTGAAGTGAAATAATGGTCAATTATGACCAAATAACTTGTGTGGGAATGATAGGAAACTAAGTTAAATTCGAGGTAAATGGTCATGCTGCTGGCAGCATGAACAAACCCACTTTGAAGGACCAAAACTCAAATTTTACAAGTCTAATTGATATGCCACCAATTGGGGATGAAAATAGACATAAAATAGCACAATTTTCATTGAGGAACTATGGCAAAAAACTGACCAAAACTTGGTGAAACAATTGACCAAAGTGAAATGAGAGCAAGCTGCCACTGCATCAAACTGACCAAATGAACAGTAACTGTTCATTTAGTCATAATTCAAGCTAGACAGGTTAAATTGACCTGAAATTTTTCCAGCAATTAGATAAGACATAGATCTAAAATTGTCATGAAGAATACCACCCCAAATTATGCCATTAACCCATTCAAATTATTGAGCAAAGTTAAGCTACCAAACCTGCAACTCTGCAGAAATTTCATTGAGCAGCAATGTTTGAAGGGTTATAACTCTCTCTACAAAACTCGGATTTAGGCGATTCTTGAACCGATGGAAACATAAGACATAGTAGAACATTTCATATGAAGAAAGTTAGATCAAATTATGAACTTAACTTGATCAAATTACTGACCAAAGTTGGATCAAAATCTGCCAGAACCCAAGATACCAGTATGAACAGTGCACGTGAACAGTAAACTTATTTTGACCATAACTTGAGCTACAAAACTCCGATTGAGGTGATCCAAAAATGAGAATACACTTAAGACAATAAGGAACATTTTCTATGAAGGAAGTTTTGTCAAATTCCAACAGTAGATCGACCAATGGAACAGTGTAACTTTGAAGCACTAAAACCGAAAATTGGCAATTTTGCCAAAATGACCTAAGCTTTGAAAAAGTGACCAAAACCAACAAGTTTAATGACCAAAATGTGGTATGTGGGTGAAGTTGGAGTTCCCATACCTATTAATCCCTAAAAAGTCAACAATTTGACTTGAATAGTGTAGTGAATAGTAACCCGAAACATAAAAACTTTGAGAATGTCAAATTTAACGCAATAGAGCTAGTTAAAGTGAAGTTAAATTTATTTTTAGACTTATGTTAAGTTATGGTACTGAAACACTATGAAATTGTGTGTTTCAGCTGAAAAATACTTGGAAGCTCGGAGAGACTGAGTCAAGGCCTAGAGGCGACTCCAGTCAGGTTTGTGCACAATAAACCTTATTTAAGCATTTTACCCTTGAAAAATGGATTTAGCACGCATTATGAATTTATGAACTTTGGTGTTGCCACCTTGTGATCAAATTGTAACTTTGGAAATTGATTTGATTTTTGTATGCAATATTTGAATGAAATGTTTGAAATGGATTTTTGATTCACACTTAGCATGACAGTTACTTATTATTCCTCCTCCATTTATGGGGTTGAGATCGTTTATTTTCCTCCCTCTCTGGCTTGCCAGTTGAGGTTGTAGATCGGATGAGTACTCATTAGCTAGCTAGCCACCTCCCTCATTGGTTTCGATTTATGGGGTTGAGATTGCTTTGTCGTGGTGTACAACACGGCATTGATCGGAAATTTTGTGTCATGACTTAAGTTGTGTATGACTTTGGCAACACTGTGTTATGAAATTGTTTGACTAAACTGTGTTTAATAGATTATTTGACAAAATGGTGTTATTAGGAACTTTGATAATTGTTGAAATGTGTTTGAGAAACATTTGAATTGTGTTTGGCAATGAATGATTTAATTATTACATTTTAAATTTTTATTGTGCACCACTGAGTATTTTTATACTCAGCGATGGCTTATTTTGCTGTCGCAGATAAGAGCAAGGAAAAAGCAGCAGAGTGAGCTGCTACTGAGTTGAAGATCACATCAAGCTTTTGTACGGGTATTATTTTATACCCTTGTAGATAATTTTGATGTAAATATGGAAATGTTATATGTATCAATGTAGTTGAGCAGTTGTAAATAAATTGTAATAATATTATTTTGGGTTTGCTTCTGAAAATTTAATATTTGTAAATATGAATTTTCTGCTTTATGCCCTGCTAATGAAGTATTAAAAATTTTGTGATGACCAAATTTGATTAAATTGTGGAAATTGCTTTGAAGTGATTTGAATTGGGTTGATTTGAGTTTTATTGGAGATTGGGAGTTGTGGAAAACTTTTGGAAGTGCTTTTTACAGGTCTTTAAAGAACTGGTTTCTCAAAATACAGAGGGAATTCTGTCAAAATTTTTATAAAATTTACTGCAAAAATTAAATGGACAAAATTTTTTTACTAGTCCTTAAGCTTTGAATAAATGGTTTTTAATTCTCACTAAAATGCTCACCACTTCCAAAATGTAAGAAAATTGTTTTAAAATCCCTTGTAGGATACTTAATGAGTTATCGGTAGGTGAAGTTCGGTAGTTCATTAAGTATTCTACGGGATCATGTTATGCCTTACGGAGGGGTAAGGTGTGACATGTTTTAGTGGTATCAGAGCATGGTTTTGCAATAAATTTTGACTATGTATGTGAATATTTCTTTGATAAGTACAACTGCTCAAGTGTCTTTAATTGATACATATGACATATTTACATCATGAATATGCACTAACGGAGGTCAACCTCCTTGTGTTTAATCTCAGGAAGTAGAAAATTTGAGAAAACGAAATGGAAGGAGGAGATCATTCCGAAGAACAATCTGTTGAGGCTGAGGTTCAAGAGGAAGCCCCAGCACTCCAGAACGTGAGTGGGTCAGCCACTCCAGCTCCTGCTCCAGCACCGCAGTTTCCTGCTCAATTTATGCAGCAGATGGCTGCCTTCTTCCAGCAAATGGCGGGTAATGTGCCACCCCAAGCTCAGATGCCAATACCTGTAGCCCAACCACAGCCCTCAGCTCGGCAGTATGAAAAATTGATGAAATTTGGGGCCACTGAGTTTAAAGGCACTGTGGATCCACTGGAGGCAGAACAGTGGTTGGAAAGAATGGAACGAGTTTTCAGGAAGCTACAGTGTACAGAGGAATTGAAGTTTGAGTATTCTGTTTCCTTGTTGCAAGGGGATGCGTTTGAATGGTGGAAGACCATCCCCCACAGCCTGGTTGAGCCACCTGTGCTGACATGGACAGACTTTTTGAGGGAGTTCCGACAGAAATGGGTTCCCGATGCATATGTGGATATGAAGTTGCAAGAATTTTTGAGTTTGAAACAAGGGAACCGAACTGTAGCAGAATATGCGAGAGATTTCTCAAGGCTAAGCCACTATGCTGGAAGCTTAGTCTCCAACCCCAGAGATAGATGCAAGAGGTTTGAGTCTGGGCTAAGGCAGAATTTGAGAATGCAAGTAGTGGGTTTTCGACATCAGAATTTTGCTGAATTGATCTCACATGCACTGGAATTAGAAAGAATAGAATCAGAAGGGGTAGTAAAAAAGGGTACACAAGAGAAAGAAAAGGCTGAAAAGACTACTGGGCAAGCATCTGAGAGTGGTTCAGGAAAGAGAAAACAGTTTGGGGGATCCAGCTCCCGTAGAGGTAGAGGCAGATTTTCTGGCCAACGACCACCCCGGTCTGGTCAGCAGACCCAGCAGACACCCCGAGGAGCTCTATCAGTCCGGCAGTGTGAAACTTGTGGTAGAACTCATGGTGGGGTTTGTTTCAGAGCTACTGGTGCATGTTTTAACTGTGGAGGGAGCGGACATTTCGCTAAGGATTGCACTAGTCCGCGCCGGTCTGGATCTTTCACTACATCTGAAGGATCAGCCCAAGTCTCTGCACCCCGAGGGTCACAGTCAGCTGCTAGAGGTAGAGGCAGAGGTAGGGGTCCTGGTAACACTCCTGGAAGTCAAAGCACTGTTAACCAGCCAGCATCCAGTGGCGCACCAGTTAGAGTGTATACCATGCGTCAGAGGGAAGAGGCTAAAACATCAGACGTATTGACCAAGATGTGTATGTGTTATTTGATCCTGGCTCCACACATTCATATGTTAGTGCTAGTGTGATGTATTCTACTACTATTCAGTGTGTACCAATGGACTATGATGTGCTAGTAACTAGTCCATTAGGCCAGGAGGTCAGGGTAAATAGGCTATATAGGGACTGTCCTTTGGTGATCCAAGGACACACTTTTTTGTCTGATTTAATTGAAATGCCCTTCAGAGATTATGACATTATCTTGGGCATGGATTGGTTAGCCAGGCATTATGCTATGATTGACTGTAGACTGAAGATAGTCACTTTTGGTCTTCCTCAGTATGGTGATATAGTAATACATGGGGAGAGGCAGTTATTGCCTTCAAACATCATTTCAGCTGCACTGGCTAAAAAAATGATTAGAAAAGGGTTGAGGCGTACTTGGCACATGTGATAGACACCCAAGTGGGAGTCCAAAGATCAAGGACATTCCTATCAGATGTGACTTTCCGGATGTGTTTCCCGATGAATTGCCAGGATTACCTCCAGAAAGAGAAGTGCAGTTTGAAATTAATGTTATGCCTGGTGTGGACTCAATCTCCATAACACCGTACAGAATGGCACCAGCAGAACTAAAGAAATTGAAAGTGCAGTTGCAAGAGCTGCTTGATAAGGGCTTCATCCGCCCTAGTGTGTCACCTTGGGGAGCGCCAGTGTTGTTTGTTAAGAAGAAGGATGGCACTCTCCGGTTATGCATTGATTATCGGCAGTTGAATAAGGTGACGATAAAGAACAGATATCCATTACCCCGTATTGATGACTTGTTTGATCAGTTAAAGGTGCAATTGTTCTCCAAAATTGACACGAGATCGAGTTATTATCACCGAAAGTACAAGAGCGAGTATTTCTAAAGCGCCTTGTAACCCGCTATGGCCATTATGAGTTCTTGCTCACGCCATTCACGTTAACTAAAGCTCCTACGCTTTTATGGATCTCGATGAACACTATCTTCGCACCATACCTCACCGCTTGTTGTGGTATTTATTGATAATATATTGGTCTATTCGAGGAATGCAGAAGAGCATGATAGAAATCTGCGGATTATACTGCAGACTTTGAGAGAGAAACAGCTACATGCCAAATTGTCGAAGTGTGAATTTTGGCTGAAGGAAATATCTTTCTTGGGGCATGTAGTATCAGAAGAGGGTATTAAGGTAGATCCTAGCAAGATTGAAGCTGTCCTTAATTGGAAACCACCCAGAAATGTCACAGAGATTCACAGTTTTCTGGGTTTAGCTGGATACTACCGTCGGTTTGTGAAGGGATTCTCGATGTTGGCATCTCCATTGACCAAGCTACTTAGAAAGGATGTGAAATTTCAGTGGACGGACAAATGCCAGCAAAGTTTTGATGAATTGAAGAGATGTTTGACTGAGGCTCCAGTCCTGACTTTACCTACTCCGGGTAAAGAGTACACAGTTTATAGCGATGCTTCTCACAACGGGTTAGGTTGTGTGTTGATGCAAGATCGAAATGTCATTGCCTATGCATCACGCCAGCTAAAACCGCATGAGAGAAATTATCCGACACATGATTTGGAGCTTGCAGCCATTGTGTTTGCTCTTAAGATCTGGAGACATTATTTGTATGGGGAGAAGTGTTACATCTACACAGATCATAAGAGTTTGAAGTATTTGGGCACCCAAAAAGAGTTGAATTTGAGACAGAGGAGATGGTTAGAGTTGATAAAAGACTATGATTGTCTGATAGACTATCAGCCAGGGAAAGCTAATGTTGTGGCTGACGCCTTAAGTCGCAAGACTATGGCAAGTCTACGGGTTACTCCTTTGTCTTTGGTGCATGAGTTGAGATCATTGCATGCCAGCTTAGAGATTAATGATGATGGGCAGACAGCAGTTGCATGGCATGTACAGCCAGTGTTGATTGATCAGATTAGAATGGTCGCCGTAATGATCATAAATATCAGAAGCTGATGGAAGAAGTTCGACAGGGCAAGAAACCAGAGTTCTCAATCAGAGATGATGGTCTATTGCTACACCAGGGTAGAATATGTGTTCCTAATGATGTTGATTTGAGGCAGATCATTTTGAAGGAAGCACATGAGTCTCCTTTTGCTATGCACCCTGGTGGTACAAAAATGTATAGAGGGCTAAATGAGCATTACTGGTGGATGGGTTTAAAAAGAGATGTGGCAGAGTTTGTATCCAGATGCCTAACTTGTCAGCAAGTAAAGGCAGAGCATCAAGTGCCAACTGAGTTGTTACATCCACTACCAGTACCAGAATGGAAATGGGAAAGAATAACAATGGATTTTGTGATGGGACTTCCGAGGACACAGAAGAGATATGATGCAGTATGGGTTATTGTTGACAGACTGACTAAGTCTACTCATTTTCTGTCAGTCCGGATGGACTATAGTTTAGATAGATTGGCCAGGTTGTACATTGATGAGATTGTGAGACTGCATGGAGTGCCAGTATCCATCGTATCAGACAGAGATCCTAGGTTCACTTCTAGATTCTGGGGTAGTCTTCAGAGAGCCCTAGGAACTAGATTGAACTTCAGTACTGCATTCCACCCACAGACAGATGGCCAGTCTGAGAGGGTAATTCAGATTTTGGAGGACATGCTACGGGCTTGTGTGATTGAGTTTGAGGGTAGTTGGGATACACACTTGCCTTTGATTGAGTTTGCTTACAACAACAGCTACCAATCTAGCATTGGGATGCCTCCATATGAAGCTTTGTATGGCAGGAAATGTAGAACCCCGTTGTGTTGGGATGACGTGGGTGAAAGAAAAATGATTGGACCCGAAATTGTTCAACAGACTGAAGAGAAAATCAGGGTGATCAGAGATCGACTTAAAACTGCGTCAGACCGTCAGAAGTCCTATGTTAATTTGAAAAGAAGGGATATTGAGTATGCAGTGGGTGAAAAAGTTTTCCTCAAGGTTTCTCCTTGGAAGAGGATTATGAGATTCGGCAGGAAGGGGAAACTAAGTCCTCGTTTTATCGGGCCATATGAGGTATTGGAAAGAGTGGGTCCTTTGGCATATCGGTTGGCACTACCTCCAGAGTTGGAAAAGATACATAATGTCTTCCATGTGTCTATGTTGAGGAGGTATCGATCAGACCCATCTCATGTATTACCAGTAGAAGAGATAGAAGTAAATCCAGACCTCACATATGAAGAAGAACCCATAAAGATTCTGGCTTATGAGGTGAAGCAGCTACGGAACAAGCAGATACCATTGGTAAAAGTGCTGTGGAACCATCATTCAGGCCAAGAAGCTACTTGGGAACGAGAGGAGGACATGAGGAGACAACACCCACAGCTGTTCAGAGATTGATACCAGGTAAAATTTCGAGACGAAATTTATTTAAGGGGGGGAGAATTGTAACACCCCTATTGGTATAGCCTGGTATATTTCATTGTTCCGGTGACCGGTGTCGGTCCGGACAATTAAGGAGATTAGAGCCACACTTAAGACAACTTGAGAAGCTATAAACACAAATAATTAGTAATGTTTAATTAGTTAACTATAAATAAGAAAAACAGAACATAAGAGGTTAAACGAGCCGAGAGTCACAGCGATAAGTGACCTCCTCGGGAACGACTGCGAAGTCGTTTTAAACTCAAATTTCAAACCGTAAAAAGTGACGCTGCGATCCTTAGGACCCTTATGAACAAAGTGGAAAAGAGAAAATCATGAAAAAGAACTGTTAAGCCAGTCAAATAATTAGGTCAGGGAGCCGGAAGAAATATTAGATTATTTGCAAACCGAGATGAACCAGTGAGGGGCAATTTGGTCAATTGACCCCGAGAGCTGACTCCTGACCTAACTGTCCAATAAAATCAGAGAAAAAAAAATTTCGGAATCGAGAATTAAATTAAAGAACTAATAGAAAAAAAAAAGAAAAAGAGATGAAAATGAAAAAGTCAAAAGTTATGACATCATGCATGATGCCATAACTAAATTAATAAATTGAATTATTTAATTGGGATTTTTTTTGTGGTCTTCCATAAATTAAATTAGATAAAGGAAAAGAAAAAAAAAAGAAACAAAAAGGTCTTCTTCTTCCCTTGGTTGCCGCCCACCTTCTCCCTCTCATCTCCATGAAATTTTCTTCCTTAAGCTTACAATTAAGCTTGATTCTCTCCACTTAATCAACATAACTCCCTTAAATACCTCACTAGAACTTGTGATCTCAACTTGAGAAGAGGATTTCAAGAAGAAAGAGGAGTTAAAGATAGTGATTTGAAGCTTTAAGTGAGGTTAGCATATCAAACTCCTTATTTTTCCATTTACATGCATAACTAGTGGTTGAAATGAGCTTAGAACTTGATTTAAATGAAATAAAAATGGGGGAAGAACCAAACTGAATTTTTGGGCAGCTTGAGAGGAATATGATTTGCATGAATATGATACATTTGAATGAGTTTAGAAACCTTCCTTAGTTGAATGATTAGTATTAATACCATTAAGTGTGATTAATTGCAACAAAGTAGTGAAATTGATGAGTTAGGGTTTTGAATGCTAGGGTGGTGAACCAAATTTTGGAAAAATGCATAAATGGCATGTTGGACCTATTGTGAAGTGAAATAATGGTCAATTATGACCAAATAACTTGTGTGGGAATGATAGGAAACTAAGTTAAATTCGGAGGTAAATGGTCATGCTGCTGGCAGCATGACCAAACCCACTTTGAAGGACCAAAACTCATATTTTACAAGTCTAATTGATATGCCACCAATTGGGGATGAAAATAGACATAAAATAGCACAATTTTCATTGAGGAACCATGGCCAAAAACTGACCAAAACTTGGTGAAACAATTGACCAAAGTGAAATGAGAGCAGGCTGCCACTGCACCAAACTGACCAAATGACAGTAACAGTTCATTTGGTCATAATTCAAGCTAGACAGGTCAAATTGACCTGAAATTTTACCAGAAATTAGATAAGACATAGATCTAAAACTGTCATGAAGAACACCACCCCAAATTATGCCATTAACCCATTCAAATTATTGAGCAAAGTTAAGCTACCAAACCCATGCAACTCTGCAGAAATTTCATTGAGCAGCAATGTTTGAAGAGTTATAACTCTCTCTACAAAACTCGGATTTAGGGGATTCTTGAACCGATGGAAACATAAGACATAGTAGAACATCTCATATGAAGAAAGTTAGACCAAATTATGAACTTAACTTGATCAAATTACTGACAAAATTTGGATCAAAATCTGCCAGAACCCAAGATACCAGTATGAACACTGCACGTGAACAGTAAATTATTTTGACCATAACTTGAGCTACAAAACTCTGATTGAGGTGATCCAAAAATGAGAATATACTTAAGACAATAAGGAACATTTTCTATGAAGGAAGTTTTGTCAAATTCCAGCAGTAGATCGACCAATGGAACAGTGCAACTTTGAAGCACTAAAACCGAAAATTGGCAATTTTGCCAAAATGACCTAAGCTTTGAAAAAGTGACCAAAACCAACAAGTTTAATGACCAAAATGTGGTATGTGGGTGAAGTTGGAGTTCCCATACCCATTAATCCCTAAAAAGTCAACAATTTGACTTGAATAGTGTAGTGAATAGTAACCCAAAATATAAAAACTTTGAGAACGTCGAATTTAACACAATAGAGCTAGTTAAAGTGAAATTAAATTTATTTTTGGACTTATGTTAAGTTATGGTACTGAAACACTATGAAATTATGTGTTTCAGCTGAAAAATACTTGGAAGCTCGAAGAGACTGAGTCAAGGCCTAAAGGCGACTCCAGTCAGGTTTGTGCACAATAAACCTTATTTAAGCATTTTACCCTTGAAAAATGGATTTAGCACGCATTATGAATTTATGAACTTTGGTGTTGCCACCTTGTGATCAAATTGTAACTTTGGAAATTGATTTGATTTTTGTATGCAATATTTGAATGAAATGTTTGAAATGGATTTTTGATTCACACTTAGCATGACAGTTACTTATTATTCCTCCTCCATTTATGGGGTTGAGATCGTTTATTTTCCTCCCTCTCTGGCTTGCCAGTTGAGGTTGTAGATCGGATGAGTACTCATTAGCTAGCTAGCCACCTCCCTCATTGGTTTCGATTTATGGGGTTGAGATTGCTTTGTCGTGGTGTACAACACGGCATTGATCGAAAATTTTGTGTCATGACTTAAGTTGTGTATGACTTTGGCAATACTGTGTTATGAAATTGTTTGACTAAACTGTGTTTAATAGATTATTTGACAAAATGGTGTTATTAGGAACTTTGATAATTGTTGAAATGTGTTTGAGAAACATTTGAATTGTGTTTGGCAATGAATGATTTAATTATTACATTTTAAATTTTTATTGTGCACCACTGAGTATTTTTATACTCAGCGATGGCTTATTTTGCTGTCGCAGATAAGAGCAAGGAAAAAGCAGCAGAGTGAGCTGCTACTGAGTTGAAGATCACATCAAGCTTTTGTACGGGTATTATTTTATACCCTTGTAGATAATTTTGATGTAAATATGGAAATGTTATATGTATCAATGTAGTTGAGCAGTTGTAAATAAATTGTAATAATATTATTTTGGGTTTGCTTCTGAAAATTTAATATTTGTAAATATGAATTCTCTGCTTTATGCCCTGCTAATGAAGTATTCAAAATTTTGTGATGACCAAATTTGATTAAATTGTGGAAATTGCTTTGAAGTGATTTGAATTGGGTTGATTTGAGTTTTATTGGAGATTGGGAGTTGTGGAAAACTTTTGGAAGTGCTTTTTACAGGTTTTTGAAGAACTGGTTTCTCAAAATACAGAGGGAACTCTGTCAAAATTTTTATAAAATTTGCGACAAAAATTAAATGGACAAATTTTTTTTTTTACTAGTCCTTAAGCTTTGAATAAATGGTTTTTAATTCTCACTAAAATGCTCACCACTTCCAAAATATAAGAAAATTGTTTTAAAATCCCTTGTATGATACTTAATGAGTTATCGATAGATGAAGTTCGGTAGTTCATTAAGTATTCTACGGGATCATGTTATGCCTTACGGAGGGGTAAGGTGTGATAAACCTAGGCTTAATCATTTCTCCACAACTCTTCAATTCCCAAAAAAGATATGTCTCTCCCAGAGAAACAATTCATGACCCTTTCAATTTTTAGAAATTTTTGGTTTTCTTATGGTTAAAGCTAGTGATATCTTATCTTTCCCACTATTGTTTCAATTTCTCTCATTTTCTACTCTTTTTTCTCTAACCAATCTTAGTAGTTGCCTTTATCCTGAATGCGATCAAGTTTTGTTATTCGATCATCAAAAGTTAACCAAGAGTAACAGTGCTTCTGATGTTAGCTTTCATGATGGGTCTCCTAAGATTGCCAAGGAGATAATTAAAGCTATAAATGATGTGAACTTGTCAACTATCATTAAAGTGATCAAAGGAGATCTGCTGAAGGTTTACAAGAGCTTGAAGGCCATCGTTTAAGCTACACGCAAGGGGAAGGGCAATTTGGTGCACTAGACCTTGGTGTGTGTGTGTGTGTGAGAAACAAATATATCCCATATTTTATTTGGCATTGATGGCTTCGCAAAGACAGGGAGTCATTCTACCAAAAAAAAAAAAAAAAAAGACAGAGTCAGTGTTAGCACTATTGTGAGCTATGGTGAAGACTTGAAACCACCTTTGGCTCAATAAGAAGCCTCCAAAGATTGACAGAGGAGTGGCCAAAAACTTCCCCTCCAGACACTGAGAGCTTTAGGAAATGGGTATGAAGGGGTTTGAGAGATCGAGGGAGTGTATGGTTGGAAAATTTTTTAATTTTTAAATAGATAATTTTTTTGTTAAATAATATTATATCATTATTTGTGGGTCCCACATTTCTATATTTACTATTACTTATCAATCACGTGACTCAACATGACTTAAATTGGAGTCAATTGAAATTACAATATAAAGGATTTATTTGGCTAAAATTGAAATGTGAAAGACCTGATTGAGCTCAAACTTTCTTTAAGGGTTGAATTAACTTTTGGAGTATACTTTAGGAGCTAATTTGAGCATTTGGCCTTATGATTATTATCCTATACACTATCGCAAATAACATTTTCTAACAATTTCATTGGCCATTCCAGCGATTTACATATAATTTGAAAATTTTATGCACTTCCTCGACAACCTAAGTTTGTGCACCACCCTTTTCCGCTTGACTATACTCAAGGCGAATATCACAGAAACATTTAGCTTATGAGGAATGCTTTCTGTTTGCTAGCACGAGGACCGCACAGCTGTCTCAGGTACTAGATTCCAATTCTCAAGGTTACTTATCTATGTCAAACTTATGATATCAGGATTCTGACAAGTTTGGGACAAGAGTAGCTGACAACACTCATATTTGATAGCATTGCTCCTCCTTGTTATAATGTTGACTTGTGAAACAGCAAAATGTTGTCCCATAAGCATATAATATTAATAGTACAACTAAACCAAACCACATCGATGATGAGTATCAAATTACTCATGCTGCTAACCCAAAGCACGAGAGTAGATAGAAAACAGAAGCAAGACCAGAGATACCTCCCATTCATAAAAAGGGCATAGCTGTAGGACCATGCGTCATATCAAAAAGTTACAAATCACGCAAAAAAAAGTACTTAATTGGTTCTAGTTATTAGTTAATTCTTAAACTAGGAACACACTTTCAATCCTATTCAGATTTATGCTAAACTATACCAATAAATGCAACGAGTTCACCGATTAAATATTCATAGATCCAGGGCTATGACTTAACAAATCATAAGAGGAATAAATCCGAAAACAACACATTTTAACTGTTAAAAGTTACACAAATTCAAGAGTATTTGAATAAGATTCAACATTCAACATAAACAGCTGGATCCAAGCAATAAAACAGGAACAAATAATGAACTGAAACCAATCGCAAGTGAAAACCAATGAATATAAAGAGATAGGAAGACTTTAAAAACGGAAGTAGAAAGAAGACGGGTTTATTTGAAAACGGGTAGAAAGAAGACGGGTTGAAAGAAGACTTTAAATACCCTACTTTCCGGAGATGCTTTTTTTTTTTTTTTCAAGTATACTTTTAGTACCTGAATTTTGGTTTTTTAATATTAAAAGTATATATTTTATTTTATGTCAATTAATAACAGAAATTTTGATTCTATTTTTATAGTAAGAATAAATTTCTAATAATGTTAAATGACACTAATATGATATACTGATGTGATATTTATGTATTACGTGATATACTGATGGAATACCTATGCATGACATGGCGCTGAAATGATACTCATGTATGTTATAATAATAACGTGGCATGTCACATTAGCGTCACGGTATCAAAAATTATATTATAATTTATTTTGTCACTTAATTATAAAAAAGTAAAAGTATAGGTCATAAATTATAAAAATATAAAAGTATAGATTTCAAATTATAAAAAAAAATAAAGTTCAAATCCTAAATGCTAAAAGTATAAAAAGAAAATTAAAGTGATGACATGGCATATCATGTCAATGTCATATTAATAAATTTTATGCCATAATTTATTTTGTCACTTAATTATAAAAAAATAAAAGTGCATGTCCTAAATTATAAAAATATAAAAGTATAGGTCCCAAATTATAAAGAAATAAAGTTCAAAACCTAAATGCTAAAAGTATAAAAAATTTGAAAGTACATGAAAAAATAAGGGCAATGAGAGAGAGAGAGAGAGAGAGTAAAAGATATGGAGATAAATAGAGATAGATTTACTCTCCCGTGTTCCTCTCTTCATCTCTCCCTCTCTCTCTATTTCTCTCACTATATCTCCCTTCTCCCTCTCTCTTTTATTATTTTTTCATTTACGTTTAAAAGTGCATAATATGTCTCTATCTCTCTCTCTCATTATCTTTCATTATCTCTCCCCCCCATCCCCTCCCCTCTCTCATTTCTTATTTTTTTTATGTACTTTTAAAATTTTTACACTTTTAATATTTAACATGAACCTTGTTTTTTTCTTTTTACAATTTATGACTTATATTTTCACATTGTTATAATTTAAAATATGTACTTTCATATTTTTACACTTAGATGACAAAAAAATTATGGTATAAAATTTAATAACGTGACATCCATGTACGATGTGCACTGATCTGGCATTAACATCGCAAGCCATGTCTGTCGTCATTGCATCATGCATTGCATCACCTTATACATGAATGCCATGTCAGAATTATTTAAGATTGTTAATAATTTGTTATTACGGTAAAAATGAAATCAAAGTTCTTATCCTTAATGACACAAAACAAAGTAAATGAGCTCAATGTTAAAAAAAGTTAAAGTAAAGTATACTTTATTTATTTATTTTTTAGATTATTAAGTGCACCATATTCTCTCTAAAGTCATGGATTCTATTTAGCTATAATTAAAAGGCCTATTTTATCATATTTAAGACAGCATTATCTTTTAGTGCTTTGATATATTTATTATTATTATTTTTTTAACACTAGGCTGATAAAACTAATTTCTACCTCCCGAGGAATGATTAAACTAATTTCGAGGACAATATAAATGTGCGTCATGCTAAAATTTATTCGTTAAATAATTCAATTTTTAATTAAATTAATTGATTGAAATAAATTATAAAAATAGTATCAATCACTTTTAATAGATTTTTTTTATCAGAATCACTTTTAATAAATTGGTTGAAATGTTAAGAAAATTTTAATTAATCGGGAAATATCAAATTCAAACTTCGCCATTAATCTCTTGATGCAGTGGGAAAATATCATGAGTTTTGACCTTTTGATATGATAGTAAAGTATTGTAAATTTTGACCCAATATATATTTAGTGGATACTTTATGTGCATATAAAAAATGTAATGTTCTTTATCGTTGTATAATTGGCCTTCTTGTATAACCATTTTTATTATAATATATATATATATATATATATATATATATATATATATATATATATATATATCAATATTTAAACTCCTATATTCTTTATAGTGCATACTTTTTTATTCTAAAGTCTCCAATTAAAAAATGTAGTCGCAACATTTTTAAGTTATTGCGTTAAATCATCATCAAAAAATATTCTCTCTGAATTTTTGAAACATTAATTTGTATTTTAATTATTAATTATTTGAAAAAATATTAATAATTTTTAATCAATGATATTAGATAATTATTATTATTCAGTATATGTGTATTATCATTATTCGTGATTTAATTAAAAAAATATATTAATTAATTCACATAATTCAATTTTTTTAATAAAATAACGTCTCATCTAAATTGAGAAAATTGATGCATCACCGTTTTGCAAAACCATCTCATTTCAATATTTCGATATTTTTTAGAAATTAACTAGAAAACAAATTTCATGAAATAGAAAAAAGAAAGGAAATAAGAGAAGAGAAGATAGCATGGCAATTCTTCCAAAAAAAATTACTGGGAAACAATACTTCTTATTTAGGAGTGAGCGTAAAGAAGTGAAGCTTGATTTAGCTGAAATCATTTCATCTTTTATGTAAGTAGAACAAGTCAGAGCAGCGCGGCCAAGACAAAGAAGATAAGCAAAGAACAAAGGGGAGGGAGAGAGGAAAGTATTCTCTGTAAGCAGCAACATTAGCTTAGCTTCCAAACAAACTCCTCATTCATGAAAGAACAGAACCCACCTGTTCCTTAGGCAGGAGAAAAACATAATATCTTCATTATTTTTTGGTTTTCTCTTATTTGGTTAGCCCACGTGTCCATTACAGGTATGGGGCTGTGTGCTTCTCTCCACACTAGTGAATATGGATTGTTCATTGATTTATCAGGAGCTGTCTTTTTATTATCTCAATATAGCAACTCTTCCATTTCTAATCTAATATTCGTTGTCGGCAAAAATCAATACCTTATGAGAACCAACCAACCAACCATACAGTTTAAATTTAAAATTTTAAAACTTTTGAAATGATTTTAATATTATTAAATTAAATTATATTGAACAAAATTTAGCACTAATTATGTAATAAAAAAATTTTAAATATGTTTATCATAATCATCAAACAGGCGAAACAGAATATTGTAGTGAAGGACAATGATTAATGGCTTTTTTAATAATAAAAAAAAAAACAGTTATTGTTATTATCTGACTATTTTATAATAGTCAAGACACAGTGTGTTTGGAAAAGGATGTAGCCAGCCCACCGAAACTGTACAGTTCATGTTGGTCTAAGGGTGTAGGGCCTGCAGGCCCTGCTGGGTCAAGTAAAAATTAATTAATTAATTAAAGCGTTTACCGTTAAATGGTTAGCTTGACCGCAATGCAAAAGCTCGTCCAGTCAGTGAAACACTGTTTTATTACAGCGTAACTACCGCAGCGGCTACTTTATTTAATTAATTAATAGTTAATGACCAAATAAATATGCATTGATTTGGTAGGCATGCGCTAATTTAATCATAGTAAATTATGATTGGTCCGTAATAAAATAGCTAAAATTATATATTTTATTTGACTTGTATTGAAAGGATTAAAGATTAATTGATTTTTCACAAATGAAATCGTTATAATTTTAGCAATCACCATTACCCTTATAATCAATTGTAAATTATTGAATTTTATCATCACCCAACCTATAGGCCGGACCGGTACTAGGACCTGGGCCAACCTAAAGCCCCCGAGGTCCGTAGTAAGCTTAACTATTCCTTAACCCAACTCTAAGGCCCATTTGGGCCCAATTTCAAGAATTCAACCGGACAGAGTCCGGCCATAAAATGAACCTTTCAACGGGGAGTTTTTGACTCACCCGACCTGTAAACACAATATATATCAATTGGGGAGCTCAGCTCACCCTCCACATACTCATAACAACATAAAATAAATGGGAGCTCTACTCCCTCATCCAATCCATCAGCATGCATAAAATAATAAGTTTACAGGTCCAAAATAATAATTTATATTACAGACCCAATTCACATGAATATTTCTAACACATGCAGAAATTCTAGGAGTAAATAAAACTACACAAATATTAATAGACAACCTGCGAAGGAGAAAAGCAGGTTAACCACAATAAAATCCTCCTGTAGCCTGAAAAAAATATTAAACAGGAGTGAGCGTTCGACTCAGAGAGTAAAATATCAATTTTAACCATAATCTCTATAACTATCTAAAACTAATACACCCTGTAGAGTGAAATACAACAACAGCAATAATTTCACATCATAGCAGCAAAAAGGTAATTTGGAACACTCACACACCCAGTAATATCAATCATAATATATGGGGGCTGATCCCCTATACAGCTCTCTTAAATCCAACCTGGTGCCAGCGAAGAACTCAAGCCGGACTTTCGCTTAATAAACCAAATCGGGGTCCCAGTGAAGAACTCAAGCCGTGACTACCCCTGAAGGATCGGGTCCCAGCAAAGATCTCAAGCCGTGACTACCCGTCCTATCCATAGTACACACCACATCACACGCACGCCAACGCACACTCACTGCTTCAAATTACCACAACAACATCCATGGCACTTTAACAGTTATGAATGCAACATAAAACGTGCCTAGAGTTTAACTACATAGATACATACATATAAGTGATGTATGGGCATGCTTAAACATATAATAATATCGAAATTACAATTAAAATTAATATTTTACTCACAGACTTGACAACGGTCACTGTGGCGGCTAGGCGGAGGAAGAAGGCTGTCCCGGCTCACCTGACAATTACATTACAATCATTTAATAAATTTGACTAAATACAAATCAAGAAAAGACCAAATACGTCCTAAGTCGTGCCGAAAATCCGGCAGAGTCTCCCCTACACCTAGGACCTACTCAACCTGCAAAAGGACTCAAAACACACTTCTATATTCACAATTCATATATCCACAACTCAATCACATCACACAGCCCCTCCTGGGCCCATCAAATCAGTCATCCATCACAATATGTAAAATTTTAATTTAGTCCTTATAATTGATCATTTTTGCAAAAAGTGCCCAAACAAGCTCTAAAAATTCTAAAACTTTGCCCCGCGGTTCTTAGCAATATTACTAGGCTATTGCAAAAAGAATCATAATTTTCTGAACTACCACGAATATTTTATGGATTTTTAATCCTATTTAAGGACTAGAAAATTACGAAAAAGTAAGGTTCGGGTTTACCTTTGCCAATTCTGACTCCGGGGACGCGCTCGGAACATCTGACAATGGTGGGGTAGCCAAAACCTCGATTCAATTTGGAGACTTTTTTCGGTAGCCGGTCTGTCTGGCCGGAAATTCACAGACCCGGACAACTGTCGAATTTCCACGAATTGAAGATACCTACATGAAGCCCACAACACGGGGGTTAGTAAATAAATTTTACGGAATTTTCTAAGCTCATTAAATGCTCGAAAAAACACTGCGAAGTTTCATGGGACCCACCGAAAAACGGTGTCGGAAAAATTTGACATCTATATCGCCGCGAAGCTCTCGACGAGTGGAGCGCTCTGGTACTCTCGGTTTTCTCGTGGGGTTCACGATTTGCGAGAAATTTAGCCCAAAAATCAAAATGGGCTAAAACTTTCCGGGCAAAATTTGGACAAACCACTCGATGGATTTCAGTGTTCATAGTGTCTATGGAAAGCGCTCGACGATGAGTTTAGACACAAGACCCGGTCCGATTGGTGGCCGGATCGGCTGGATTTTGGTCAGGAAGATGAAGCGTCGCCGCTTGGCGCCGTTTCCGCTGCGTTCAGGCGCGGTGGTGGGACTACTGGGACGTCGGCGGGCTGGGGTGGCAGGGGAGGTGAAAGCGCGGCAAGGGGAGGAGGGAGGAGAGAGAAAACAAGAGAGGAAGAGAGGAGGGTCGGGACGCGAGCGGGGAGAAGAAGGAAGAAAAAGAAAAGGCCGGTCCGATTCGACTGGTCTGGTCCGGTTCGATTCGGCTAGTTCGATTCAGGATACAAAATTTTAAATTTTTACTCTGCCTTGAGACCGAAAATGAGGTCCAAAAATTTCAAAAAAATTCTAGAAAACTCAGAAAAATTTGTAGACTCCAAATATATTTTTAGTTTTGCCACGTGGTCTTTAAATAAATTTTTTAAAAATCATCAAAGTTTATATTTTCAGAAAATTGAACCCGATTTTTAAAATCCGAAAAATCTCAAATAATTTCTTAAAATTTAAATAAAATTAAATATTAATATTTACCCAAAAATAATAAATTTAAAAAAAATTAGGGGTGTTACATTCTTCCCCCCTTACAGAAAATTTATCCTCGAATTTTACACAAGGCAGAATAAAGTATAAGATTACACATTGAACAGCTAAGGGTACTTGCTACGCATGTCCCGTTCTGACTCCCAGGTACACTCTTCCACCGATTGGCTCCTCCACAAAACCTTAACCATAGGGATCTGTTTTGATCTTAGCTGTCTCATTTGGTAGTCCACTATGGCTACAGGTTGCTCCTCAAATGTCAAATTTTCTTTTAGCTCTATTACATCCGGCTGTAGTACATGGGAAGGATCTGGAATGTATTTCCTAAGCATGGAGATGTGAAACACAGGATGAACATGAGAAAGGTTGGGTGGTAGGTCCAACCGGTAGGCAACTACTCCAACTCTATCAGTAACCTCAAAAGGTCTAATATACCGAGGTGCCAACTTGCCCTTCTTTCCAAATCTCATGACTCCTTTCATCGGAGAAACCTTCAGGAATACGTAGTCGCCTACTGCAAACTCTACATCCCTTCGTCTGGGGTCTGCATAACTCTTCTGCCAGATTAAAGGGACTATTTCTGAAGTGTACTGCACTAGGTCTACATCATGTACCTTTACTTCTCCCATTTCCGTCCAACATAGAGGAGACCTACACTTTCTCCCATAGAGTGCCTCATAGGTTGCCATCCCGATGCTGGAATGGTAACTGTTGTTGTAGGCAAACTCCACCAAAGCTAGCTGATCATCCCATTGACCTCCAGAATCCAAAACACTCATGCGAAGCATGTCTTCCAGTGTTTGGATTGTCCTTTCGGACTGTCCATCTGTCTGAGGGTGGAAAGCCGTACTGAAGTTCAACTGTGTGCCAAGTGCCTCCTGCAACTTTCTCCAAAATCGAGAAGTGAACTAGGGCCCTCTGTCAGATATTATGGAAGCCGGAACTCCATGCAATCTGACGATTTCTCGAATATAGAGTCGGGCGTACTGTGCAACACAATATGTAGTCTTCACAGGCAAGAAGTGAGCTGATTTGGTTAGGCGGTCTATAATTACCCATATCGAATGATACCCTCGCGTGGTACGAAGCAACCCAGTCACAAAATTCATAGTAATCATTTCCCACTTCCATTCTGGGATAGGGAGCTCTTGCAACTTCCCTGACGGTCTCTGGCGTTCAAAATTTACCTTCTGACAAGTCAAGCACTTGGACACAAAGTCTGCTATGTCTCTCTTCATGCCATTCCACCAATAGCTATCTTTCACATCATGGTACATCTTGGTGGAACCTGGGTGGACATTGTACAGCGTATAGTGTGCCTCTCGCATGATTTCATCTCTGAGATTGTCCACATCGGGCACACATATCCTAGAACCTTGCACTAGGGCACCATCATTGGCAAATCCAAACTCACCACCTTCACCTTGCTGTACTCTTTCTATGATCTTCATCAATTATTGGTCTCTGTGCTGGGAAACTCTAATTCTGTCTCGCAAGTCTGGCCTCACTGAAAAATGAGCCAACAATACGCCCTCATCTGAAAGATCTAGGATTAAACCTTGTTCCATCAACTCATGTACTTCCTGAATCAACGATCTCTTCTCTGCTGAAATGTGCGCCAAACTGCCAGAAGATTTTCTGCTCAAAGCATCTGCCACTACATTGGCCTTCCCAGGATGGTACTGGATGGTGCAATCATAGTCTTTCAGAAGCTCCATCCATCTTCTCTGTCTCAAGTTTAAATCCCTCTGTTGGAAGATGTACTTCAAACTCTTGTGGTCAGTGTATATCTCGCACACTTCACCATACAGGTAGTGTCTCTAGATTTTTAGTGCAAAGACTACAGCTGCCATTTCCAAATCATGGATGGGGTAGTTCTGCTCATGCCTCTTAAGCTATCTTGAAGCATAAGCCACTACTTTTCTATTCTGCATCAAAACACACCCTAGGCCAACTCTGGAGACGTCACAGTACATGGTGTATCCTTCACCACTCATAGGTAGTGTCAACACAGGGGCAGTGGTTAGACACTCCTTAAGCTTCTGAAAACTCTTCTCACAGTCATCTATCCAAATGAATGGAACATTCTTCCGAGTTAACTTAGTTAGGGGAGCCGCTATCCTGGAAAAATCTTGCACAAATCGCCTATAGTAGCCAGCTAGACATAGAAAACTTTGCACCTCAGTGACTGTTGTAGGCCTAAGCCAATCAGTTACAGCTTCAATTTTCTTGGGATCCACTTGAATACCTTCACTAGAAACCACGTGTCCCAAGAAGGAGATGCTTTCTAGCCAAAATTCACATTTTGAAAATTTGGCATAAAGCTGGTGCTCCCTTAAAGTCTGCAACACCATCCTTAAGTGCCACACGTGCTCTTCCTCGGTCCGAGAGTATACCAAAATGTCATCTATGAATACGATGACAAAACGGTCTAAAATGGCTTGAACACCCTGTTCATCAAGTCCATGAAGGCTGCTGGTGCATTAGTGAGTCCAAAAGACATCACCAAGAACTCATAATGACCATATCTTGTCCTGAATGCCGTTTTGGACACGTCCTCATTCCTGATTCTCAACTGATGGTAGCCTGATCGTAGGTCTATCTTGGAAAAGAATCTAGCCCCTTGGAGCTGATCAAACAGGTCATCGATCCGAGGAAGTGAATACTTGTTCTTCACAGTCACCTTGTTTAGCTGTCTATAGTCAATACACAACCTCAATGACCCATCTTTCTTTCTTACAAATAGCATAGGAGCACCCCAGGGTGAAGTGCTCGGACGTATAAAACCCTTGTCCAAAAGCTCCTGTAGTTGCTCCTTTAACTCTTTCAATTCTGCTGGTGCCATCCTATAAGGCGGCATTGATATAGGGTTTGTACCTGGCACAACATCAATGCAAAACTCTATTTCCCTTCCTGGTGGTAACCCTGGAAGCTCCTCAGGGAAGACATCCATGAATTCTCTGACAACAGGAACATTTTCCATGTTAACACCTTCTACAGATGTATCTCTCACCAATGCCAAATATCCTTGACATCCACGCCTCAACATTTTTTTAGCACTAATTGCTGATACCAAATTATATAGAGCCACGCTCCTGTCACCATCAAAGCTAAACTCTTCCACACCAGGTATGTGGAAATGCACCTTTTTGTTCCTACATTCTAAAGTGGCATAATGAGTTGCCAACCAGTCCATCTCCAAAATTACATCAAAATCTATCACTGGTAGAGGAACCAAGTCTGCTGGGAGGATCTTTCCATCCACCACTACTGGGCTATCCGGAAAAACCATATCTACATCTATGTTGTCTTTAAGTGGGATAGCTACCGACAAAGGACATTCTAAAGTTGTAGGGTTTCTACCCAACCTCATGGCAAACACAAGAGAGACAAATGAGTACGTAGCACCCGGATCTATTAAAACATGAGCCTCATAGGAACAGACCAGAAGAATACCTGCCACAACTGCATTTGAAGCCTGAGCATCCTGATGGGTCAGGGTGAAAACCCGAGCTTGACCCCTACCCTGAGTGGCAGAACCCTGATACTGACTTCTACCTCCTGATCTGCCTCCAAATCCACATCCCCCTTGTCCTCGGCCCTGTTGACCACTGAACTGACTGCCTGCCATGCTGGAAGCACTCGAATACAACTGACGAGGAACATTTGCAATAGAACCCTGTGACCCCATCTATGGCTCGCTGAACATGGGCCATTCCCTAGTAAACTGACCTGGTTGGCCACACCTGAAGCATACTCCTGAACCCATCATACAAGGTCCTGAATGTCCTCTTCCACACTGTGCACAAGGTGCCAAGGAGGATCCTGAACTGCACCCGAGTCGCTGCACTCGAACTGTGACCACTGCTGGATCCGTATCCTGGTCTGAACCCTCGAGGTTTGTGCCTAAAACCACTCTTTTTGTTCCTACTTCTTCCTCTAAAATTACTCTGGCCACCACTATCTGGAGCACCCATATGGGGAACACCTGAATAATCCTCTGCTCTGTTTTTCTTTACTCTTCCGCTGTCATCCGCAGCATAGCTAATCTCTATCTGTCTGGCTCGATCAACTACCACATCAAACGACTGATCAGACATCATGGCCAGGTTTGCATACCTCCTGTCAAGCCCCTTTAGGAATCTCTTCACCTTCATAGTTTCTGTAGCTATTGTTGTAGGGGCATACCTGCTCAATTCCAGAAATTCTGTAGCATTTTCATCTACAGACCTGCCATTCTGTCTTAAGGCCTCAAAGGCCCACTGCTTTTGGTCTTTGAAACTTTCTGGTACAAACCGGTTGATGAACAGTTCCAGAAATTGAGTCCACGACAAACCCTCCATCCGAGGTGATATGTAATCATTCATCCATTGTCTAGGCATAGGCCCCATGACATGCTGTATACACTCTATAAGTCTTCTATCAGTCAACTGCAATTCTGTTCTTGCCTGTCTGTAGGAATCCAAAAATCGATATGCATCGTCTGACACATCATAAGTACCAGGCACCAACTTCTTGAAATTTATTATCTGTTTGTAAGGTTCCCCTCTTGGTGCGGTGGACTGCTGCTGCTGTGGAGGGTGGACCATATACTATGCCATCATGTCGATGGTTCTCTGCAACCCAGCTAGAGTAGCTGCCATGGGGTCCATGGGACCCTGTGCCATGAAAGACTGATCCTGAACTGTTGGCAGCTGCTCTTCTACTTGAGCAGCTCTAGGCCTCCTACCCCGCCTCCTCGGGGCAGGCGCCTCATCCTATGCTGACACCTCGTCAGGCACATCTGGTTCTGGTGCAGTGGCAGCTCTCCTGCTTCTACGCATTTTCCTGAAATTCAGCAGCATTAGCCCACAAAATTCAAAACAACAGGTTACATAGCTTTATTGACTCATATTTACACACAATATATAAAGCAGAAACTAGAAGCAAAGTTGACAATGCAAGATGAACGTGGACCCTATTTTCCGCATGTGACTCCTAGTAGACTCTTCCCAACACTTAGATAATTTTTCCCTATGAATCTGGAGCCTAAGCTCTGATACCACATTTGTCACGACCCAACCTATGGGCCGGACCGGTACTAGGACCTGGGCCAGCCTTAAGCCCCCGAAGTCTAACTATTCCTTAACCCAACTCTAAGGCCCATTTGGGCCCAATTTCAAGAATTCAACCGGACAGAGTCCGGCCATAAAATGAACCTTTCAACGGGGAGTTTTTGACTCACCCGACCTGTAAACACAATATATATCAATTGGGAAGCTCAGCTCACCCTCCACATACTCATAACAACATAAAATAAATGGGAGCTCTGCTCCCTCATCCAGTCCGTCAGCATGCATAGAATAATAAGTTTACAGGTCCAAAATAACAATTTATATTACAGACCCAATTCACATGAATATTTATAACACATGCGGAAATTCTAGGAGTAAATAAAACTACGCAAATATTAATAGACAACTTGCGAAGGAGAAAAGCAGGTTAACCACAATAAAATCCTCCTGTAGCCTGAAAAAAATATTAAACAAGAGTGAGCGTTCGACTCAGAGAGTAAAATATCAATTTTAACCATAATCTCTATAACTATCTAAAACTAATGCACCCTGTAGAGTGAAATGCAACAACAGCAATAATTTCACATCATAGCAGCAAAAAAGTAATTTGGAGCACTCACACACCCAGTAATATCAATCATAATATATGGGAGCTGATCCCCTATACAGCTCTCTTAAATCCAACCTGGTGCCAGCGAAGAACTCAAGCCGTGACTACCCCCGAAGGATCGGGTCCCAGCGAAGATCTCAAGCCGTGACTACCCGTCCTATCCATAGTACACACCACATCACACGCACGCCAACGCACACACACTGCTCCAAATTACCACAACAACATCTATGGCACTTTAACAGTTATGAATGTAACATAAAACGTGCCTAGAGTTTAACTACATAGATACATACATATAAGTGATGCATGAGCATGCTTAAACATATAATATTATCGAAATTACAATTAAAATTAATATTTTACTCACAGACTTGACAACGGTCACTGTGGCGGCTAGGCGGAGGAAGAAGGCTGTCCCGGCTCACCTGAAAATTACGTTACAATCATTTAATAAATTTAACTCAATACAAATTAAGAAAAGACCAAATACGTCCTAAGTCGTACCGAAAATCCGGCAGAGTCTCCCCTACACCTAGGACCTACCCAATCTGCAAAAGGACTCAAAACACACTTCTATATTCACAATCCATATATCTACAACTCAATCACATCACACAGCCCCTCCTGGGCCCATCAAATCAGTCATCCATCACAATATGTAAAATTTCAATTTAGTCCTTATAATTGATCATTTTCCCAAAAACTACCCAAACAAGCTCTAAAAATTCTAAAACTTTGCCCCGCGGTCCTTAGCAATATTACTAGGCTATTGCAAAAAGAATCATAATTTTCTGAACTACCACGAATATTTTATGGATTTTTAATCCTATTTAAGCACTAGAAAATTACGAAAAAGTAAGGTTCGGGTTTACCTTTGCCGATTCTGACTCCGGGGACGCGCTCGGGACGTCTGACAATGGTGGGGTAGCCAAAACCTCAATTCAATTTGGAGACTTTTTCCAGTAGTCGGTCTGTCTGGCCGGAAATTCACAGACCCGGACAACTGTCGAATTTCCATGAATTGAAGATACCTACATGAAGCTCACAACATGGGGGTTAGTACATAAATTTTACGAAATTTTCTAAGCTCATTAAATGCTCGAAAAAATACTGCGAAGTTTCGTGGGACGCATCGAAAAACGGTGTCGGAAAAATTTGAAATTTATATCGCTGCGAAGCTCTCGACGAGTGGAGCGCTCTGGTACTCTCGGTTTTCTCATGGGATTCACGGTTTGCGAGAAATTTAGCCCAAAAGTCAAAATGGGCTAAAACTTTTCCAGGCAAAAATTGAATAAATCGCTCGATGGATTTCGGTGTTCTTGGTGTCTATGGAAAGCTCTCAACGAGTAGATGAGTTTAGACACAAGACCAAGTCCGATTGGTGGCCAGATCGGCCGGGAAGACGAATCGGCGCACTTGCGCGTCTTGTCCCTTCAGCGCCGCTTCCGTTGCCTGTGGCGCGGTGGCCGGGACTACTGGGACCGCATCGGCGGTGGCGGGGAGGTGGCGGCGCGACAAGAGGAGGAGGGAGAAGAGAGAAAATTCGAGAGGAAGAGAGGAGGGTCGGGACGCGCGCGGGGGAAGAAGGAAGAAAAAGAAAAGGCCGGTCCGATTCGGCCGGTCCGATTCAGGATACAAAATTTTGAATGTTTACTCTGCCTTGGGATCGAAAACGAGGTCCAAAAAAATTCTAGAAAACTCAGAAAAATTTGCAGACTCCAAATATATTTTTAGTTTTGCCACGTGGTCTTTAAATAAATTTTTTAAAAATCATCAAAGTTTATATTTTCAGAAAATCAAACCCGATTTTTAAAATCAGAAAAATCTCAAACAATTTCTTAAAATTTAAATAAAATTAAATATTAATATTTACCCAAAAATAATAAATTTAGAAAAAATTAGGGGTGTTACAATTTTATGCCAGATTTAAGTTAAATTACGAACACATCCCTTATAATTAATTGTAAATTATTGATTTTTATGTTGAATTTAAGTTAAATTTAATAAAAATTAATTATTTATGTTTAATTAAATTTTGATAATTAAAATTATTTTTAATATATATATATATTTTAAATTTTATTATTAAAATTTATAATATATAACTATAATGATTTCATTTAATATTTTATTTTTATTATTTACATAATTTAATTTTTGATAAAATTATATTTTTATCATTTTCATGAAATAGTAGTCATAAATTACAAATTAATAATTATTTAATATAATTTATTTTTATTTTTTAAATTATAAATTTAACATAATTAATTAAAAATTAAAACATTAATATAATAACATTAAGTAGCAAGTTAAACCTTTCTTAAAAAATATCACGTAATAACTTCTAAAAAAAAATTAATCTGTTTTATAAATAGATAAATTACAAATGTATATATATTATTCAATTTATTTATAAATTAATTGAAACAAGCTTTATTTGTAAACCCAATTATTTGATGCCGCTAGATTTACTTTAATGAGACATATTCCTAAAAAAAATATATAATACACATAAATATATTACATTTAAAATTAAAATTTGGCACTTGATTAATATTTATTATAAACTACATATATATGGTCTAATTCAATTATTATTAATCAAACATTATTTAACTCATTTAATTTTAGGCTTTCAAAAAAACTCATTTAATTTTGTATAATTTTTATTAATAATTTATATTTTAAAATATATTAATCATCATATAAAATATTTAAAATTTGTTTATTTAAAATATGATATAAAAAATTAAATATTATTATAATATATATACTATTAAATATATAAAGTATGCGACCCAAATCATTAAATATTACATAAATTTATTTTAATTCGGTCGAATGGTGCGCGAAAATATAGTAACTGTAATTGTCCCCAGTTTTGGTACCTCATGATTTGATTACCAAAGCATGTCCACCCCACGATGATTTGAAGATGCATAGATAGTATCGTGGCATTATGAGAAGCACGCAAGCGCATCAAGTACTTTCGTTAACACAACACCGAATCTTACCCACCACCACTCCTAAAACTGAAAAAAATTAAAAAAAGATCTAAAATCAAAATGTGCGCTGTTATGAGTTGCAACGAAGGGAACTGAGAAAGGAACTCAACGTCCAAAGCCTTTATCGAATAGCGAAACTTCCATGCACGCGTTTAAAGACACCTTTCGCACGTGCTTACACCCGACTAGGATTTGGAACAGTTGCACGTGTCAGCCCATCCTCCAATGACCCACGCACTCTTGTCCAGGTGTTCTTTTTCCCTCGCCCTTATATGCACTGCCCTCGCCCTTCCCCTATTTAACTCTCCCTCTCCCTCTCTCTCTCTTCTCTCTCTCTCTCTCTTTCTGTGTGTTCTGCAGCTCCAGCCACCGCCTACCAAACCCGAATATCACCAATTCGGATTTTGTAACCCGAACCTTAATCCGAATTCATAGCTGATTTTGATGCAGTAAGAGAAGAATATTGTAGTGATGGAGACCGAAAATGGAGCAAATTACACGTATATGGGTAGGAGCTTCGGTAATACTAGTGCTAACGATGATTCCTCTCCTTTCAGTGACTGTAATAGCGACAGATCCGGGGAGTTCCAAACGGCTGCGTCGGAGAGCAGGCGATTATTGATAGCTTGCGCATCGGAGAATTCCGATGATCTGCTTCGCCAGCTCGTATTGGATCTCGAGTCCTGTTCGATTGACGAGCAAAAACAAGCGGCTATGGAGATTAGGCTCCTTGCTAAGAACAAGCCAGAGAACCGCTTCAAAATAGCTAAAGCGGGAGCAATTAAACCTCTGATTACGTTGATATCATCACCGGATTCTCAGCTTCAAGAGTATGGTGTCACGGCTATTTTGAATTTATCTCTCTGCGACGAGAACAAGGAAGTGATTGCTACATCGGGAGCGATTACGCCGCTGGTTAGGGCTTTGAGAACAGGGACATCAACTGCGAAAGAGAACGCAGCCTGTGCTTTGCTTCGCCTATCACAAGTAGAAGAAAACAAGGTTGCAATCGGACGGTCTGGGGCCATTCCACTTCTCGTGAACTTACTCGAAAGTGGAGGAATTCGCGGGAAAAAGGACGCAGCAACAGCTCTGTATTCGCTATGTTCAGCAAAGGAGAATAAAAAAAGGGCTGTCCATGCTGGGATCATGAGGCCACTGGTGGAATTAATGGCTGATTTCGGGTCAAACATGGTGGACAAATCAGCGTTCGTATTGAGCATGTTGGTTACTATTCAGGAGGCCAGAACAGCATTGGTTGAAGAAGGTGGGATTCCGGTACTGGTGGAGATCATCGAGGTCGGATCGCAGAGGCAGAAGGAGATTGCGGTTGGGATATTGTTGCAGATTTGCGAGGATAATTTGTTGCATCGTGCGATGGTGGCCCGCGAAGGAGCGATTCCTCCCTTGGTGGCTTTGTCACAGTCCGGCACCAATCGCGCCAAGGGAAAGGTAAGCGAAGTTCTGAATTTCCGGTTGTCAAAGGGTCGATGTTCTAATGCCCACTGACGTGGCCCCACTATTTTGAAAATCCATGTCGTTTTGCTGGTTTTTGTTTTTGAAGAAAGAGAACACAGTTGGCCACGTCAGCCTCCTCTTTAGTTTGCCCTTTTGGTAAAAGGAAATTTCAAGAATTACTCAAAAACTTTTTTCAAGAGCAAGAATCAACCCACAAATTTTGCTGTCCAGGAAATTTGATGGCAACAAAACTATTGAATTTCCTTTTCTATCCCAAATGGTAAAGACAAAATGGGGGCAATACCCGTCCTTTTCCAACTCTATAGTGTTACTTTTTCATCCCAAATGGCAAAGTGAAATGTCACCAATTATTTTTTCACTTAGCTCTGCTGGTTATACCGAGTCTTAACCAATGGAGGGTTTTGGGGAAAAAAAAAGACGAAGAAGAACAGATATTTTGGTTTTACTTTACTCGGTTTTTTTTTTTTTCCGAATACTTTACTCGTTGAATTGTTTTTATAGTTGAAGATATGAGTTTTTTTTTTTGTGTGTGTCCTTTTGTTCTCATATTTACCACTGTAATTTTGTCTAATTGGAGAGTGGTTTTTTCCTGTCGTTTTGTGTGTGATGATGTGTGGACAGGCAGAGACACTAATAGATCTTCTACGGCAACCAAGATCCGGTAACAGCGCTGCCAGAACAGCAGATGTGTCAGTATGAATGGTGTCCCTACCACATGCCCATGTGTAATCATACAAAGTGTGTATAACTTTTTGTTTTTGCCTCTTCACCCCTCGCAAAAAGATGAAAGAAAAACAATTGTACGTAGATATTCTCTGTTACTGTGCTTGTAAAATGTAGTGGTTTGAGTTTGATACCGGCCTTGGTTTGCCTTTGCAGATTTTAAAATTGTTTTTTTTTTCTTCATATTAAAATATATGTTTCTTTTTTAAGAAATTAATTTAATGGAAGTAGTGACTGTGGGTGGGCATATTGAAAAGCAAGGAAGACTGCTTGACAAGTTGATACAGAACAAAAATGATTAAACAAAGGCAGAACGAACAAGGAAAGAGCTTTGGAAGGGTCGCTCCTGCTCTGCTTTGTTGTTTGTTGTTTTTCCCCTTTTTTCTCAAAATACTGCGATCTTACATCGCCCACGAGGAACTCGTGCATTAGGATAATAGGGACAAATTCTTTGATTCAGAATTCAAATGGTAGCCATTGAATTTGGGGAATGAATCGTCCCTTTGTTTGCCACGTGGTGAACGTTGAGGTACGGTGACGAGCGGATCTTATCTCAATTTGAATTGGCATGAATTAAAATAATAAAAATTAATTTTTTTTAAGAAAAATTAATTTAATCGGAGAGTATTTGATTTTGTTATTTAAATAATTAAATTAATTTTTTATTTTACCTTTATTTTTCACATAAAATAAATAAATGAAAATATTCAAATTGAAGTTTCTTATTACTCCCTATAATAAAAAAAACTAGGATAAGTATTTAAATAATTAAATTAATTCATTTAAATAAAAACTTAAAATTGCAACTAATAATTTAAATTATTATTATTTGGATGGCTTTGAATATATTTATTTGATTTGATTTTTTGACAAAAACAATCATAAGTTTTTTTTTTTAATTATTCTTAACTTAAGCGGCTTTTTTCTGATTACCATTGCATCTCATTAATCAATGCTCTAAAATAGAGATGACAATGAATAGGATATTCGAGAAAATCATCTTACCCGAATTTGAATTTGATTAATATTATTAAAATTTGAACCCTTTCTAAATATATTTAAAATTTATTTTCAACTATTCGAATTCATCTTATTATTATCTGAAAAAAATTTGAATCCATTTAATTTTATATATTTTAATTAATATTTTATATAAAAAATTATTTTAATTAATAATTTATATTTTAAAAATTTAATAATTTCATAAGATATTTAAATTTCATTTTATATAAAATAAAATATATAAAAATTTATAAATATTATTATAAAAATATATATTTTATATTTAATTAAACATTTATGTAAACGGATTCAGGTAATGGATATCTAATATGTAAATTCCGAACCTAATCTGAGTATTATTTTTTAAATTCGAATTCATTCTAAACCCGATTATATAATACTCAAATCCATATAATTAGGATTTGATCGAATTGGATATCCGCAAAAAAGCGACCCGTTACCATCCTAGTATGGAACTTGGCTTTTTCCAGAATCGTTGAGCTCTCAACTTTCATACATTTTCTTTGCAATTTCTTTCTCCTCTGTGGTAAGCCTACTACAGCCAATAGTTGCTTGATTGAATTTCTTTACATGAGTGCTACAACATCAACTACTATTCTGGACTCTTTTCATCAATGATTTAAAATTTTGAATTTGAAAAACATATAGATTTTTGGGTGAATATTAGAATCAGATTTTTCTTCTCAAATTTTAAATATCTTCAATCAGACAAAATTAAAATTGACAATTTAATTTGATTTGATTGTAAAAAAAAAAAAAGACTTTTATCATTGACTTCTATTAATTATGAAATTAATTTGAAATAAAAGTTAAAATGATCGATTTTAAATCGTTTTTGAACGAACGGGCTCAGAATAGTAACTGGTAAATCTTCCCGTTTCTATTTGGGTCCCAATAATTGACGGCTTGATGATGGCTAATTTATGGGTTTTGTAGTTTCTTTTACATTTTTTTTTTTATAAAACAATCTGTTTTTCTTAAAATCCTTGTTCTATTTTAATCATTGTCTTCTCCCTTTTCCAATTGATTAAGCATCTTGTTGACCCACTGCACCTACTCCTGGGCTTTATATTACTTTTTCCGAGAAACCGCTGAAGGAAGATTGAGATAAGATGATTCCAAATTTATAGGGCCTTTAAAGAGGCTCCCTTCTCTTTCAAGCGTTTGACCATATAGTGAGCTATTTCTCAAGAAATTTGAAAAGCCATACTAACAGGGAATAAATTTTGGCCATTTTACAGACTGATGTTGATGGTTCAACCGTCGCCTATAGAAGAATTAATAAAGAGGGTGACTGAGTCTGGAACATATACACATCCGCTTACCCATTCTCAAGCGATGTCGTTGTTGCTTTCGATGCGGTTTGGAAGATCAAACATTCATAATCCTTTTACGCGGTAGAGAATTCAGTGGACGTTTGTTCCATCGATTGCTGCATATATTTTACATTTGACTCCGTCCAGCTGAACTGCACGCGATTTCTCGCGGAAATTCTTTTTTTTTTTTTTTAAATAATAATAATTTTAAGACGAAAAATGTTTTGTTATAATAGTGATAAAATTGACATCAATATTTCAATAAAAAAACAGTACTAAAAAAAATTCATAAATTCAAGTAATTGATTTTACAAGATATATAATATGATTCATTTATTAATTATATGAGTTCACAAAATATATAATGAATTTACTTATTAAATATATATAAGAAAATTAAATATAGTTAAATAAGTCTTAAATCGCCAATTTTTCATTAATCTAATAGAAACTACCAAAATACCTCGTATCCACTTTATTCGTTCGCTTTGTGCGATTCCCCTCTTCAGCTTCCACTGTGGTGCGTTCTTGTGGATGAGGATTCCTCGAGCCATTACCAGATTCATGAACTAAAAATTAAAATTTTCTCTTATCATTATTGATAATATGTATCTATGATCAAATCAAAAAGAGTCAAATACCCATCAATTAAGCGACAAAATATAGAAGAGTTGGGAAGTTAGCTTGCCAAAAACGTGCAATTTGGCATCTATTGACTCTTGCGGGTTCAGAGGCAAAATTATGAGTTGAGGGAACAAACAAAGCCACCGAAATTGACCACCTTTGCCTTCTATTCCACTTCAATCCGCTGGCCTTATTTTCCATGTTCCTATTCTCTGGCCCTTGCATCAGCAAATGTTTTCCTTATTATATTATATTATGGCCCTTGCATCAGCAAATGTTTTCCTTATTATATTATATTATATGATGATGTAGATCGAAGCCCAGAACTTTTCTTGGATATATTGTGGCCCAAAAGGCCTAAAAAGACAGTTCATTCAATTTATGGGCTGGCCTGAATGGTTGATAGCCAGAATATGGTGCATAGACCACGAAGGATGCATAGAAATAAATGGCCGACAGCGTGCTCCATGAAAGCGAGCTGACTTGCTTCTGTGAAATCTTGAGTTCCTATCAAAATTAATTGTTAAAAAAAAGCTGACCATCATTTTTATATTTCAGTTTCGCAAGGTTTTTCTCTTTAGCAAACAAGAAGAAAGTAATTCAACTCATACTCGAAAACTATTTTGAGTTCTAATTTATAATTGTTGATCCTTGAAAATTTTTGAGAAGGTCGATCCAGTGCACATGTGAATGCAGCATAAAGATGGATGGAGTTGGCTGGTGGCCACCGAGGGAAATGAAAGACTGCAGCAGCACGTGAAGTTATGCCAAGCCAAAAAAAAAAAAAAAAGGAAGAAGATCTTGGCAACTACAAATATTGATTTCTCTGTCACTTCTGATCTATATAGCTCTCTCACATATCAGAATCACTCAATTGTGTCTTGGCTTTGATAAATACAAGTGTTCTTGACTCTCCTGTTTCAATAAAAGTATAGGGATGCTTGCTGGACACCTCTTCTTCAAGATCATCCGAAGGACGATTCTTGCAATCTATATCTCAGACATAAACGACAGGTTAAAATTTAGGAGACAGGCATCTTTACACAACCCTCTGCGCAGATTAAAAAAAAAAAAAGCATCAAATGCCACTACGACTTTGCCATTCCTTGTGTTCGTTACTATTATTCTCCTAAACCACAAAATATATAACATTAAATAATGCAACCAACCAAGAGAATACCTTGTACCTGCAGCACACTCTACAAATTTGATGCTGCGATTGCAAGTTGAGAAAATATATTAAAAAAATAACGTTTTTGTTTGTACATCAACCTCTATGTCCATGATTGGCTATACATCGAAATGGTTCAAAAGCTTGTTCTGTTTGTTTCCCAAAACAAGTTTCTTTTTAAAAAAATAAGGATAGAATAGTCCTCAATCAAGAATCTGGTGGTGGTGTAGATAACGGAGGACTGCAAAAAAGTGGCAACGAGGGAGAATCTATCTGCACCATAATCAGGTTAGTGGGTCATTAACAAGTTTGGATTGTTTCCAAGAGACTAAGAAAGATTCTTTCATCCATACGCGGCGTTGTTTTCTTCTGAAAAGGCCATGTTGGAGGGTTCCCCAAAAGTACAAAAATTAATAGCAGCATTTCATCTCTTTATAGCTTCTGCCAACTTCCCCGCTCGAAAACAAGGAAAAAAAGAAACGAGGTGGATAAAAACAAAGTAGCATTCCCTCATCACGTGATTATCACGTGGGCATTTCTTATCCTTTCCAAAATATCATTTCATCTCATTACATCAGTACATATTTATCCCAAGTACAATGGACTAATGTCCACAAATTATTCGCCAGGTGTCAACATCTCCACCTTATTACAATTTTTTTTGGGACCCCACTTAGTAGCTGTGCCTGTACTGTAGTAACTCGGACCTAACTGACGTCAATTGACTTCTTCATTCATTTCCCACAACTACAAGCAGTGCCATCGCTCACCGCGAAAGGGCTCGCCGGATCACTTGGGCCAACAAAGCTGGGGCGCTCAAATGTGGCAAATGACCCTCTGTCCTTAATATCTCAACCGTGCTACGCCCACCCAAATGGGTTTTCAAATACTCCGCCACAGATGCTGGTACTGACACGTCCTTGGCTGTCTGAATTATGCAACAGGGCACCTTGACCAGGCCTAGAATCCCTCTTAGATCACTATTAAATACGGTCCTGGAAACAAATAATGTAATATCTGGCCTCATATTGAAAAGGGTCCTGCTGAATTCTCTAACCGCCGCAGGCACGTCCGCACCGACAGCGAGCGGTGCAAAACCATTGACCCAGGCTTCATAATTCGCTTCCATTGCTGCGAAAACATTCTCAATATCAGGTCGCTCGAATCCTCCATGGTAATCTTTGTCGTTCAAGAATCTGGGGTATAACACAAATTTCAGGGCCAATCAAGAAAAAATGAATCAAACAAGAAAACGAAAACTCATGTAAGCAGGAAATAAGGCGTTACCTTGGGGAAGCACCTATGAGGATGAGTTTGGAGAAGAGTTCAGGGCGCCTAATGGAGGCCAACAGACCAATCATGGCGGAGACAGAGTGACCGACATAGGCGCAGCGATCGACGCGAAGAGCGTCAAGAATGTTAAGCAAGTCATCGACGTAAGCATCAAGAGTAGTATACCTTCTAAAATCAAAGTAGTCAGGATTGACACTGCCGGCGCAAACGAGGTCGTAAAGAATTACGCTGTAGTTTTGAGTAAAGAAGGGGAGAATGCGCTGCCATGTTGATTGGTCCGTTCCAAATCCATGGGCAAGAACGAGAAATTTCTCTCCAGAGCCGACTACACGGACGTTGAGAGCTTCTAACAGGGTAGTGCCCATGTTCGGGGAGATGGATGTAGAGCTAGAACAGGGAAGAAAAAAGAGGTTGAAGGAAGGAGGAGATTTTTTACTATTGAAAAGGCGCTTCTGGTTGGAGAGAGAAAGAGAGAGGACTGCTTGTATAAAAATTTAATGTGGTTAGGTCATGGTTGGAGGGGTTGGTTTTATAGTCCACAGATGCCATTTATATTTGTTTACAGGGACCGTATAATAGAAATTTTTTTTATATCAATTTAATTTATAAATTATATATTATTAAAATAATATTTTTTATGATGCTATATGGTGAACTGAATGAACTGGATTGGATTGATGAAGAAAATAAATTCGTCAGCATTTGCAATTTTGGAAATAATTTTTCAGAATAAATTATGGAATATTTAATTTTCTAAAACAAGTTAGTTTTTATCAAAAACAATAAAATCTTAAAGTGTTAATTATTATCTCGTGTAATATTACTTTTTTTTTTTAAGGAAAATGTTACTAATGTTTGGAATTATTAGGACTGCTGAATAAAATAAAAACTTACTAGAATTCCATATTAATAATGAAAGTCTATTGCTAGCGTCCATTATTAGCAATGGACGGACCCCTTGGGTAGTTATGCTGTGGGATGAATGACATATGCATTCTAGCAATTCTCTTACTGGTACTTCCAATTTTCGTTTTGTTACATCCACATGCTCCATAGAAATAGATTATATATATATATATATATATATAATTATTTAAGTATTTTCACTCAATTCTTTTAACATTATTTTTATATTTTTTCTATTAAGAAATAAATTTCTTAAATTATTACCTTAATTACTTGAAGTTATAGTGATATTAATTAATATTTTCGTATTTATAATTTATACTATTTTCTATCAAATAATGAAAAACAGAGAGAGTATGAGAGAGTGAATGATATAGGTGCAAAATGAAAGAAATATAGATAGAGAAATAAGCGGTCAGAACAATTTAAATATAAAAAAAATAATATATTGAATAGACTAAATACTTAATAAAATTAAATTTCATATACTAACTAATGTGTTTTTCAAAATATATGAACAACCTAATTATTTTCAATAAAATAGATGGACTAAATATTAATTTAACTATTAGTAGTTGTAAAAAATTAGCAGATAAATTAAATAGTTTAATAGAGTGAAAATAAAGGGACAAAATAATATATCTTTTTAAAATAGATGGACCAAATAATTAATTTAGTTAAAATATAGAGATTAAGTAGTATTATTTGATTTTTATTTTATTTATTATTGATTGTTCATTTTATTAAAAACAAATTCACAATAAAATCTTACAAATATAAAAGGATTAAAATCTCCCGGTGAGGTATTATGTTTGTTAGACTTAGACCATAATGCCCTTTGATCGTGGAGGCTGCAATTCTTTAAATGAGGACTTGCAATGCCTTGCGAGTCTTTGGTTATAAATTACATCTTATTATAATTAGTTAAATTATACAAAAATAAATTATAAGTTACTTAAAAAAGATATATATCTGTTATTTTCTTTATTTAAATTAATAATTATATATTATTTTTTTGAAATGAAAATACATTAATAAAAATTTAAATAGTTTAATTGGAGTAAATTCTAATGATAAAAATGAGATTATTTATAAGTAAATATTAGCATTCAATTATCATAAATTCAACTCACAATTAAAATAAAGTTTTAATTAACAGCTATTAATTATTTTATATTAATATAATATAATTTAAATTAATAGAAATATAATTTTGATATATTTTATATTAATTTAAATAAAATTTATACATGTATAAAGAAAAATATAAAAATTCCTGATATATTTTAAATGATAATTAACTTGAAAATTCAAATGATAATTTAGGTTTTATTTTTCATGATAGAAAATTTATAAATCTTTTTAGGAATTGAATTTAAACTGCATCAAGTCAAAATTAAAAAATTAAAAATAAAATTAAATCTAAATTAAAATATTAAAAAAAGAATTAAACCGTAGCTTAATAAAACTTTAAAAACCAAACTATAAATGAATTGAAAGTTTGGTTATATTTGGTTCAATTTAAAAATAAATTTAAATTAAATTTAATATATTTTAATTATAAAATTTTAAAATAATTAAATAATTTAATATTCTCTAATAAATATATTTAAAAATTATTTTTTTCAATAATAAATTTAATAATATTTTAAAAACAACCCTTAGTATTAAAGGAGGAAAAGTTAAAAAAAAAAAACAAAAATTTATTTTTATTTTAATTTCTGTAGTACAAGATAAGATTTTTTTTTTCTCCACCGGGTTCTACTAGAAAAAAAAAAAAAAATTATTATAGGGGTTACGCGTTGGAAGAACACTGAGCACGTATATGCGTTGTTAATTTAGGGAAACTAATGGGGATGAAGAACTGTTGGGCATACCCATATAATTGCTGGAAAGCAAACGAAGGGACCTGTTATTAATTTAGGGCAACGGCGTAAAGTTGACATTTCGACAGTGATGGCGTTGTTACATCTCACTCTTCAAACCCTATCATCTGCAGATAGAAAACCCATTTTAGCTAGAGACGATAGTTAATCCCATTATTCGAGGGGCGATATCGTCCCATTTGACTTTTAACATTAAAATTGATGGAATGATCAATTGGTAGATAGAATCAAAAGGGAGGAACTAAAAAAAATAATTTAAAAATATAAGATGAAGACGTTAATAATTCTATAATTTAGGACTAAATAGTAATTTAATAACTCTCTTACCATACTGTAAAACAATCAAAATCTCACAATTAAAATTAAAAATTTTTTGACTTCTTTCGCCTGTGAAATAGGTTTAGATGATGAAGTTGCTAGCTAGGAGAACACATAAGATTGGTGACGTTGATTATTATGACAGCTAAAGAAGGACAAGATTGGATTAAAACATTAATTTCTAAAGCAGGATCAATGCATGCAAAATACTCCATAATTACACATCTAATATAAGGGTTGATCGAGCATGCAATATAAAGTCCAAAGCACAGGAATAATCATGATTATGGGTTTTTTTTCAATATGTTCTTGTTGTTGATGAGATTGTCTAGGCAATATTAATAATAAACCTTAATACAAGTTGCAGCTAGGGCTGCAGCTGACTGTGAATGTTTCATGTGTACAGAGAATCTCTATCTGGTATTGAATTTTGAGAGGCAGTAGGGTCACATACAGGAATCTGATTCAATTGGGTGTAGCCTTTCATGCATCCCCAGGAGAAAAAAACAAAGGCCCTGAATATATGTATATATATCTTTTTCTTGTTGCCGCATTCAGCTATCCCATTGGTCGCAGAATTGACTTCTCCACATCGCTTTACAGATTTTCCTCTTCTTTGACAAAGATTGGCCATGCCAAGCAACAGGCACATTCTTCTCTCTTTATATCTCTCCCCATCACTAATAATATCCAAATATAAATCAAATTATATTATCCATTTTAACCTTTGAACCTTATGATTTCGTCCTTAAAAAGATCTTCCCAATTAACTTTCCTACACCAGCTTTTCCTTTGGCAGCCTTCATGACCAGACTTTCAATGATTCTCATTGTTATAGCAAGCATTGTATATCTTTTGATCTATGGAATTAATTAAATAATCATCTCTCCAATTCAATCTAAACAAAACCACACAAATTGAAATTAAAAGATTCGTAATGGGAGAGAAACATATACATATTCGCTTGCTAGCTAGGCCAGCCAATCTTGAAGATTTTGCTAGGTTTAGCTTTTAGCATTGACCACTTAGATTTGGATGAGAACTATACATATATATATATATATATATATATATATATATATATATGGACGTGCTTTAGTCTCCAACACGTTTGTTGATTTCTTGGTTTCTACTATTGATGATAACAACTTCAGCATAGAAAAAGAGAGGGAGAGTATCATTACAAGTGATGAAAAACCAAATATAGCTTCATTGGTAGACTAGAGTAATTCGTGGCACTATGAAACACCAATCCATGTGAAAGTCCTATAGGATAATCCACTAAAATGCTCTTCACGGGATCATATCATATCATTCTTTTTTTTTTTTTTTTTAATCTGTTTTCCATTGCTTTGAAATCTTATCTCTCCATATTAAGTCAAACCAAATATGAGTGATATGGATTTGCAAAAATGTGAATTCTTTTGGTTAACAAATCATATAATTAGCATTGATCGAACTCTATATATGCTCTTTTATATCATCTCTTGAAAATTCTAGCATATGCTTCAATTCTTACTGTATAAACAAACTTTTAAATTATGAATTATTAGTAACTAGAAAGAAGTAACTCACTTCAATTGTAACAATGGAAGTGACCTGTTAATGTCCAACATCCTATATCGGTTAAGAGTCCAAGGGTTAGATTGCTTATAAGCATTAGTCCTTCCTCTCTCTCTCAAGCAACAATATCTCTGGAGTGGGGCCTAGCCCATGGCGTAGATCTAGCGCATCAACATGACCCAAGAGATAGGTAGCAGACAAAGTAACCATTAAAGCAGCGCATATGAACCCATCTTCGTTTTGTCATCTAGGGTGTCCCATGAACTATATATATAGTAGGTATTCATCGAATGAGATAAAGCATGTGAGGACATAAAGTTGGAAAGTTGCAGATAAGTTAATAGGGTTTAGGTCCCCATGTCCAACTTATATAGGAATATTGTTTAACAACGACATGTGAGAGAGAGAGAGAGAGAGAGATGATCATGGGTTATTTATGATTGGTGCAACCTTGTGGAGACCAGTTTCCCTATATGGAGTATTCCTATTGGTTTGATGAGTCATTGGGCTTATCTTATCTACATACTTTTTCATTATATCCTGTATTTTAGCATCTACTCATGTTCTCGACCTTTTCCATGTTTGAAATGGAATGCTGAGCAGGAAAGGACGGACAGAAAGAGATGTTTAACTAATCATTTTGATTATAGAATGCAGTATTAACTATATATTTCATCATGAGAATGGATTCTCCTGGATTTTGGGACTACCATTGCCTTTTTTTTAGTAGGCAAATGAATTTATTTTATTAAGAGAGGACTACCATTGCCTTCTATATATATGTTTCTGTCATTTTTTTCCCCTGGCTTTGGCTTGTATTGTAATTGTACCATATCACATATATGTCCGACATTTCATTTAATTATGTTCCTTGGTTTTTTAGTTTAAGTGATAGCATTGATAATCAATACCCAATTAATTTCTAGCTAGGGTTCGATCACAAGAGGGCTTTTTTCAAATTTCTTTTCATTGTTTTCATCTAAAAATTGGCTCTTAACTTAATGTATTGTATAATCATTTAGCTAAACACATCATTACACGCTTGTTTTATTTGATTTTTATCTATCACACATTTTTACTTATTTTTGAAACCCAATACACACATGAACTTTAAAAAAAAAAAAAATTACATATAAACACAAAATTGCACTGGTGCTGAAATTTGAGATACACGCGTGCTGATGTGTAAAATGACCAAAACTTAATGGTCTTCTAATTATGATAATAGTCTAGCTGGAATTTCTCTATCTCTGCATTATTTCTTAACTCCCTTCGACGTTGCCGGCATGTTCTGTTTCTGCAAGTAGCCTCATCGCTGATAGAACGGTGGTTGATGATGGTTGTCGAAGCAAAACAGAGAAAAAACTAAGTTAAAGTTTGATTTTGATATAATTTGTATTTTTTATATTAGCTTTTTTTTTTATTGTTGAAATTGGAAGAACTAAATTTTGTTTGATTGTTAAAATTATGAAAAGAATCTATGGATCGAGTTAAACTGATTTATTTCAATTTAATTTGTTCAATTAATCTCTTTATTTTAATTTATTTCTTTTTATAAAATGTATTCCAACATCTTTTTATTTTTAGTTTGATTCAAAATCAAATCAACTATTTATACACCCTTATTATCAAAATTTAAATTATTAATCAATTTATATATAAATATATATAATATTTCAATTAAGTATATATATATATATATGGGCCTTCTTTTTAGCACCATCATGCCTTTCATAAAAGTCAGCAAGATTGCTTCCATTTTTTGTTTAATAAATCAACAAAGCATGCAATTAAATACATAGGATGAATGGTCTTTTATTGGATTCCAAGTCAGTGGAAAAAGGGGCATAGTTGGAGTCAGTCTGTTGAATCATTGCCCATGAGATTATTACAAGTGAATTAGTTTGGACACAATCATACCTCTCTATATATCTTCTTCTCCTCTAGTTCTTCTTCTTTTGCTACAATCAATATATCTGTCTCCTTTCCATTGCTCAATGATATATAGCACATATATTTAAAAATAAAAATAATTAATTAATTAAATAAAAGAGTCAGTCTAAATTTAGCCTTTTCTGTCACGCGTGGTTGATGCCATATTCTGGATCCAATGTGCTAGTGCCCTACTTTCTTTGAATTTCACGTCTATTTTCAATGATTTGATGTCTTAAGAGGATAAGATGGATAATAAGTTGAATTAATTACCTTCTTTTTAGTTTAAAAAAAAATTTAATTTAATAAAATTACAATAAATTGAATAATAATTAATAATAAAATAAATAATTTTATAATAAATGGATTTCTAAACTCATGTTCCAAATTTTCTTACTATTTGTATTTTAAAGGTGAAAAATATTAATTTAATTAGTTTATTTTATTGTTATACTTAATATTCAAACTCCCATAATCATAAATAATTTTAGTGTTACTGAATGAATATTTGATTTTTTTTTTTGGATTTATTAAAAAGATTAAACATTCATTATTCATGCATTTTATTTGATAAAATTTTGAATTAATATATTAAAAATGTTTTAAAATGATAAATTTTCAAGTTTAAATTTATTGGTTAAGGCTTAAACTTGAAAGTCTTTTATATAACATTCATTATGAGGCTAACTGTCCAAACTAACCACCAAAAGCAATAGCTTGGTGGTTAATTTGGTGAGATGGTTTTGTCCTACTCTGGTTTGAGTCCCCGCACTAGTATGATGATTAAATATTGTATCTGCTTAGGAGTGTAATGAGAGATGGCAACAAGTTGTCTAATGGTTCGCCTCATTTGGTGCCACCTCAGGTTCGATGGTAAATCCCTTCCAATGGGGTTGAGTTAAATCGAGGACGTCAACCGGTGATCACGGGCCTCAAGCTTAAGGGGGCTACAACCGTCATACTCGGATACCTCTCATTTATATATATATATATATATATATGAAGGAGCGGAAGCATGAAAAACACAAGTTTATATCATTAAATTCAAAAATTTTTCACCTAGGGTCACATGCATCGTGCAAGATTCATTTTTATTTATTTGATTTCAATGATAAACAGCATATTAAAATTCTTTTAATATGTTTTTTGATCTACATCTGTCATTTAAAATTTTAGAATTAACATATTAATTTATTAGAACCCTATATTAGATCAAGAACAAGTGCACTAACATTTTTTATGTACTACAATGTGTTTGGCACATTTGGGATGCGCCTAGGACACCAGATGTTGTCCCTCTAGCTTGTCCACACCAAAATCACCAATGGCAGCTCCTTGAACAGCTTCTAAAGCTTTTCCAATCAATTAGAAAATCAAGTTTTGCCTTTTAAGAGATTACAGATGTAAACAGGACACTAGAAACGATTTTTAGTATTTTTAATTCAAGAAATTGTTGACTAATCTCTTTGAATTGATGAGAGATGAAGAAGAAGAGAGGGAGAGGCAGCCAAGGGTGTGGCACCAAAAGAATACAACAGCTTATGTTTTTTATTCTTTCATCCTTACACTTATATAGCTACGTCACCACTTAAAATCCTTGCCACATGTCACTCTCTGATTGGCTCTAGGTTTAATTAATCCAATCATATTGTGCCAAGTGTCAAACCTATATTTAATCTTGACTTTGATCATCTTACATGATTAAAAGACATATGGCAAGCTTATGTGTAGTGTCATGTGTCACCATCTCATTGTGCCGCATGTCACCTTGTGAAATGACCAAAATACCCCTGTATCTTAATTTTGAGTTCTCAATCCAAAATAATTATTTCTTTTCTTTTAATCAATTTATATCAAATATAAATTAATTAATTAATCTCTATTAATTAATTTCTCATTAATTAAATTCATATTTAAACACTTTAAATATAAATTTAACTTATACTATACATCCAATAACCTATATTTAGTTTCAAGCCATGCTAGAGACTTTGTAATCTAATTGCAAACCAAACTTATTTAATTAATCAATTAAACTCTTTAATTAATTAATTAAATTATATTTAATTTGGTGATTACTTATGTATGTGTGTGACTTACTAGACTCATCACTAATTGGCAATGAGACATGATATCAACTCTTAATATCATCAGAACTCTTTCTTACCATAAATGATTTATTTAAATCATTTTATGCACCTCATAGACCATGGTTAACACCTAGCATAGCATGCCATGGCCACCCAATCAGTAATAAGGTTTACCTTAAATGAACCTATAATCATATGTTACCATGCACTAGAATCTCTCTGTTACAAAATTCCAATTCGAGCTGGAGTCATAGTTCATATCAAACCCTATTTGTTATGAATATTATGTTTTCTTTTAATTCCAGTTATTGATTAAAAGGATTTTCTCATCAGAAACTATTTTATGATTAAATCTATCTGTCCTTGCCAGAAACTTGTAACATCAATAACAATTAAATGAACATAGGATTTTATCCCTATTTACTTAGGGTAACAGATTCCATCTTGATCAACACCTACCTTCATATATAACTAGTAGGAGCCAACACATGCCCATATACCCATACACAATACAAGTATGAAAGCAGTATCAAACTCAAACCACCTATATACAAGATAACTGTGCTATCTCAGGTCTAAAAATTATATGCACTGATATGATTTATGACAATACATTAACAATAGTAAACTCCATGTGCTTGTCATAAGTGTTACTAGTTTGGCCTACTTATCATGTATAAGTGTCTATCATATTTGTTATATGGTATGAGACTCACCATTTCATCTTATTTACATTTTCATATAAATAACTTGGGAATAAACATGATTACAATCTTTCTGGATAAGCCATGTCCTTATTGTGAAGTATCATCGATTGTGAATCAATTTATGATACTTTGTGTTAGAAATACTGTCATTCATATTCTTAACAACTTACAAATAAAATTTCTAAAAAAATATCAATGAACATTTTTTATTACACATAAATATATTATATAAACGAAAAAATGAAAATGCCTTTTATTAATAAAATATGTACAAGATATATACTAAATAATATGCTTCAGGACATACTACTATATATATATATAAATATATCCAAACTAGGATGCTTGCTAATGTGAAGAATCTAAGTGTCGTTTTGTGATTGTACGATAAGCATTTTATAGAAGTACATAAAAAGAAAAGAGATATATGTGGAGCTTTTGTATTTTATTATTATTATTATTATTATTATTATTATTATTTCAATTGCAAAAATATAGCTCTTTAAGTATGACTCCTTATATCCGAGGTCCAGAGCCTTCAGTTGATATTCTTAATTTAACTCAATTTCACAGGAAGGGATCAATCACTAAATTCGAGATGACACCTAATAAAATAATTATTAGACAACCCATCGCTAACTTTTATTACATTTCTAGCATATATAATATTTAATTATCACATTGATATGAAGAGTTAAATAGAAATGAAATAAGGTAACCTTATCGAATTAATCACCAAACTGCAGATTACCACGCTTGGTGGTTGGAGCTTTTATAGCTTGTTTTGATGATAGGAGATGCGCAAATTCTACCTGATATGTGGAAGTGAATGGCTCGAAAAACAAATTAAAAATTGATGCGAAACGCAAAGAATGTCTATTCTGTAGGGGTGCGATTAGATTGCCATTGCACGCGGGCATTAACACTTTTGCATGCTTCCTGTTCTATCTCCTATATTACGTTATCTATTTTCTTCGCTTGTCATAGTGATTCAAATTTTCAAATTATGAGATGTTATCATGATTGAGCTTATCTCAACTTGACACGTGTTGTTTAAAATTACATAGATATATAGAGTTCATATATTTTTTAATATAATAATTATGTTTTATTATTTTCAAGTAATTTCATTCAAACCTTTGAATTTGTATGTTGTAACCCAATAATATATCACATGCATATTTTGTAATGCAAAATTAAAAGTGAAACAATAGGTGGACGGTAAGCAGGCCTTGCTTGTCATTGAAATAGAGTTATTGCTCCATGACCAAGAAGGGCAAATTTTATATATAATTGTGTTGGTCATATAGTCCCCCATTATCATTTCTCTAAGGCAAAATGTTTAAATTTGCTTCAATATTTGTTAGGAAAATTTAATTTAATTTATTTTTAATTTTTTAAAACAGATTAAAATTTTAAATTTAAAATTAAAATTAAATTTAATTTAAAAATAAAATTTATTAGGTAAATTTCTTAATTTTTAAGTCACGTTTATTAATTTAAGTTCAAATTAAGAAATTAAACTTCTTAATTTTTAAAATAAATTGAAATTAACTTCAAAATTTTAAATTAATTTAAATTAAAAATTAAAAATAAGCTAAATTAAAAATTTCCAATAAATACAAGTGTAAATTTTAACTTTAAGTCATTTCTCTAATGTCATGCATGACTATAATGCTAATCGTTTATATTAGATGATATATCATTAAATTTTTATACCTATTAACAGCGTGTAAAATGCAAGACTCTATAATATCTTAAAAGAGATATAATTAGCTTTTATGATTAATAATTACTTTTATGAGAAATAATGACATCATTTAAGAGTCATATTAAAGTAATATAATAATAAATGATCTGCTAAGAAGCTATCATTAACTTGTTTCGCTAAGTGATTGATTTTGAACCTATATATCGTTAGGTTCCTCTTTTGGTTGGAAGCACTTCCACACATTATGCTCGAGTTTTTATTGTAATTTAAATTAAATTACTAAATATAATACAATATATTATTATTCTTTTAAGAGATTATTAATTTTATAATTTAATAATATAATGATTAAATCTCAATTCAATGTTGATTAAATTCTAAAATCTTAATCCTTTTATTATTTGCCTCCATCGAAATCATATTTGACAACCTTTATCTTAAGAGTCAAGAACAACAAAGTCATTAAAGAAGCTAATAAATATATAATTGCACACAATAGAAAATCCATGCTAATTCATATTCTCCCACAAGTTGAAGCATTGATCATGCTGTCGATCAGTTGGATGTTACTTTGCTTCGCAGTTGGCCAGTCATCACTCATTATACATAATTGATCTTATGTCACTGTTAAATGGTGTTATCATAGTCAATTGTCATCATCTTATCCCAGGCCTGCTAAAGATTGTTCATCGGCCGATGACCTTAATTACTGTGGGCTCATAAATAGGCTGTGCATAGCGAGGCTGAGGGGAAGCCCATTTTTTCTCGGGTGAGTTAAAAGTTTAACTTGGTCTGAGGCTCTGAGCTCATATTGGGCTTTATCTGTATTTGGTCTAATACTTACCAAGTTAAAACTTCGAATCCTTTAAGGGAGGCTCATGGCATTAATACTAGACCAAATGCATTCGTGGTCTGACTTTTGAAGGTAACTTATTTCCTGTTAATAATAATAATAATAATAATAACAAAAGTCTGGTAAAGATCAAGACCGTTGAAAAAGTCAAAAGCTACATGTCTGCCGCCATCCATGAATGAGAAATATGTATATTTTTTTATTTTTATAATACCTCTCTCTCTCTCCTTTTCAAAGTCTCCCCTTGAAGGCATGTATTGAACAAAATCACAGTGTACAGATCAAAGTAAGGAAATTTTAGTTTACAAATTTTAGTTTCTAAGATACGTTGGTATATATGCATTTAAATTTTTAAATAATTATAAATTTAATTAAAATATTTATAAGTAATAAATAAATAAATAATTAAAGTATTTAATAAAAAAACTTATAAATATAATAAAATAATTAAAAAGAATATTAAATATAAAATTTAATAAATTAAACTAAGATAATATAATAAAATATTTTATCAAACTAACTTATAAATATAAAATTTATAGATATTAAAATAAAAAATTAATTATTTATTTAATTTAAATTACTTAAAAATGATAAATAAATAATTAAAATGTTTAATAAAAAATAACTTATAAATATATTTCTCATTAAAATGATTAGAAAGAATAATAAATAAAATATATAATGAAATTTTAAAAATTAAATAAATATAAAATAATAAAATATTTTGTTAAATTAATTTAAATAATAATATTTATAGATATTTAAATAAAAAGTTTATCGATTTATTTTTATTTTAATTTATAAATTTAAAAAATATTATAAATAAATAATTTTAAATTTATTTTTAAAGTTTATAAATTAAAGTAAATACTTATAAGTGAAATATAAATTAATTAAAAAAATTTAAGAAAATTAGGAAAAAAAAAGAGAAAAACAAAGACTAATAATTTTTTTTTTCTTTCCCTGTTGTTACTTTTAAATTGTGAAAGATTTTTTTTTTTCTAATTCAAAGATGTGAAAGAAAATAAGGAGAAGCACTCGCGTGCGTTAGCATGAAATTTTACATGCAAAGTTGCGAAATATTGTGTGAAATGAGATTGTGATAAAGAAATTGCCAAATATATTCATTAATATATTTTAAATAAAAATATATTTTTTAAATTATATTAAAATAAAAATATGTTTATTTTTATATGAGAAATAGGGTGATGAAATATAAAAATTAAATAATAACAATAATAAAACCCCAAAAATGAGGGATTATAAGACAGGTCTAAATCTCACTTGCGCAACTGCAAACGTGTCAATATTTTCTTCTTTGACCAAAAGCTACAAAAATATGAAAGGAAAATTCCAAAATATGAAGTCCAAAACAAACGGCCCGCTAAGAGGGGAAAACAAAAAGCCCGTAAATTAAAATAACGCTAGTGGGATGTCGCCACGCTATTGGCTACTCACTCACATGCCTGAAACGCGTGAAACTAATTCCTATTCTGACACAATCAGATTACTCGCACCTAAACCTTGACTTTGGTTTATTTTGATTCTGCACGGTCAGATCTACATCTACCCCTCCGCTCTGCGATGGAGGCTGCGTTACTTACAAGTTTCAAGGTCAAGTTTTAGTCTTTACTTTTCTTTGTTACTTTTTCCGAAAGGGAAGGTTAGGTGGCAATGGAACAAAACATTGCTTGAGAATTTTATCTTCGGTTCTTTCTTGCTTCTCAGCTTCTCTATAGAGGTGAGGGGTTAGCAGTTATTTTCAAACTAGAAGCAAGCGAAAATCAATTGGTTAATTTAGTAGACGGAATCCCATGCGATGGAGAACTATTTGAATGAGAACTTCGGGGACGTGAAGCCTAAGAACTCATCGGAGGAAGCCTTGCAGAGATGGAGGAAGCTCTGTTGGTTAGTCAAGAATCCGAAACGGCGGTTTCGTTTCACTGCTAATCTCTCCAAACGCTTTGAGGCCGAGGCTATTCGTCGCTCTAATCAGGTCTTCCTCTCCCTTCTCTCTCTATCATTCCGTTGTTTCCTTCCCTTGAAAGAACTTTTTTTTTTTAAAAAAAAATTCCAATTCAAAATATCTTGTATAGAACTCGAGAGAGACTCCTACTTGACCATTTCAGATTGCTTCTTTTTTATTTTTCCTAATTTTTTGTAAAAAAATATTACGGATTTTTTTTATATATAATTAATTTCTGCTGCTGAGATTTCCTCGCAATAAATAAAAGCAAGTTGATTAGTTCATTTTCATTGGACAAATTTCGCCTATATCACCCTAAATCAAGTCGTTACGACAGTTATTTTTAAATGCAATGAGGTGGATGCTTGTATAAAGGAAATTGAATCTAAGGCTTCAAAAATAGTCCAGTGGAACTATTTGCTAACTATACTCACAACTTCCTGCTTTGCCTAATTGCCAGTTCTTATGACCTTTAGAGGCATAATGTTGGCAACACAAAAGCTTATATATAGATATCGAACCTGTAAATATGGATTCTGTCAGGATGTAGTAAGATTCGTGATGCTTTAGGAGATACCGCAATATAATTGGCCATGCGGTGTATGAAAGTAATTTTTGTTCTGTAATTGTATCAAGAGGGTTGAGCAGAAGAATTGGTGGAGAAATCTTGTGTTATATGCATATGGTAATTGTTTTTAGAAGAAAGAAAGAACAGGTTTCTAATGACGTGCATTAGTTCGTCATTGGAAATTGTTTACACCGTGGAACGCTCTGCAATAATACTTGGACTGGTTGTTCTCTCAGGAATATAGCTTTAGTGAGATGTTTGTTCTCTAAACTTGCTATCTCCGGTAAAAACTTTGGTTCATGAATGAATCTTCGTAGCCTATTAATGGCTTCAGTAATGAATGGTCTTGAAAAATATTCTCCCTTTGATACAAATCTTAGGTAAAAAATTACATTTTCATGTACCCCTTATTTGATTTCCTTGTTTTTCATCTCTACATTTCAGGAGAAGCTTCGTGTTGCAGTTTTGGTCTCAAAGGCTGCTCTTCAATTTATTCATTGTGAGAATCACTTGCTTTGTTCAAAAGTTTTGAGTTAATTTGGGGTTTCTCCTTCCATGTTGATTTTTCCTTGAATACTTGCAGGTCTAAATTTGTCCAATGACTACACCGTACCTGACGAGGTTGAGTCTGCTGGTTTTCAAATTTGTGCCGAAGAGTTGGCATCAATTGTTGAAGGCCATGACTTGAAGAAACTGGCAGTTCATGGATGGGTGGCGGGTATCTCTGGCAAGCTCTCCACATCAATTGCTGATGGTATTTCTACTTGTGACGATTTACTTAATAGAAGGAAAGAAATTTATGGGATAAATAAATTCACTGAGAGCCCACCAAGGGGTTTCTGGGTTTTTGTTTGGGAAGCCCTTCAAGATATGACTCTTATGATACTTGGTGTTTGTGCCCTTGTGTCTCTCAGTGTTGGCATAATAATGGAAGGATGGCCAAAGGGTGCTCATGATGGTCTTGGAATTGTTGCAAGTATTTTGCTTGTTGTATTTGTCACCGCCACTAGTGATTATAAGCAATCTCTGCAGTTTAAAGATTTAGACAAGGAGAAGAAAAAGATATCAATTCAGGTTACTAGAAATGGCTTGAGGCAGAAGATCTCCATATATGATTTACTTCCTGGTGACATCGTTCATCTTTCCATTGGAGACCAGGTCCCAGCTGATGGACTTTTTATCTCCGGGTTTTCTTTGTTAATTAATGAATCTAGTTTAACAGGAGAGAGTGAGCCAGTTCATGTGGATGCTACAAATCCCTTTCTTCTTTCAGGAACCAAAGTTCAAGATGGATCATGCAAAATGCTTGTGACTACTGTTGGAATGAGAACACAGTGGGGTAAACTAATGGCTACACTAAGTGAAGGAGGAGACGATGAGACCCCATTGCAGGTCAAACTGAATGGAGTAGCAACCATAATTGGGAAAATAGGCCTATTTTTTGCCATTGTGACATTTGCTGTCCTGGTGGAAGGATTATTTAGGCGTAAGCTTGTTGAAGGAAGTCACTGGAACTGGTCTGGTGATGATGCCATGGAAATGTTGGAATTTTTTGCTGTTGCTGTTACAATTGTTGTTGTTGCAGTTCCTGAGGGCCTTCCTTTGGCTGTCACATTAAGTCTTGCTTTTGCCATGAAGAAGATGATGAATGATAAGGCACTTGTTCGTCATCTGGCTGCTTGCGAGACAATGGGGTCTGCCACAACTATCTGTAGTGACAAAACTGGAACACTAACAACTAACCACATGACCGTTGTAAAAGCATGCATCTGTGGGGAAATCAAGGAAGTGAACAGCTCCAAGAGTACTCTTAATTTTGGTCCTGCAGTTCCTGATTCTGCTATGAGAATTCTATTTGAGTCAATATTTAATAACACTGGAGGAGAAGTTGTTATTAACAAAGAGAACAAAATTGAGATTCTAGGATCACCCACTGAAACTGCTCTTTTAGAGTTGGGGTTGTTACTGGGAGGAAATTTCAAAGAAGAAAGAGAAAAATCAAAAATTGTGAAAGTTGAACCATTCAACTCTGCAAAGAAGAGAATGGGTGTAGTTTTAGAGCTTCCTGATGGAGGTTTTCGGGCACACTGCAAGGGTGCCTCTGAAATAATTTTAGCTGCATGTGACAAATTTATAGACACAAATGGTGAGGTTGTTCCCCTTGATGAAACAACCATCAATCATTTAAAGAATACGATTGAACAATTTGCCAGTGAAGCTCTTCGAACTCTTTGCCTTGCTTACATAGAAATTGGAAGTGAATTCTCTGCTGAAAGCCATATTCCTTTCAAAGGGTACACTTGCATAGGTATTGTAGGCATCAAAGATCCAGTGCGCCCTGGCGTCAAGGAGTCTGTTGCAATTTGCAAATCAGCTGGAATTGTTGTTCGAATGGTCACTGGAGACAACATAACCACTGCAAAGGCTATTGCTAGAGAATGTGGAATTTTAACGGATAAGGGCATAGCAATTGAAGGACCAGAATTTCGGGAGAAAAGTGAGGAGGAGTTGCTTGAACTGATTCCAAGAATTCAGGTGCATTTATTTGTTTTTATTATATCATTTTGGGATTCCTTAAGGTGTACTTTGTGGATGAACTGTTTTTCATCTTCATGACATTTTGACATTCAATTTGCATGGCATGCCAATGATATTTTCCTTCAATTTATCTGTGTTTTAATATGCCACCTGCTTTATGGTTGATTGTTGAAAATGTCCAGCTGTATTTTTTTTTGCTCACATGTGTTTCTCAATGGGCCACTAAGAGTCCTTGAATAATAACTGAATTCATTTTTGTTTGGATATATATGGCTTTAATGATCAGGTAATGGCCCGATCTTCACCATTGGATAAACATACCCTTGTGAAGCACTTGCGAACAAAATTTGGAGAGGTTGTTGCAGTGACCGGTGATGGTACAAATGATGCTCCGGCTCTTCATGAAGCCGACATTGGGTTAGCAATGGGCATTGCTGGAACTGAGGTTTGTTCTGCTCAATTTATCTGCATAACTGTGAATATGACGGCATTATTTAGAAGAATGGTCATAGAATGCTCTGTACCAAGTTTAGTGGCTTGATGACCACTATGCTTCCAAACTTTTGGTATTAGAAGAAAGCTTATCCTACTCATTTTTTCAGATGAAAAACACTAATTGTTTCCTAATCATTCTGCCCCATTGCCTAGATTTTTTACAATGCTTCTTGTCGTACTGAATTTTTCATAAACCTGTTAAAGTATATATTTTGAAAAGCATGTCCTTGTTGTGCAGGTGGCTAAGGAAAGTGCTGATGTCATAATTCTGGATGACAACTTCTCCACAATTGTGACTGTGGCAAAATGGGGACGTTCAGTTTATGTTAACATTCAAAAATTTGTTCAGTTTCAACTGACAGTCAATGTGGTTGCCCTGATTGTCAACTTTTCTTCAGCCTGTTTGACAGGTAAGTCAGCCTGTTGTTACATAATTCCCTACAGATTTTTCGCTTCTTGGTACTTTCTGGAATGACATTAATATTCATCTTCTTTTGTGTCTGATGTTCTCGTAGGTAATGCTCCCCTAACTGCTGTTCAACTTCTCTGGGTCAATATGATCATGGATACTCTAGGAGCACTAGCACTAGCCACAGAGCCTCCTAATGATGACCTGATGAAGAGATCACCAGTTGGTAGGAAGGGAAACTTCATCAGTAATGTAATGTGGAGAAATATTTTGGGGCAGTCTATTTATCAGTTTGTGATGATATGGTACCTTCAGACGAGAGGAAAATCAATTTTTCATCTTGATGGCCCAAATTCTGACTTAGTACTAAACACACTCATATTTAACACATTTGTCTTTTGTCAGGTAATGTCATTATTACATTTGAATCTAAACAGACCGTTTTTTTTTTTTTTTTGTATTTTGACCTAAAGGCCTGAGTTGTGGAGTCAAAAGTTTTATCCTAAAGTTGACTAAAGAAAATCTTGATGTTATTTGGAGAGCCGTGCATTCATACATTTGTTATTCATGTGCATAATTCTTTGCTTTATGTTAGGGTTGTCTATCATTGCTTCATCTTTGTATATCATATTTTATGGTAGAAAATGACGACAATTTTTTCTAGATTCATATGTCAACAAAAGTATGCAACTCTGCTGACTGTTTCCTCCTCCCTCGTTTTCCCCTCTAATTAAATAAAACCAAAATGCAAGACAACGACAAATGATTTTGTTGGATGACTTCAATTGATTTCTGTAGAATTTACTAAAAGTTAGTAGAGAAAATGACTTACTGTTTCTAGCTGTAGGTTCTGACTGGCTCATACAATGATACCATGCAAGTAGTAGTTACTAAATGACTATTCATCAATCCTTTTTTCTCCCCTAATTTATAAGCCTGCGAAGCTTCAGTTGCTGATGCTAAAGTCAATATATTTCTTCTCCAGGTTTTCAATGAGATCAGCTCCCGAGAGATGGAAAAGATAAATGTCTTCAAAGGCATACTGAAGAACTATGTGTTTGTGGCTGTACTCACTTGCACTGTCCTCTTCCAAATTGTAATTGTTCAGCTCCTAAGTACATTTGCAAGCACATATCCTCTCAGTTGGCAGCAGTGGTTTGTTACCGTTTTCCTTGGATTCATTGGCATGCCAATTGCAGCTGCCTTGAAGATGGTACCAATGGGATCAAACTGATACCTGAGTAAATGGGCTAGGTACTCCCTTCGCCATCCAAATTCTCACACATGAATGAGATTGTACCTTATTGTCACCCATTCTTTATTATCATTTTTTCATCTCCTCATTGTTCAGCTGTAGCATCTATGGAGCTGTAGAATTTTTTTCACACAGTAAAAGTTTGAAAGGCTAGCAAAAATTGAGGCCAAAGATGATTTTGACTGCTCACAAATGCTGTTGATTAGAAGCACGAAATCTGATCTACATGGCAAACTTGGTCTAAAATTTGTTCCTAACTAGTAAAGCTTCCTGGAGGGTTACTGTTATATGGATTTATAAACTGAACCTTATGATGATCTGAGAGTTTTGTTCTTATTTGCTCTTCCAGTTTTAACAAAATTCCAAACCAATCCCACCCCCGCCTCCATCCCTGAATATCCAGCATCGTTCAGGCCAAAATAGATACATAAAATAAAGAAGATCATGTCATTGTCATTTAGTCAAATATAGATGGTTGGATAGGAGAGTTGAGTAGTGAATCGTCAAAGTTTTTTAGTTTCTCAGACGTGCATTGTAATACTCCCTTGTCTCTGCGTCCCATCGTAGGGTTGATGGCAACCTCCAAATTCTGCTGAAAGGCCCTCAGAAAAGGTTACGAGATTTTGTGGAGGCCTAATATATATGACTAATGTTCAACTTCATCTGACAAGTTTGTTCAATTGAATCTTCTGACTGGCAGAAGAAAGGAGGACTTAGTGGCATTCTCTTGAGAATGAATGAGAGGAGCTGTTTTTTTTCTTCTTTGGTTGGTGTTGCCTCAAATACTCACAACAGTCGATGTAGAGCAAATTTTAGTGTATAGAATTCCAGATTGGGATTATTGGATGTTTAAGCTTGAATTTATTTGATTAGTGGAGCTTGTCATTTTCTGATTCACTAGTATCTTTACTCGTGAGGTACAGTTGCTCCAGCTTCTTATTGCAAGGACATGTAGTAACTCTTCCCTACCCAAAATCGTAGATGTTGGTGAGGAAGAAAGAAATGATTGGTAGAAGTTGCTAGGTGTAAGCGTGAAATTGATTCACTTGAATGACCCTATCTTAGAAAGGTTAAAGCATTCTGTTGTTCTTTTACGGCCATAATTGAATCACTTGAATGACTATCTACTTGTGCTTGGAAGATGGACAAATGACATCGTGAATTTGTGAGTAGCGGCGGGCATATATCGGATAGCCAAATTGTGTCCTTTTCTTTGATCTGATCCAAAAAAATTGGATCAATATTTTAAGAAAAGAACTTGCATTCGACCATAAAATATCGGTTAATTGCTTAATCGGATAATTTGCTTTCATGGTTCGGTTTTACTAATATTTTTGGATAGTACCTTTATAATTATGATTTAATTTTATTATAACAAATATTATTACATTCTCAAATGATAAAGATAATGGTTATAATAATTAATAGAAACTATAATAAAAGATATGTTATCACGCACTGAGAACAAGTGCTGCTTGACTGTATTGTATATTAATTATTATTGCTTTAGGAATAAATATGGGTTGTTTACCTATCTAATATTATCTCCTAATACTGAGGTTCTACTCTTTTTGTTATTGAATTCTTGTTTTCTTGCCATTAACGTGGTTTTTTTATCGTATTTAATGGCTTTTTGACAATTTCAAATATAATTTGGATAGTTGATTTTTTTTAGTTGAATGTATTGAATCTTCATGTATAGGTGATGATCTTTTGTTAATGGGGTTTGATAATGTGGCCATTCCTTTATTGACATTTAGTGATTTAATTCCTTCTACAAGCTATAGAGGTAGCAGATTTTTAAAAGGGCAGTGTTGTAAAAAGTTTTTTTATTCGTTCAAAATGAAAAATAATCAGTTACAACTTAAAAAATCATATAACCAGTTATAATTTAAAAAATCATTTTTTGAGTCTATATATATAAACAGAAAATTTTAATTGTCTATGCTTATATTTTTTCTCTTATAAAAATATTATTTTGTATTATGATTGTTATTAATGAATTGTAAATTTTTATATATAAAAAAAGACATTAAGTATAGTAAACACCTATTATTTAATTTGAATAACAAATTATGATAAAAATATTTAACCTTTTAAAGTATATATATACGCACAAATTCTTGGTATTGGCTTGTATCTAAGAAATGAAAATGAGAGAAAGGCATGATAGGCTCTGGCATTCCTGTTCCCATCCAATTCCTCATCAGTTATCTCCCCTTGATCGATTTACTTATAAATTTTAGATTTTAGATTAGATAATTGCAAAGCCCACGAGAAGCTAAAACTTTCAGTTCATGGCCGGTCGTTTGACACCTTAACTGCAAATGCTAAAAGATAATTAACTTCCCAATATATGTGAATGAAATATGAATACCCTGAATACAAGGATCAAGATCATCCCTAATTCCTAACCATGAATTTTAATTGTAATTTTACGTGAATTGTCAATCTTAGTTTTTTTTTTTTGTCAATTTTGATCAAACTTTAAAGTTAAAGATTTAAAATGCTGATATAATGAATGATGTGGTAAAAATATTATTATTATGTATGACGCTCTTGATATGGCATAAACTTAAAAATTATTATTGACATATCAAAAATATTATTATTTTATATATTATTATTGATGTAAAGAAAAAATTAATATACTATATTATTTTTTATTATACTATGTTACATAAATATTAATTTTTTTACTATTGCATTAAGTAATAAAACATTAATTTTTACCTAAATTAAGGTAAAATTAGCCAGCTAACTATAATAAAAACAAACCAAATAAAATTATCTAAAATTGACAAAAATTGAAAACGTTTAATTTTTTTTACATCAAAATTTACGCTACATCAAGAATAATATATAAAATAATAATATTTTTACTTAATAATATTTTTACTATGTCCATAACAATTTTTAAGTGCTGTTATGCTGGCAACGTTATTTATAATAATAATAATAATCACATCATTCACCACATCAACACTCTAAATCTTCAATTTTAAAGCCTGACCAAAATTAATACTAAAATATGAAATTAAGCTAAAATTGACAAAAAAAAAATAAAATTAATAATTCACGTAAAATTTTGATTAAAATTGACCGTTAGCCTCTCAAAATTTAATGACTAAGAGAGAGGAAGACATTTCCATTTATTAGTAACCAAATCTTGTTTTGAAAGTTGTAATTGTTAAAACCTTTACTTGTTGTAGGCTTTGAGAACTTTCCAGGCAATAAGCGACTAATGAACTATGCCTATGTACCTGAACCCTTTTCAATTTGATGCATCAATTGCCTCTACGCATCAGAAACCGTAGTATAATTGGAGTCTACAAGGCCCACGAAATGACTAAATTGTGAAACTACACCTCTCAAATGGGTCCAAGAAACCTGAGGCTAACACAACAAAAGGATTTGGTGCTGGCTCGTCTAGATGCAAAGGAAGCCCAAGTCCCAACAAAGTTGCCGGATGATGAGGGTGCCAACAATGCCAGGCAAAGTACCAAGTACTCCTTTACCAATTTTGACTGCACAGCTATGAGCCATCTTGGAACTTGTTAAAAAAACCAATCTGTTCAGTGTTCACTACGTCAACCTAATCTGCTTCATATCTTGGCGTTCAGTCCAGGATCATGTAAGGATAAAGGACTGCTTATTTTTGGTATTGGGCTTTTGGTGAATGGGCAGCCCTATTTAGTCTTTGTACAAACTATTAGGAAAAAAACAAATTATCTCAGCAACTTTTGGTAATCTATAGATTGGTAAGAGAAGCAAGTGATCAGAGCTAACATCACTAGGAAAGCCATGCGTATCCATCATTATCAAAATAAGAACTCAAATGAAAACTTAGAAAAGGAAAATCAATATATATATATGTGTATATATATATATATATAGAGAGAGAGAGAGAGAGAGGGAGAGAAAGGAATTCCTTTGATTCCACAAGCAATGTGTAGGGTTTCTTGACCCACTCCAGCCTCAATACAGCCAACAAAGGTTTTGCAGGGAAAAAGAGCCGGCCCCAGCTATGAAAGGGCAAACCCCAGACATTCAAACAAATCCAATCACATCCACCTTTACAATACTTTTTGGATGGCCAGCATGCAGCACAGATTTATCAAATCACAAAAAGAAACAGAGCCCCTCCTCTTCAATATTTTCCCCTCTCACTCCACAATTACAATCAGCCTTTGCAAAGATGCAAAAAAACATCCCATTATAAACCCAGAAAGAAAGGTAAAATACAAAAAAAAATATTGTTGTTTATGATAATAACAAAGAAATTTTTAGAAAAGAGCAAAAAGGGACATAGAAAAGGGAAAAAAAAATGAATTGAACATGTGAGTAAGCGTATGAACTGACTGTTCTACAAGGAGCTTTCTTGACCTCTCTTCAGGCCTCAGTTTTTTTTTTTGTTCACCTGGTGGCATTGATCTATTGGCAATCACCTTTTACATGTAGCCCAAAGCTTTGCTTTTTATTTCTCTTTTACTTCTCTTTTTCTCCTTTCTATAATCATTCCTTGAGGGAACATTTAACACCAAAATAATAATCGAGAAGCGCTCAATAGACGAGTAATCTTGATTTTTTTTTTTGTTTTAAAAAAAAACACCAAAATGGCAGAGCCCTTAAAACCACAGTTTCCCTCTATCGTTGCTTCTCATCAGTTAAGCCAAAATTTTTATCAGAATTATCGAATGCAAGTCTTTTCCTCTTAGTGCCATTAGCACAAGTAACTGAAGAATTCTCTAAAACATCTATTGGATTCAATTGGGCAGCAGGCGAGAGATCCTGCGAATTTACAAGCTTTGGTGTTTTAAGATTCTCCATTTCCAGTTTTTGGACTAGAGTGTAGCATTGAAACACATCTTCCTGAGACAGAAGCAAGTCTCATTGATCAGAATATGCTCTAAACTTAATGCATTCATCTAATTGTGAATAATTGAATTATAAGTGAACAAATAAGGACTCACAATTTCAAACCCAGAATAAGAAATGGAATTCATCTTACACTCCAATGCTTGTCTTGTTAAGCTCTGATCCAAAGCCATTAAGGTGGTTGCAGCTGCTATAACTGACGGTCTATGATCCATCAAATTGATCTCTGCACATAATAAAATATATACATAAATAGCTAAAAAATAATTAAAAATCAAGGAATGGGCATAAACAAAAGACAATTAATGCTCATCTAAAGCTACCTCTTATTAAAGCAGAGATGAATCCCACAATTCTAGATAATATATGTCTTGGTGGAGAGCCTTTGAAGAATTTTATGATCAAATAATGAAGAAAAGCAAAAGGAGTAATGGAAATCATTCTCCATTCCAATGTGTTTAGTACCAAAAACTCCATTCTTTGAATTACTTTGCTTTCAAAATTGTAATCCTCAGTGTGAAATTCTGATAAAGCAGGTGCTTTTATCTCCTCCATTTTTGCAGCCAAAGAAAGACATGCCACTGATAGTAATCTGACAGCCCATAATTTCTCATTCTGAGACCAAAACAAATTAAACAAAGATTAATCCAATTTCATAAATTAGCATTGAAAGATAAATTTTGTAATTGAAAATAGAATGATCTTACCTCAATAGACCTCTTGGAGAGGAATCTATCAAAGTATGTAATGGACAAATAAGCTGTTTGGAAGCGGAAACCAAACACTGCTCTAGTCTGCATTAATTAACATAAAATCAGAAAACTACATTAATATACTAATTATATCAGTTAAAATTTAGCAATTGTAGCTCAATTAAACAAAACAACACTAACTTTAAGAATCCATGCGATGGCTTCCAAGCGGACACATTTGACCCAGTTGTCAAAACCCATAGATTGATCACTTTTGAAACTAAAAGTGATATCTCTCTCAACCAACATTTCCAAATACCCATTTTCTTCTTCTGCTCTACATAAATCAGCACTACCTTTTGTCATGTCAATGAATGTGTCTTCATCCGTCACTTCTTCTGCGAGACAAGTCTCGCTTTCTTGACAAAAAAGCTCAGAGATAGATTCACCTTCCATGTTCTTTTCCTTCCTCTTCTTTCTGTCTATAAATGAAATCTATACCAGAAGTGCTACTAAACCCATGTTTTAGAGAGAGAGAGAGAGGAAAAGGAAAGGGAAGAAGATAGTGGGTAGCTGAAATCTGAGCAAGAAATGGGTTTTGCTGTTTTATTTTTAAGGATTGAAAGAAAAAAACTAATTGGTTTGCTTTGGTTTTTTCTGGTGTGGTTTGTTATGCAGCATGTATCTTCACTCTCTTTAAATGTGGACATTGTGTTGAGCCTTCAAATAAAAATTAAAAAACAAATTGAAAAAGAAAATAGTTTTTAATTTTAAGTTTTGTGGACTGCGTTTGACTGAAAGGAGGAAGTGTTTCAGAGCGCAAGCAGTTCTAACGGGGGCTTTGTTGGATGTACGCGAGTGCGTATCATGTCTAAGTCATCGTCCAATGAGGAGACGATGTGGGGTTGCCAGGTGGGTACCGTACATGGGTCGTACCTGGAGTCCTCACCCTGATTATTGGTGATTGGTTGGGGTTTTCTTCTTCTCTAGCCTTCTAACCCTTTGTGGACCAATTAAAAAAAAGTTTCATGTTATATTGAAGGAAATCATAGTAACACGTTTAACTTTTTATAGATCCAACAATTCACGGATTTCACTCTTTTTTTTTTTTGGTAGATTTCATTGATTTTACCTCAAGGATGTCGAATTATTCCTTAAAAAAAATCTTATTGATAATTAAATTTAAAAAAATGATAAAATAAAAAAATTATATAAATATTTTTTTTGACACTACCTAAATATATAACTTATTTAATTTTAAAATATTAAACAAAAATTGATTTTTATTTCACTTAGATATATAAATTTAATTAATATTTAAATTTAAAATTTATATTTTTTAAAAATAATTTCAAAAACTTTATAATTAAAATAATCTTCTATTTTTAATGGTTTGTTATTAATTTTTAGAGGACAAAAGAAACTTCATTTAGTTGTGCTAATAAATAGAAATTATGAATAAAAAATTTTCTGACATCAATATATAAATAAATTATATAATATATTTAGGGTACTTAAAATTAGTACATAAATACTAATATAATTATAGTTAACTTTTAAATTTAAAAAAGGAAACTCATATTTTTTAAGGTGAAAGTGGATATGTACCACTAGAGCACAATAATTTACTTAAAAGTCAATTAATTTTTTATTAATAAAAATATATTCTCTATTAAAAAAATTAATACTTAAATTTACAAGAAATTAATTTGAATAAATAAACAATACTAATTAAAAAAAGGGTTAGTAGCAAATCTATTACTGAATCCCTACAAGCTAAAATGTGCTATAAATAAAATTTAGGCGAAAAAATCATGCGAAGGATAACTCAGGTATAACAATCTAAGGCTTCTTAAATTAATGACATTTATGGTATTTTTGCAATTTGTTTACAAATATCATTTTCCAAATATTTAATAGCCAACAAAATTCCATCCTACTTTTTTCGGTCAACCTTATTTAAATAATTAAACAAGCATTTCATTTATTATTTTAATTATAATTAAAAATGATAATTTTTAGTATTTATTACTTTATGCATCTGTGTGGAATCTTTCTTTGTCTTTTGTTATTTGTTTATCCACATTTTAATGCTTTGTTGTTTGTTCTTACTTTAACTGTTTGGCTCTAGATGAGAACCATACATGGTTACACCTAATTATCCACTAAAAATTATCATTCTATAAATATTTTTAAAATTAAAAATTTTAATTTATTTATCCTTAATATAAACTCAACTTTATAAAAAAACAAATTTAATAACACTTAAATTTATATATTTATACCGAGATTCATATAATTACATTTCAATTATGTAGTTATCTTAATTAATTTTATATGAATTGTGTATAAATATTTAATATAAAAGTTATTAAAATGATTCTGATAATATAAAGGCAAATTTATATTAAATATACATATTGCTTCAAAAAAATAATTAACCATATTATTTATATTTTATAAATAGATATTTATATAAATATTTTAAATTTGTAATGAGTATAATATTTTTTTATAGATATTTAAGATAATTTATTTATCTTCATTTTAGGAATAATACATTCAAATATCATATGGTTTACACAGTTTATTAAAAAGAGTTTAAGATTTTCTCCTTTATGCTTAAAGATATGGTCCAATGCTGTTAGCATTAAAGAAACAAAGTGGCTAGTAGTGTCAAAAATTCTCTCTCACATAATAAGTATGTATTGATGTAACAGATGTTGTGTTGATATTGTCACGACCTAACCTATAGGCTGGACCGGCACTAAGAATTAGGTCAGCCTAAAGCCTTGGCCTGTAATAAGCTTAACTATTCCTTAACCCAATCCTAAGGCTCGTATTGAGCCTAATTTTAAGAAATCAACCAGACAGAATCCGGCCATAACATAGATCATCCAACGGGAAGTTTTTGACTCACATGACCTGTAAGCACAATATATATAACAATTTAGGGAGCTTAGCTCACCCTCTACATACTCATAACAATACTATTTCAAATAGGAGCTCAGCTCTCTCATTCAACCCAATAATCATTCATGTATACTCATATATCATGCTTACAATTCCAGTTGATACATATCACTAATAATAATAATAATACATGCAGAGTTCTAGAAAAGAATAAAAGCACAAAATACAATTAAATGCCGATAGTAAACTGTGAATAAGAGAGCAGGTTAAACTCAGTAAATGACCTCCTGTATCATGAAAAAATAGGTGAATAGGAGTTAGCGTTCAACTCAGAGAGTAAAATACCAATTTTAAGTACAATTTCTATAGCTATCTAGAACTAATGCATCCTAAAAAGTGGAATGTAACACCTTCATAGTTTTTATACAAGTCACATCATAAATAACAAAAAGGGTAATTTGGAGCATTCACACACCCATATAATATTCAAACAGTACATATATTGGAGCTGATCCCCTATACAGCTCTCTTAATCCAATCTCGCCAGCGAATATATCTCAAGCTGGACTTTTGCTTCGCCAGCGAATATATCTCAAGCTGGACATTCGCTTAATAGACCAAATGCGAGGGCCAGCGAGATCATCTCGAGCCGTGTCTACCCCGACTTATCCATAAAAGGATCGGGTCCCAGTGAGTCAAACTCCAGTAGCGTCTACCCGTCCTGTCCATATCGAATATCATACACCACACGCATGCCAACACATGCATACTGCTCCAAATTACCATAAAATAACATTCATAACATTTCATCAAATAAAGATGCAATATAAAACGCGTCGTATTTAATTACATATATATATATATATATATATTTATAAGTGATGCATGGATATACCTGAACATATAATAATATTGAAATTATAATTAAAATTGTCACACCTTATCCCTCTGTAAGGCATAACATGATCCCGTAGAATACCTAATGAACTACCGAACTTCACCTACCGATAACTCATTAAGTACCCTACAAGGGATTTTAAAACAATTTTTTTACTTTTGTTAAGTGGTGAGCGTTTTCTAATAGGTGTTTAAAACATTTAATTGAAATTAAAAACTAGTTAAAACTTTTGGCCCATTTTATTTTTCCGCAAATTTTATAAAAATTTTGCCAGAGTTCCGTTTATATTTTGAGAAAACAGTTCTTCAAATACCTGTAAAAAGCACTTCTAAAAATTTTTCTCAACCACTACTTCAAATTCTCAATCAATCTCAAATCTCAAGATTTCACAATCAACATTTCTCAATTTCCAAAATTCAATAATCCTTAAAATACTAGCAATTCATCTCATTCAAATTAAATAAAATAGTTCCACCCATATTTCATTAGAGACAAAACAATTTATATATACATCATTACAAATTTTACATCAAAGAAAATTTGAACTAAATTTTTATTACAAACTTTGTATAAGCTGCTCAAGACCCATTTTACATGTCCATATATTTATGTGCAATACATACATCAAAAGAAATATTTACAGTTAGGGTATAAATTATACCCGATGACTTCATGCTGATAGCTCCTCACACCTCAGCAGCTCAGTCTGCTGCTCCTCTAGTCTCTAAATCATGACAAAGAATAAAGCAATCACGAGTACTAGGACTCAGTGGTGCACAACATACTAAAATAATCTTTATGCAGAAATAAAATCACAATTATTCAAAATTTGCACTGAGCATACGAGTTAAACACAAAACATAATTTATGAGATTTTAATCCCAAACAATTTCATTTTGAAGTATCAAATTACATTTCATAAAGCCCACAGTTAGATCATGCCATTCGAAACAAATAGAATCTCAATAGCCAGAGGCTAAAGAGAAATCATATCACAAGGCTAGCTAGCTTAAATATATGGATATCCATTCACATCCTTTTCTACTGGCACACATCAACACTTCTCCAGAGAATGAATCAAAATTCGAAATTAATTACCCCCACTAGTCGTGCTAGTGAAGTGTTCAAATATATGGTCATGACACTGTAGTTTCAAAACTTATCTTAACAATTTGCTAAACATTGTCATTTCAAATATACACAGTAACTTTCACAATTTAAATCAAAACATCATAAATAAGGTCACAATACTTTCAACAATTCAAAGCAAAAGTAAAATGCATATTTCATTCACTTAATCAATAAATTTTAAAGCATAGTGATGTTGTGCACAAACCTCAAGCGAGTCGCCTCTTGGCCTTAACTAGGTTTCTCTGGTTCTTTCCCGGTATTCTTTTCAACTGAAACACACAATTTTACAGTGTTTCAGTCCCATAACTTAGCATAAATCCAAAAATAAATTTAATTTCACTTTAACTCTAACGTGTTAAACTCGACGTTCTTGAAATTTTGTGTTTCGGGTTACTATTCACTACACTATTCAAATCAAATTATTGACTTTCTAAGGCTTAATAGATATGGGAATTCCAACTTCACCCACATACCACATTTTGGTCATTAAACTTGTTAGTTTTGGTCATTTTCTCAAAACTTAGGTCTTTTAGGCAAAATTGTCAAATTTTCAGTTTTGGTGTCCCTAGTTGCACTGTTCCATTGGTCATCTTTCTGTTAGAATTTGTCAAAACTTTCTTCATATAAAATGTTCCTTATTGTCTTAAGTTTATTTTCCTTTTTGAATCACTCCAATTGGAGTTTTGTAGCTCAAGTTATGTCCAACATACGGTTACTGTTCATGCTGTAGATTTTAGTTCTAGCAGATTTATTGATCCAAATTCGTTCAGCATTTTGATCAAGTTAAGTCCATAATTTGGTCTAATTTTCTTCATATGAAATGTTCTACTATGTCTTAGGTTTCTATCGGTTCAAGAATCGCTTAAATCGGAGTTTTCTAGAGAGAGTTATAGCCATTGAAACTTTACTGTTCATATGGTAAATCTGCAGTCCTACAGATTCAGTGATTCAACTTTGCTCAATGATTTAATTGGGTTAATGGCATAATTTGGGTTGGTGTTCTTCATGAAAGTTTTAGGTCTATATCTCATCTAACCACTAGTAAAATTTCAGGTCATTTTGACCTGTCTAGCTCAAGTTACGACCAAATGAACAAACACTGTTCATTTGGTCAGTTTGTACAGGGCAGCCTACAATTTTCTAACTTTGGTCAATTTGTTCACTAGGTTTTAGTCACTTTTTGGGCATGCTTCCTAAATGAAAATTGTGTCATTTAGTGTCTATTTTCATTCCCAATTAGTCCCATACCAATTGGACTTGTAAAATTTCATTTTTGGTCCTTCAAATGCAGTATGACCACACTCCCTATGAATTTGGCTTTAATTCCAACACTTCTAACACGCTTCATTAGGTCACAAATGACCATTTTTCACTTCACATTAGGTCAAAGATACCATTTAGCACTTCCTCACATTTTTGGTCTCTAAACCCTAATGTTCAAAACCCTAATTCACCAGCCTCATGCATTTAATTACCTTCAAAGCTTTTAATCCTAACCATTCAACTAACTAAAGTTCCTAAACCCATTCAAATCATGCAAATCACCTTTCCCTTTATGCTGGCCGAATTTCAGTTTGGTCCCTCAACAAATTTTCTTTCCATTTTAAGTTTATTCACAAGCTCAATAAGTTAGAAATGTAAGAATTAAACTCAAATTATCAAATTTGATTACTAACCTTTTATGCATAATTTCTTTTTCTTCAAAACTTCTTCCTTTCTCTTTTTTTTTTTTTGCTGTCAAGCTCCTTATCTAGGTCTAACTACAAGATTTAATGTTGGAGAGTAAGGTTTCTATGGTGGAATTGAAGGTTTATGAAGCTTAGTTTTAGAGCTTCAATGGAGGTTTGAGAGAGAGAACTAAGAGAGAGAGGTGGGGCGGTTGGTTTGGGATAAGGAAGACAATGATTTTTTTTTCTTTTCCTTTTGTTTTTATGTCTTTAGGAAGACCAAAAATCTAATTAATTAAATTCACAATTTCTTATTTTTATGGCATCATGCATGATATCATGCATGATGTCATCACCTTTTTAACATTTTCATTTTTTTTTCTTTTTTTTTATTTTATTTTTCTATTAATTCTTTAATTTAATTCTCGATTCCGAAATTTTCTTTTCTCCGATTTTGTTTGACAGTTAGGTCAGGAGTCAGCTCTCGGGGTCAATTGACCAAATTGCCCCCGCCGATTCATCCCAGTTTGCAAATAATTTAATATTTCTTCCGGCTCCCTGACCTAATTATTTGACTGACTTAATAATTCTTTTTCATGATTTTCTCTTTTCCACTGTGTTTATAATAGTCCTAAGGACTGCAGCGTCACATTTTACGGTTCGAAATTTGAGTTTAAAATGACTTCGCAGTCCTTCCCGAGAAGGTCACCCATCGCTGTGACTCTCGGCTCGTTTAACTTCTTATGTTCTGTTTTTCTTGTTTATACTTAACTAATTGAACATTACTAATTATTTGTGTTTATGGCTTATCTAGTTGTCTTAAGTGTGGTCCTAATCCTCTTAATTGTCCGGACCGACACCGGTTACCGGAATAATAAAATATACCAGGCTTTATAAATAAGGGTGTTACAATTCTCCCCCCCTTAAATAAATTTCGTCTCGAAATTTTACCTGGTATCAATCTCTGAACAGCTGTGGGTGCTGTCTCCTCATGTCCTCCTCTCGTTCCTAAGTAGCTTCTTGGCCCGAATGATGGTTTCACAGCACTTTTACTAACGGTATCTGCTTGTTCCGTAGTTGCTTCACCTTATAAGCCAGAATCACTATGGGTTCTTCCTCATATGTGAGGTCTGGATCCACTTCAATTTCTTTCACTGGTAGTACATGAGATGGGTCTGATCGATACCTCCTCAACATAGACATATGGAAGACATTATGTATCTTCTCCAACTCTGGAGGTAGTACCAATCGATATGCGAAATGACCCACTCTTTCCAGAACCTCATATGGTCCAATGAAACGAGGACTCAGTTTCCTCTTTCTGTCGAATCTCATAATCCTCTTCCATGGGGAAACCTTGAGGAATACTTTCTCACCCACTGCATACTCAATATCCCTTCTCTTCAGATCAATGTAGGACTTCTGACGGTCTGATGCAGCTTTAAGTCAATCTCTGATCACCCTGATTTTTTCTTCCGTCTATTGAACAATTTCGGGTCTAATCATCTTTCTTTCACCCATGTCATCCCAACACAATGGGGTTCTACATTTTCTGCCATACAAAGCTTCATATGGAGGCATCCCAATGCTTGATTGATAGCTGTTGTTGTAAGCAAACTCAATCAAAGGCAAGTGTGTATCCCAACTGCCCTCAAATTCAATCACACAAGCCCGTAGTATGTCCTCCAAGATCTGAATTATCCTATCAGACTGGCTATCTGTCTGTGGGTGGAATGCAGTACTGAAGTTCAATCTAGTTCCTAGGGCTCTCTGAAGACTACCCCATAATCTAGAGGTGAACCTAGGATCTTTGTCTGATATAATGGATACCGGCACTCTATAAAGTCTTACAATCTCATCAATGTACAACCTAGCCAATCTGTCTAAACTGTAGTCCATCCGAACTGGCAGAAAATGAGCAGATTTGGTTAGTCAGTCAACAATGACCCAAATTGCATCATGACTCTTCTGTGTCCTCAGAAGTCCCATCACAAAATCCATCGTTATTTTTTCCCATTTCCATTCTGGTACTGGTAGTGGATGTAACAACCCAGCGGGTACTTGATGCTCTGCCTTCACTTACTGACAAGTTAGGCATTTAGATACAAACTCTGTTACATCCCTTTTCATACCCATCCACCAGTAATGCTCCTTTAGCCCTCTATACATTTTTGTGCCACCAGGGTGCATGGCAAAAGGAGACTCATGTGCTTCCTTCAAAATGATTTGCCTTAATTCAACATCATTAGGAACACACATTCTGCCCTGGTGTAGCAATAGACCATCATCTCTGATTGAGAATTCTAGTTTCTTGTAACACCCTCACTGTAACAATTCCGTACATTCTACTGTTCCGGTGACCGGTGTTGGTCCGAACAGCTAGAACGTCTGGAAAAATATTTTAGACTAAAGTGAGGAGCCATAATTAACTCAAATAATAATAAAAAAAATTTAGGAAAAATTATAGAAATAAAATATAATCAAGTTAAATGAGACGGTGCCCGAGCGATGGGTGACCATATATGGAAGTATCGGTAAAGACAGTTACCGACCCCAGACCCGTGAGAAAATTAATGAAATAATTTTTGAGACTCCAGAGAAGAGTCATTGAGGTTTCTATGGCATTAGAATGCCAAGAAAAGGTTTAAAAAAATTTTTCGATCAGTACAGATGATTTTGGCTAAATAAGCCAAACGGAGGGCATTTTGGTCATTTCGTCTTCGGAGATGATTTTTGACCAACTTGTCCAATTAAGTAAATAATTATTATGACATAAAATATGAATAAATATTGATGAAAATTAAATTAAAAATGAGTAAAAGAAAGAAGAAAGAAAGATAAACCGACAACTCGGTAAGAGCAAAATTTGATCAATTAAATTTGAGGGTCTAATATTGACAAAAAAAGATGATTATTAATTTAATGAAGCTAAATTAATTTAATTAATTGAAATTATGAAAATTAAAAATAATTATTGAAAAGTCAAATTATAATGATTATAAACTTCAAAATAATTTCAAATTTGCCATTCAACTTATTTACCATATTACCATTAAATATTTAATTATTATATAGGTTAATTATTGAACAAAAATCTGCATCTTTTTCCCTTCTTCTTCCCGTCCACTTGCCAGCTTCCCTTCTTCTCTGAAATTCTCCATTAAAACCCAAAATCCAAAGCTTAAAACCCTAAGTCTCAACCAAATTTTTTCTTGGAAAAATTATAGCCCACCCTAAACTAAAGCCTAATTAGTAGAAAGCACTCAAGAAAACCAAAAGAAATTGAGTTTAGGGTAAGAGGAATTTCAGCCAAGGTAGACCAAGAAGGAGCTTCAAGTTTTTGATTGATTAGAAGGTTGAATTGAATTTGAGTGAAGCTAAGGAACAAGGTTAGTGCTGTCAATTCCTTTGGATTTTGAAGTTGCACCAAATTAATTTAGGTTTTACTAAATTGGGAATTTGATGTTATGTTGATAAATTGATATGTTGAGATTAATTATGGAGTATTTGAAGTGTATTGAATGTGATTGACGTTGGTAGTAGTGTGGAATGGGGGGTATTAGAAGTGTTGTGTTCATGCAGGATTTTCTGGACTTTGAGTCCAGTACCTAAATGTTACCATAAGTAGAGTTAGGTTACACCAATTGGTGTGAGACCAATTGGACATTAAACTTAGGACATAATGACACATTTTTTGTGAAGAAACCATGCTTAGAAAACCAACTTAGGATAACCTAAAAACTGCCCCAATCCGGGTGACCAACATGCTATCCCTGGAAAATGATCAAATGAACAGTATTTGTTCAAATGGTCATAACTCAGTGTAGGCAAGTTCAATTGATCTGAAATTTTACCAGCTGAAAGCTGAGACATATACCTACAACTTTCATGAAGAACACAAATTCAAATTTTGACCATAACCTAGTCAAATTGCCAACCAAACTTAGGTCACCAAATTTGGCAGAACCAAATTGCCCAGAAAATCTGGGTACAGGTCACTCTGGCCAGTTATGATAAAATGACCATAACTTGAGCTACAAAACTCCAAATGGAGTGATTCAAAAAGGGAATTAAAGAAGACACAATAAGGAACAACTTTGATGAAGAAAAGTTAGCCCAGTTTCCACGGTAAAATTGTCCAATGGAATAGTAAACTTAGGTAATCAAAACTGAAAATTTAGAAATGCATCTAGGGGACTTTAAATTGCAATTGGCAATTAATACTAGCAAATGTAAAACTCAAAATGTGGGATCTTGATTTAATTAGAATTAATATATCCATTAAGTATGAAAAAGTCAACATTTTGGTTGACTAGTAAGGTGAATAGTAATCAAAATAATTAGTAAATTAAGATGAAGACCTATAACCAATTCTAAGCTTAAATGCTTAGAATTGTATGACAAAAGGGGACTATGCATCCTAGTAAAAATTATTAAAGGGAAATTAAGGCAATAAATCTGAAATCCATGAAATGTTCATGGATTACTTGAAACATGAAAAATAAGTCACCTAATTGATGTGAATAGATAGTTAGGGCTTATATGCCCATCACAAATAGAATTCATAAAATATTAGTAACTCCACTTGAAAGATAAAATTTGTAATTACATAAGTAGATTTTTGAATGTATAAATGAGAAAGAAAAAAATGTTTTGAATACAATGGTACATGTGAACCATTGTTTTGAATTGTGATCAATATGAATGACATAATGAATGAATAAATGAATCATATTAATGTATGAATGAGACATTAGTTCTCATTATTGTAGAAAGAAAAAGTACTTTGAGTACAATGGTATAAAAGGATAATTGATGTGAATTGTAATCACATAAATGATCAAATGAATGTATGAATTATAATTGAAATTTATCATGAAATAATGAAGTCATAAAACACAATGTATTAATATTTAATGATATTATGTGCCCTTGTATTGCCTAGACACGTGTGTTAGATTGGATAGATTGGCATGCCAATAGGGTATTGTTTAGCAGTACTACGAAAGGCTTTATGCCTGTATTCATGGTTTTATGCCCATATTCATGGCTTTTATGCCCGTATTCATGGCTTTTATGCCCAATTATGTGATATCATGGCTTTTTAGCCATACTGACTGCATACGTGGTTGACGTTCTGTGTCCCATGGTATGATGGCCCGAGGCACCGTGGTGTCCAGTGCCAACGACCCGTTATCCAGTTTAGTCAGCCTGTCGTAGGTTACTTGGGCAGTGTAATTTATTGAAATAAATTAAAACTATTAGTAATTAAAAATATTAGAAATCAAATAAATGAGTTAATAAGACTTCAAAAGAATTAGTTAGAATTATGAAATGATCCAAACCACATAAAAATTGTTAAGTAAAATGATAAAAAAGTTGCAAAAATAGGTATAACTTAACTAAGTATTTTAAATGTACCTTCTATTGCCATATAAATATAAACTGAGTATTTTTATTAATTCTTTATATTGTACATTATCATTGTGAATTTAGGAATTAAAAGCTTCCAAAGCGGAACAAATTAGAACAAAAGATAATTAATATTAGACACATTGTATTAAATTAAATTGATTCTTAAATATTCAAATTATGCTTCGTTCTTTCTTTATTTGTATATTTTATTTTCTTATTATATTATTGCACCACTAAGCAGCAATGCTTAGAGCGATGGATTTGTTTCCTCGCGCAGGTACTTTGACTAAGATTTTTGAAGTCCAGATCTGCAGAAGTGTCTGAAGTATTCAAGGTTGTCACCTCCTCAGCAATGTATGTAGATAGGAGCCATATAGATCATATTTTGTATTTTTTTATAAAATGCTAGATATTGTATTATAATTTAGATTATGAACAGGTAATTAATAGAAATGTGATGTAAATTAATAAATTAGCTTTTTCATATGTAATTAATTTATATATCATGTAAATTATGAAATTATGTAAATTAATGAAATTTGAAAATTTTACTTATGTGATTTGAGCATGAATGAGATTGTATGGATTTGAAGACAGATTTGAAATATATAGATAATGCATGGAAATGAATATGAAATTGAGATAAATGAATGAGATGTGAATTATGAGATGGTTGTGAAAATAATTGATGAGATTTTTATTGTAAAATATTATTGAAATTTTTAAACAAGTGAATAGTAAAACACGTCAAACGATAATAAAATAGGGGAAACTCTGTTAGTTTCTTTGTCGAAAAATAATCGATATTAAATATAACGAGAACAAAATTTTTAAAGAAATAAAGTAAGATAAGTTGGGGTGCTCTAGGACCGAATGTAGCACGCCTTGCTCGACTACACTGTAGTCGGGTGAGGGGTGTTACATTTCTTGCCCTGCCTGACTTTTTCCAACAGCTTCTAATACTTCTGATCATTCTGAGCAGCCATTCTAATCTGATCAATCAACACTGGCTGTACATGCCATGCAACTGCTGTCTGCCCATCATCATTAATCTCTAAGCTGGCATGCAATGATCTTAACTCATGTACCATAGACAAAGGAGTAACTCGTAGACTTGTCATATTCTTGCGACTTAAGGCATTAGCCACAATATTAGCTTTCCCTGGCTGATAGTCTATCAGACAATTATAGTCTTTTATCAACTCTAACCATCTCCTTTGTCTCAAATTCAGCTCTTTCTGGGTGCCCAAATACTTCAAACTCTTATGATCTGTGTAGATGTAACACTTTTCTCCATACAAATAATGTCTCCAGATCTTAAGAGCAAACACAATAACTGCAAACTCTAAATCATGTGTCGGATAATTCCTCTCATGCGGTTTTAGCTGGCGTGATGCATAGGCAATGACATTTCAATCTTGCATCAATACACAGCCTAACCCATTGTGAGAAGCATCACTATAAACTGTATATTCTTTATCCGGGGTAGGTAAAGTCAGGACTGGAGCTTCAGTCAAACATTTCTTCAATTCATCAAAACTCTGTTGGCATTTATCCATCTACTGAAATTTCACATCTTTTCTAAGCAGCTTGGTCAATGGAGATGCCAACATGGAGAATCCCTTTACAAATCTATGGTAGTATCCAGCTAAACCCAGAAAACTGCGAATCTCTGTGACATTTCTAGGTGGCCTCCAATTAAGGACAGCTTCAATCTTACTAGGATCTACTTTTATGCCCTCTTCTGATATTACATGCCCCAAGAAAGATATTTCTTTCAGCCAAAATTCACATTTTGACAATTTGGCATATAGCTGTTTCTCCCTCAAAGTCTGCAATACAATCCGCAGATGTCTATCATGCTCTTCTGCATTCCTCGAATAGACTAGCATATCATCTATGAATACCACAACAAACTGGTCAAGGTATAGTCTGAAGATAGTGTTCATCAGATCCATAAAAGCAGTCGGAGCATTAGTTAACCCGAATGGCATAACCAAGAACTCATAATAGCCATAGCGGGTTCTAAAGGTAGTTTTAGGAATACTCTGCTCTTGTACTTTCAGCTGATAATAACCTGATCTCAGGTCAATTTTGGAGAACATAGCTGCACCCCTCAACTGATCAAACAAGTCATCAATGCGGGGCAATGGATATCTATTCTTTATTGTCACCTTATTCAACTGCCGATAATCAATACACAAGCGGAGAGTGCCATCTTTCTTTTTAACAAACAACACTGGCGCTCCCTAAGGTGACACACTAGGGCGGATAAAGCTCTTGTAAAGTAATTCTTGCAACTGCACTTTCAACTCTTTCAATTCTGCAGGTGCCATTCTATATGGTGTTATAGAGATTGGGTCCACACCAGGCATAACATCAATTTCAAACTGCACTTCTCTTTCTGGAGGTAATCCTAGCAACTCATCAGGAAACACATCCGGAAAGTCACATACTGTAGGGATGTCCCTCAGTGCTGGACTCCCCACTTGGGTGTCTATCACATGTGCCAAGTATGCTTCATACCCCTTTCTGATCATCCTTCTAGCTAGTGCAGCCGAAATGATGTTTGATGGCAGTAAATGCCTCTCCCCGTGTATTACCACATCACCGTACAGAGGGAGACCAAAAGTGACTGTCTTCAGTCTACAGTCAATCATGGCGTGATGCCTGGCTAACCAATCAATGCCTAAGATGATATCATAATCTATGAAGGGCATTTCAATCAAATCTGATAGAAAAACATGTCCTTGGATCACCAAAGGACAGTCTCTATAGATTCTGTTGACCCGGACCTCTTGTCCTAACGGACTGGTTACTAGCACTTCAAAAACCATTTGCACACATGGAACAGCAAGTGAACTGACTATGCTAGCACTAACATATGAATGGGTTGAACCCGGATCAAACAATGCAAATACTTCTTGATCAGAGATAGAGAATGTACCAGCTACTACATCGAAAGTGCTCTAAAATATGTCACACCTTACCCCTCTGTAAGGTATAACATGATCCCGTAGAATACCTAAAATTTCACCTACCGATAACTCATTAAGTACCCTACAAGAATTTTAAAATAATTTTCTTACTTTTGTTAAGTGGTGAGCATTTTCTAATATGTGTTTAAAACATTTAATTGAAATTAAAAACTAGTTAAAACTTTTGGCCCATTTTATTTTTCCGCAAATTTTATAAAAATTTTACCAGAGTTTCGTTTATATTTTGAGAAAACAGTTCTTCAAATACCTGTAAAAAGCACTTCTAAAAATTTTTCTCAACCACTACTTCAAATTCTCAATCAATCTCAAATCTCAAGATTTCACAATCAATATTTCTCAATTTTCAAAATTCAATAACCCTCAAAATACTAGCAATTCATCTCATTCAAATTAAATAAAATAGTTCCACCTATATTCATTAGAGACAAAACAATTTATATATACATCATCACAAAATTTACATCAACGGAAGTTTAAACTAAATTTTTATTACAAACTTCATACAAACTTTGTATAAGCTGCTCAAGACCCATTTTATATGTCCATACATTTATGTGCAATACATACATCAAAAGAAATATTTATAGTTAGGGTATAAATTGTACCCGATGACTTCAAGCTGATAGCTCCTCACACCTCAGCAGCTCAGTCTGCTGCTCCTCTAGTCTCTAAATCTGTGACAGCAATAAAAGCTATTGCTGAGTACTAGGACTCAGTGGTACACAACATACTAAAATAATCTTTATGCAGAAATAAAATCACATTTATTCAAAATTTGCACTGAGCATGCGAGTTAAACACAAAACATAATTTATGAGATATTAATCCCAAACAATTTCATTTTGAAGTATCAAATTACATTTCATAAAACCCACAGTTAGATCATGCCATTCGAAACAAATAGAATCTCAATAGCCAGAGGCTAAAGAGAAATCATATCACAAGGCTAGCTAGCTCAAATATATGGATATCCATTCACATCCTCTTCTACTGGCACACCTCAACACTTCTCCAGAGAAGGAATCAAAATTCAAAACTAATTACCTCCACTAGTCGTGCTAGTGAGGTGTTCAAATATATGGTCATGACACTGTGGTTTCAAAACTTATCTTAACAATTTGCTAAATATTGTCATTTAAAATATACACAGTAACTTTCACAATTTAAATCAAAACATCATAAATAAGGTCACAATACTTTCAACAATTCAAAGCAAAAGTAAAATGCATATTTCATTTACTTAATCAATAAATTTTAAAGCAGAGTGATGTTGTGCACAAACCTCAAGCGAGTCGCCTCTTGGCCTTAACTCGGTTCCTTGGGTTCTTTCCCGATATTCTTTTCAACTGAAACACACAATTTTATAGTGTTTCAGTGCCATAACTTAGCATAAATCCAAAAATAAATTTAACTTCACTTTTACTTAACTCTAACGTGTTAAACTCGACGTTCTTGAAATTTTGTATTACGGGTTACTATTCACTACACTATTCAAGTCAAATTGTTGACTTTCTAAGGCTTAATAGGTATGAGAATTCCAACTTCACCCACATACCACATTTTGGTCACTAAACTTGTTGGTTTTGGTCATTTTCTCAAAACTTAGGTCTTTTAGGCAAAATTGCCAAATTTTCAGTTTTGGTGTCCCTAGTTGCACTATTCCATTAGTCATCTTTCTGTTGGAATTTGTCAAAACTTTCTTCATAGAAAATGTTTTCTATTGTCTTAAGTTTATTTTCCTTTTTGAATCACTCTAATTGGAGTTTTGTAGCTCAAGTTATGTCCAACATACGGTTACTGTTCATGCTGCAGATTTTAGTTCTGGCAGATTTATTAATCCAACTTCGTTCAGCAATTTGATCAAGTTAAGTCCATAATTTGTCTAATTTTCTACATATGAAATGTTCTACTGTGTCTTAGGTTTCCATCGGTTCAAGAATCGCTTAAATCAGAGTTTTCTAGAGAGAGTTATAGCCATTGAAACTTTACTGTTCATATGGTAAATCTACAGTCCTACAGATTCAGTGATTCAAATTTGCTCAGTGATTTGATTGGGTTAATGACATAATTTGGATTGGTGTTCTTCATAAAAGTTTTAGTCTATATCTCATCTAATCACTGGTAAAATTTCAAGTCATTTTGACCTGCCTAGCTCAAGTTATGACCAAATGAACAGGTTCATTTGGTCAGTTTGTACAGAGCAGCCTGCAATTTTCTAACTTTGGTTAATTTGTTCACTAGGTTTTAGTCACTTTTTGGGCATGCTTCCTAAATGAAAATTGTGTCATTTAGTGTCTATTTTCATTCCCAATTGGTCCCATACCAATTGGACTTGTAAAATTTCATTTTTGGTCCTTCAAGGCCAGCATGACCACACTCCCTCCGAATTTGGCTTTAATTCCAACACTTCTAACACACTTAATTAGGTCACAAATGACTATTTTTCACTTCACATTAGGTCAAAGACACCATTTACCACTTCCTCACATTTTTGGTCTCTAAACCCTAATGTTCAAAACCTTAATTCACCAACCTCATGCATTTAATTACCTTCAAAGCTTTTAATCCTAACCATTCAACTAACTAAAGTTTCTAAACCCATTCAAATCATGCAAATCACCTTTCCCTTTATGCTGGCTGAATTTCAGTTTGGTCCCTCAATAAATTTTTTTTCCATTTTAAGTTTATTCACAAGCTCAATAAGTTTGAAATGTAAGAATTAAACTCAAATTATCAAATTTGATTACTAACCTTTTATGTAGAATTTCTTTTTCTTCAAAACTTCTTCCTTTCTTTTTTTTTTTTTTGTGTTGTCAAGCTCCTTATCTAGGTCTAACTACAAGATTTAATGTTGGAGAGTAAGGTTTCTATGGTGGAATTGAAGGTTTATGAAGCTTAGTTTTGGAGCTTCAATGGAGGTTTGAGAGAGAGAACTAAGAGAGAGAGGTGGGGCAGCTGGTTTGGGATAAGGAAGACAATGATTTTTTTTTCTTTTTCTTTTGTTTTTATGTCTTTAGGAAGACCAAAAATCTAATTAATTAAATTCACAATTTCTTATTTTTATGGCATCATGCATGATATCATGCATTATGTCATCACCTTTTTAACATTTTCATTTTCTTTCTTTTTTTTTATTATTTTTCTATTAATTCTTTAATTTAATTCTCGATTCTAAAATTTTCTTTTCTCCGATTTTGTTTGACAGTTAGGTCAAGAGTCGGCTCTCGGGGTCAATTGACCAAATTGCCCCTCGCCGGTTCATCCCGGTTTGCAAATAATTCAATATTTCTTCTGGCTCCCTGACCTAATTATTTGACTGACTTAACAATTCTTTTTCGTGATTTTCTTTTTTCACTGTGTTTATAATAGTCCTAAGGACTGCAGCATCATATTTTACGGTTCGAAATTTGAGTTTAAAATGACTTCGCAATCTTTCCCGAGAAGGTCACCAATCGCTGTGACTCTCGGCTCGTTTAACTTCTTATATTCTGTTTTTCTTGTTTATACTTAACTAATTGAATATTACTAATTATTTGTGTTTATGGCTTATCTAGTTGTCTTAAGTGTGGTCCTAATCTCCTTAATTGTCCGGACCAACACCGGTCACCGAAACAGTAAAATATACCAGGCTATACAAATAGGGGTGTTACAAAAATAAATATTTTACTCACAAACATAAACCAAGGTCACTATGTTGGCTGAGCGAAGGAGGAAGACTGTCCTGGTTCACCTGACAATTACAATACAATTATTTAATGTAATTGACTCAATACAAGCTTAAAAAGAATCAAAGACACCCTAAGTTATGTCAAAAATTAGGCAGAGTTTTCCTTATATCTAGGACCTACTCAACCTGTAAAGTAGTTCAAATCACACTTCTAAAGCCACACACATGACCTCTCCTAGACCCTCTAACTCAGGCAAATCTCACATAATCTAATAATTCAATTATAAGGTTTAAAACGGATATTTTAGCTAGCTCTAAAAATTCTAAAATTTTGTCTTGCGGTCTTTAGCAATATTATAGAGCTAACTCAAAAGGAATTATAATTTTCTAGCTACTCATGAATATTTTATGAAATTTTATTCTAAACTTAGCACTATAAGATTGAAGAAACTCAGAGTTTGAGTTTACTTATGCCAATTCTGACTCTTGAAACGCGTCCGAGACGTCTAAAAATGATGGGGTAGCCTATAACTTTGACCCAGTTCCGAAGTGATTCCGGTAGCTTATTTGCTCAACCCGAAATTGTAGATCCGAGCGATGATCTAATTGCCACGAAACGAAAGTACCTACGCAAAGCCCACAACACCAGGAGTTAGACTAAAATATTTATATTTATATATAAAATAATTATTTAAAAATTAGAGGTATTACAGATATAATTCATCTTACACTCCTATTTCTTGTTAGACTCTAATCCAATGCCATTAAAGTAATATAACAAACAGTCTATGATCCATCAAATTTATCTTTCCACATAACAATATGTATAAATAAATTAAAAAAAAATCATTAAAAATCTTATGATGAGCAAAAACAAAAGATAATTAATGCCCATTTAAAGTTACCTCAAATTAAAACAGAGACGAATCCCACGGTCCTTATACTATATGCTTTGGTGGAGAGTCTTTGAAAAATTTTATGACCAAATCAAACAATGAAGAAATTAATGGAAATCATTATCCATCCTAGTGTGTTTAATACCAAAGCTTTCATTATTTGAGTTAGTTTGATTTCAAAATTATATGGCTTAATTAAGTGCTTTATCTCCTTCATTTTTGCAACCAAAGAAAGACATGCCACTTATAATAATTTGACTGCCCATGATTTCTTACTCTATAAAAAACCTTAAATAAATATTAAAATAATTTCATGAATTAGTATTGAAAGAAAAATTTTGTAATTGAAAATAGAATTATCTTACATCAATAAACCTCTTTGATAGGAATCAATTGAAGTATGTAATGGATAAATAAATTGTTTGGAAGAGGAAATTAAAGATTACTCTAGTCTTCATTAATTACCAAAAAATTATAAGCCTACATTAATAAACTAATTATCGCAAATAAAATTTAGCATTTATCAAAACCTATATATTGATCCTTTTGAACCTAAAATTAATCTCTCTCAACTAATATTTTCAGATATACATATTTTTTTATTGTACATAAATTGCCATAACTTTTTGTTTTGTCAATGAATGATAGATAATTTTAAAGTTTTATTTTTCATTTGATCCAAGAAAAAAAATCATCACCCCTATTTCTTTTTAATCCATCTCTAAGATCATATAAAAGTCTCGTATCTTTAAATTATGAATGTGTTTGAATTAGTTCAAGTTTTATTTATTTATCTTTATTTGAGGGAAAAGAAGAAAATAAGTAAACAATTTAATCAAAAAATGAGATGCCTAACATAGTATGGTCTAGTGGTCAAAGTCATATTACTTGGTAGATTTAGGATTAAGTCTTACTTTTTCAATTACTTACTAAAAATAAAACTTAAAAAAAAGTATGTTAGGAGTCACCGTTCCTTCCTAAAATTTTAATTTTTAATTTGGAAGATTTAAAATATGGACATGTATTTAATAGACCCTCAATTCTAGCCCCAAAAATTTCTAACAAAGTTTAAGAGATAATTTTTTTTCCAATTAAACAAAAAAAATAATGAGTTCATATTCTAATAATTTTAAAAAATATTTTATTGGCCCATTAAATTAAAAAATTAGTGGGACATATTTTTAAAATTTTCTTTTAAGTAATAAAAATATATTTTAAAAAATTTAAATTGTGGGTAAACTTCACAAGACTTTTAAGTCTTCAACATCCATTTAATACTGGATTTTGGATTGAATTAATGATATTGCATAAAAAAAATTAATTTTAATTTAGAGTAATTTAAATATAGGTATGTCTTTAATAGATTTTCATATATAGTTTCAAAAATTTTTTAATAAAATTTTTAAAGTTTAATATTTTTTTATTGACCTAATTTAAAAAAAATTAATGAGCTCTTATTTTAATAATTTAAAGTGTTATATTTTATTGGCCCAATTAAATTAAAAAAATTAATTACTTATATTTTTAAAATTTTCTTTTAAAATTAGTTGCCCATTTTTCTAATTTTGAATGAATAAGTGCTTTTAATTTTTGTTCTAATTTATTTGATTTTTATATTTTTAATCTTATAATTGTTGTTTCAAGTGACACTTGGTTGAATACTTAAATCATTAATCCAAACTCCAAAGGCATGCCATCTCATTTACTTAACCTTAATATTTAATTTCTTATAACTTTTGTGGCTGTGGATGTGCATTAATTTAAAATGTGATTATTTCTGAGGTTTTTAATTTTATTTTTATTTGTCAATTTTTCATGTTGTTAAATTGTATTAATAGTTGACTGAATAATGAAATAAATAATTAAATAAACAAATACCAAACTTTTTTTTTGTTAATTAGAAAAGAAAGAAAGGATTTAGATACAATATATTTTTAATTGAGAGATAAGTTTATTACTAAATCAAGTTTATGGATATATTTTAAATTTTTTATTTATATATGAAATATTAATTACTTTTATAATTAAAAATAAATGTTAATTAAGTTAAATGAATGTAATTAGGAGTGAGTGGTTAAAATAATGAAAGTTGTTGAAAATTTAATTCAAACCTAACCCATATAGCCTTCTAACCCTTTGTGGACCAATTAAAAAAAAGTTTCATGTTGTATTGAAGGAAATCATAGTAACACGTTTAACTTTTAATAGATCCAACAATTCATGGATTTCACTTTTTTTTTTGGTAGATTTCATTGATTTTACCTCAAGGATGTCGAATTATTCCTTAAAAAAAATCTTATTGACAATTAAATTTAAAAAAATGATAAAATAAAAAAATTATATAAATATTTTTTTTTACACTACCTAAATATATAACTTATTTAATTTTAAAATATTAAATAAAATTTGATTTTTATTTCACTTAGATATATAAATTTTATTAATATTTAAATTTAAAATTTTATATTTTTTAAAAATAATTTCAAAAACTTTATAATTAAAATAATCTTCTATTTTTAATGGGTTGTCATTAATTTTTAGAAGACAAAAGAAACTTCATTTAATTGTGCTAATAAATAGAAATTATGAAAAAAATTTTGCTGACATCAATATATAGATAAATTATATAATATATTTATGGTACTTAAAATTAGTACATAAATATTAATATAAATATAATTAACTCTTAAATTTAAAAAAGAAACTCATATTTTTGAAGGTGAAAGTAGATATGTACCACGAAAGCACAATAATTTACTAATATATAAAAGTTAATTAATTTTTTATAAATAAAAATATATTCTCTATTAAAAAAATTAATACTTAAATTTATAGGAAATTAATTTGAACAAATATACAATGCTAATTAAAAAAGGGGTTAGTAGCAAATCTATCACTGAATCCCTACAAGCTAAAATGTCCTATAAATAAAATTTATGCAAAAGAACTAATGTCAAGGGTAACTCAGGTATAACAATCTAAGGCTTCTTAAATTAATGACATTTATGGTATTTTTGCAATTTCTTTACAAATATCATTTTCCAAATGTTTAATACCCAACAAATTTCCATCCTACTTATTTAATTATGGCCACATACACCTCTTTTATTCTTGGACTTCGATTATTGGGTCGGTCAACCTTATTTAAGTAATCAAACAAGTATTTCATTTATTATTTTAATTATAATTAAAAATGATAATTTTTAGTATTTATTACTTTATGCATCTGTGTGGAATCTTTCTTTGTCTTTTGTTATTTGTTTATCCACATTTTAATGCTTTGTTGTTTGTTCTTACTTTAACTGTTTGGCTATAGATGAGAACCATACATGGTTACACCTAATTATCCACTAAAAATTATCATTCTATAAATATTTTTAAAATTAAAAATTTCAATTTATTTATCCTTAATATAAACTCAATTTTATAAAAAATAAATTTAATAACACTTAAATTTATATATTTATACCGAGATTCATATAATTACATTTCAATTATATAATTATCTTAATTAATTTTATATGAATTATGCATAAATATTTAATATAAAAGTTATTAAAATGGTTCTGATAATATAAAGTCAAATTTATATTAAATATACTTGTTGCTTAGTAAAAAAATTAACCATATTATTTATATTTATAAATAGATATTTATATAAATATTTTAAATTTGTAATGAGTGTAATATTTTTTATAGATATTTAAAATAATTTATTTATCTTCATTTTAGAAATAATACATTTAAATATCATATGGTTTACACAGTTTATTAAAAAGAGTTTAAGATTTTCTCCTTTATGCTCAAAGATATGGTCCAATGCTATTAGCATTAAAAAAACAAAGTGGCTAGTAGCGTAAAAAATTCTCTCTCACATAATAAGTATGCATTGATGTAGCAGATGTTGTGCTGATATTGTCACGATCCAACCTATAGGCCGAACCGGCATTAATACCTGGGCCAGCTTAAAGCCCCTAAGGCCTGTAGTAAGCCTAATTATTCCTTAACCCAATCCTAAGATCCATATTGAGCCTAATTTCAAGAAATCAACCGGACAGAGTCCGACCATAATATGGACCATCAAACGGAAAATTTTTGACTCATATGACCTGTAAGCATAATATATATAACAATTTGGGGAGTTTAGCTCACCCTCCATATACTCATAACAATATTATTTCAAATAGGAGCTCAGCTATCTCATTCAACTCAATAATCATCAATGCATACTCATATATCATGCTTACAATTCCAGTTGATACATATCACTAATAATAATAATACATGTGAAGTTCTATAACAGAATAAAAGAACAAAATACAAATAAATCCCGATAGTAAACCTGCGAAGAAAAGAGCAAGTTAAACTCAATAAATGACCTCCTGTATTCTAAAAAAATAGGCGAATAGGAGTGAGCGTTCAACTCAGAGAGTAAAATACCAATTTTATGTACAATTTCTATAGCTATTTAAAGCTAATGCATCCTAAAGAGTGGAATGCAATGCTTTCATAATTTTTATGCAAGTCACATCATAAACAATAAAAAGGGTAATTTAGAGCACTCACATACGCATATAATATTCAAATAGTACATATATGGGAGCCGATCCCCTATACAGCTCTCTTAATCCAACCTTGCTAGCGAGTATATCTCAAGCTGAACTTTCTCTTAATAGACCAAATGCGGGGGCCAGCGAGATCATCTCGAGCCGTGTCTACCCTGACTTATCCATAAAAGGATCAGGTCCAAGTGAGTCAAGCTCCAGTCGCATCTACCCGTCCTGTCCATATACAATATCACACACCACATGCACACCAACACACTCATACTACTCTAAATTACCATAGAATAATATTCATAACATTTCATCAAATAAAGATGCAATATAAAACATGCCTAGTATTTAATTACATAAATATATATATTTATAAGTGATGCATGGGCATGCATGAACATATAATAATATTGAAATTATAATTAAAATAAATATTTTACTCACAGACATAAACCAAGGTCACTGTGGTGGCTGGGCGGAGGAGGAAGGCTGTCCCGGTGTCACGACCCAACCTATGGGCCGGACCGGCACTAGGACCTGGGCCAGCTTAAAGCCCCCGAGGCCCGTAGTAAGCCTAACTGTTCATTAACCCAACTCTAAGGCCCATTTGGGCCCAATATCAAGAAAACAAACGGACAGAGTCCGGCCATAAAATGGACTTACCAACGGAGAGTTTTCGACTCACCCGACCTGTAAACACAATATATAGTCAATTGGGGAGCTCAGCTCACCCTCCACATACTCATCAACATAATAATAAACGGGAGCTCAGCTCCCTCATCCAATCCATCAAAACAGACATAGAATATTAAGTTTACAGGTCCAACATGATAATAATATTACAGACCAAATTCAAATAATTACTGCTAACACATGCGGAAATTCTAGGAGTAAATAAAATTACACAAATATTGATAAACAACCTGCGAAGTAGAAAAGCAGGTTAACCCAGAACAAAATATCCTCCTGTGGCCTGTAAAAATTTTTGAACAGGAGTGAGCGTTCGACTCAGAGAGTAAAATATCAATTTTAACCATAATCTCTATAACTATCTAAAACTAATGCACCCTGTAGAGTGAAATGCAACATCAACATCATTTTCACATCATAACATCAAAAAGGTAATTTGGAGCACTCACGCACCCTGTAGCATCAATCATATCATATTGGGAGCTGATCCCCTATACAGCTCTCTTAAATCCAACCTGGTGCCAGCGAAGAACTCAAGCCGGACTTTCGCTTAATAAACCAAATCGAGGGTCCCAGCGAAGAACTCAAGCCGTGACTACCCCTCGAAGGATCGGGTTCCCAGCGAAGAACTCAAGCCGTGACTACCCGTCCTATCCATAGTCCACACCACATCACACGCACGCCAACGCACGCACACTGCTCCAAATTACCACAACAACATCATGGCACTTTAACATTTATCAATGCATCATAAATCGTGCTTAGAGTTTAACTACATAAATATATGCATATAAGTGATGCATGGGCATGCTGGACATATAATAATATCGAAATTACAATTAAAATTAATATTTTACTCACAGACTTGACGATGGTCACTGAGGCGGTTGGGCGGAGGAAAAAGGCTGTCCCGGCTCACCTGACAATTATATTATAATTATTTAATACAATCTGACTCAATACAAACAACGAAAAAGACCAATACGTCCTAAGTCGTGCCGAAAATCCGGTAGAGTCTCCCCTATACCTAGGACCTACCCAACCTGCAAAAGGGCTAAAAACGCACTTCTATATTCACAATCCATATATCAACAGTTCAATCATATCACACAGCCCCTCCTGGGCCCATCAAATCAATCATCCATCACAATACGCAAAATTTCAATAAAATTAAAATACCAAAAATACTCATAAATAATAAAATTTAAAATCTTGGGGTGTTACACCCGGCTCACCTGACAATTATATTATAATTATTTAATATAATTGACTCAACACAAGCTTAAAAAGAATCAAAGACACCCTAAGTTGTACAAAAAATTTGGCAGAATTTCTCCTATATCTAGGACCTATCCAACCTGCAAAGTATGTTCAAATCACACTTCTAAAGCCAGACACCATCTCAACAACAACACATGGCATCTCCTGGGCCCTCCAACTCAGGCAAATCTCACATAATCTAATAATTCAATTATAAGGTTTAGAACGGATATTTTAGCTAGCTCTAAAAATTCTAAAATTTTGTCTCGCAGTCCTTAGCAATATTATAAACTAACGCAAAAGGAATTATAATTTTCTAGCTACCCACGAATATTTTATGAAATTTTATTCTAAATCCAGCACTATAAGATTGAATAAATTCAGAGCTCAGGTTTACCTATACCAATTCTGACACTTGAAATGGATCCGAGACGTCTAAAAATGGTGGGGTAGCCTATAACTTTGACCCAGTTCCAAAGTAATTCGGGTATCTTATCTGCTAGGCCCGAAATTATAGATCCGAGCGATGATCTAATTGCCACAAAACGAAAGTACCTACGCAAAGCCCACAATACTAGGGGTTAGACTAAAATATTTATATTTATATATAAAATAATTATTTAAAAATTAGAGGTGTTACAGATATGAAATTCATCTTACACTCCTATATCTTGTTAGACTCTAATCCGATGCCATTAAAGTAATATAACAAACAGTCTACGATCCATCAAATTTATCTTTCCACATAACAACATGTATAAATAAATAAAAAAAATAATTAAAAATCTTATGATGAGAAAAACAAAAGATAATTAATGCCCATTTAAAGTTACCTCAAATTAAAACAGAGACGAATCCCACGGTTCTTGATATTATATGCTTTGGTGGAGAGTCTTTGCAAAATTTTATGACCAAAAGGAAAGAATGGAAATCATTATCCATCATAGTGTATTTAATACCAAAGCTTCATTATTTGAGTTAGTTTGATTTCAAAATTATATTGCTCAATTAAGTGCTTTTATCTCCTTCATTTTTGCAGCCAAAGAAAGACATGCCACCGATAATAATTTGACTGCCCATGATTTCTTACTCTATAAAAAACCTTGAATAAATATTAAAATAATTTCATGAATTAATATTGAAAGAAAAATTTTGTAATTGAAAATAGAATTATCTTACATCAATAAACCTCTTTGATAGGAATCAATTGAAGTATGTAATGGATAAATAAATTGTTTGGAAGAGGAAATTAAAGATTACTCTAGTTTTCATTAATTACCAAAAAATTATAAGCCCACATTAATAAACTAATTATCTCAAATAAAATTTAGTGTAACACCCCAAAATTTTAAATTTTATTATTTTATGAGTATTATTGATATTTTAATTTTATTTAAATTTTAAGAAATTATTTGAGATTTTTCGGATTTTAAAAATCGAATTCGATTTTCTGAAAATATAAACTTTGATGATTTTTAAAAATTTATTTAAAGACCACGTGGCAAAACTAAAAATATATTTAGAGTCTACGAATTTTTCTGAGTTTTCTGAAATTTTTTCGGAATTTTTGGACCTCGTTTTCGGTCCCGAGGCAAAGTAAAAATTCAAAATTTTGTATCATGAATCGAACCGACCGAATCGAATCGAACCGGCCTTTTCTTTTTCTTCCTTCTTCCTCCCCGCGTGTCCCGACCCCTTTCCCTTTCTCTCTCTTTTTCTCTCTCCTCCCTCCTCCCCTTGCCGCGCCGCCACCTCCCCTGCCACTCCCCACGGCCGGCCGCTCTCTCGCCGAAACGGCCTGATGCAACGCGCACGCGACCGTTCGTCTTCCTGGCCAAAATCTGGCCTATCCGGCCACCAATCGGACCGGGTTTTGTGTCTAAACTCATCTACTCGTCGAGAGCTTTCCATAGACACCAAGAACACCGAAATCCATCTAGCGGTTTGTCCAATTTTTGCCCGGGAAGTTTTAGCCCATTTTGACTTTCGGGCTAGATTTCTCGCAAACCGTGAACCCCACAAGAAAACCGATAGTACCAGAGCGCTCCACTCGTCGAGAGCTTCGCGGGGATATAAATTTCAAAATTTTCGGACACCGTTTTTCAGTGGGTCCCACGGAACTTCGCAGTGTTTTTCTGAGCATTAAATGAGCTTAGAAAATTCTGAAAAATTTATTTACTAACCCTCGTGTTGTGGGCTTCGTGTAGGTATCCTCAATTCGCGGAAATTCGACAATTGTCCGGATCTGTGAATTTCCTACGCATGCACTGCCACAAAAGTCTCGATCGAGGTTTTGGCTACCCCACCATTGTCAGATATCCTGAGCGCGTTTCAAAAGTCGGAATCGGCAAAGGTAAACCCAAACCTTGCTTTTTCGTAATTTTCTAGTGCTTAAATAGGATTAAAAATCCATAAAATATTCGTGGTAGCTCAGAAAATTATGATTCTTTTTGCAATAGCCTAGTAATATTGCTAAGGACCGCGGGGCAAAGTTTTAGAATTTTTAGAGCTTATTTGAGCAATTTTTGCAAAAATGATCAATTATAAGGACTAAATTGAAATTTTATATATTGTGATGGATGACTGATTTGATGGGCTCAAGAGGGGCTGTGTGATGTGATTGAATTGTGGATATATGAGTTGCGAATATAGAAGTGTGTTTTGAGCCCTTTTGCAGGTTGGGTAGGTTCTAGGTATAGGGGAGACTCTGCCGGATTTTCGGCACGACTTAGGACCTATTTGGTCTTTTCATGATTTGTATTGAGTCAATTGTGTTAAATAATTGTAATGTAATTGTCTGAGCTTCTTCCTTCGCGACCGTCAAGTCTGAGTAAAATATTAATTTTAATTATAATTTCACTATTATTATATGTTCAAGCATGCCCATGCATCACTTATATACATATATCTATGTAGATAAATTTATGTTGAATTCATAACTGTGAAAGTGCCATGTATATTGTTGTGGTAATTTGGAGCAGTGTGCGTGCGTTGGCGTGCGTGTGATGTGGTGTGGACTATGGATAGGACGGGTAGACACGACTTGAGATCTTCGCTGGGACTTGGTCCTTCGGGGTAGACACGGCTTGAGTTCTTCGCTGGGACCCCGATTTGGTTATTAAGTGGAAGTCCGAGCTGAGTTCTTCGCTGGCACAGTTAGAACTAAGAGAGTTGTATAGGGGATCAGCTCCCATATATATTATGATTGATATTACTGGGTGCGTGAGTGCTCCAAATTACCTTTTTGATGTTATGATATGAAATTATTGCTAGTGTTGCATTTCACTCTACAGGGTGCATTAGTTTTAGATAGTTATAGAGATTATGGTTAAAATTGATATTTTACTCTCTGAGTCGAACGCTCACTCCTGTTCAATATTTTTCAGGGAGGATTTTATTGTGGTTAACCTGCTTTTCTCCTTCGCAGGTTGTTCATCAATATTTGTGTAATTTTATTTACTCCTAGAATTTCCGCATGTGTTATAAATATTTAAATGATTCGGGTCTGTAATATAAATTGTTATGTGGACCTGTAAAATTATTATATGCATGTTTGATGGACTGGATGAGGGAGCTGAGCTCCCATTTATCTTTATGTTGGTTTGAGTATGTGGAGGGTGAGCTGAACTCCCCAATTGATGATATATTTTGTTTACAGGTCGGGTGAGTCAAAAACTCCCCGTTGAAAGGTCCACTTTATGGCCGGACTCTGTTCGGTTGATTTTCTTGAAATTGGGCCCAAATGGGCCTTAGAGTTGGATTAATGAATAATTGAGCTTACTACGGGTCTCGGGGGCTTTAGGCTGGCCTAGGTCCTAGTGTCGGTCCGGCCCATAGGTTGGGTCGTGACATTTAGCATTTATCAAAACCTACATATTGATCCTTTTGAACCTAAAATTGATCTCTCTCAACTAATATTTTTAGATATACATATTCTTCTATTGTACATAAATTGCCATAACTTTTTGTTATGTCAATGAATGATAGATAATCTTAAAGTTTTATTTTTCATTTGATCCAAGAAAAAAAAATCATCACCCCTATTTCTTTTTAATGCATCTCTAAGATCATATAAAAGTCTCGTATCTCTAAGTTATGAATGTGTTTGAATTAGTTTAAGTTTTATTAATTTATATATTTAACTTTATTTGAGGGAAAAGAAGAAAATAATTAAACAATTTAATCAAAAAATGAGATGCCTAACATAGTATGATCTAGTGCTAAAAGTCATATTACTTGGTAGATTTAGGATTAAGTCTTACTTTTTCAATTACTTACTAAAAATAAAACTTAAAAAAAAGTATGTTAGGGGTCACCGTTCCTTCCTAAAATTTTAATTTTTAATTTGGAAAATTTAAAATATGGACATATATTTAATAGACCCTCAATTCTAGCCCCAAAAATTTCTAACAACGTTTAAGAGGTAATTTTATTTTTCTAATTAAACAAAAAAAACAATGAGATTCTAATAATTTAAAAAAAAATTTTATTGGCCCATTAAATTAGAAAATTAGTGAGACATAATTTTAAAATTTTTTTTAAGTAATAAAAATATATTTTAAAAAAATTTAAATTATGGGTAAACTTCACAATACTTTCCAGTCTACAACATCTATTTAATACTGGATTTTGGATTGAATTAATGACATTGCATAAAAAAATTAATTTTAATTTAGAATAATTTAAATATAGGTATGTCTTTAATCGATTCTCATATATAGTTCTAAAAATTTTTTAATAAAATTGCAAAAAATTTTCAATTAAATTCTAAAAATTTTTTAATAAAATTGCAAAAAATTTTCAATTAAATTTTTAAAGTTTAATATTTTTTTATTGACCTAATTTAAAAAAAAAATAATGAGCTCATATTTTAATAATTTAAAATGTTATATTTTATTGACCCAATTAAATTAAAAAAATTAATTACTTATATTTTTGAAATTTTCTTTTAAAATTAGTTGCCCATTTTTCTAATTTTGAATGAATAAGTGCTTTTAATTTTTGTTACAATTTATTTGATTTTTATATTTTTAATTTTATAATTATTGTTTCGAGTTACACTTGGTTGAATACTTAAATCATTAATCCAAACTCCAAAGGCATGATTTTATATATATACATATACACGCCATCTCATTTACTTAATCTTAATATTTAATTTCTTATAGCTTTAGTGGTTGTGGATGTGCATTAATTTAAAATGTGATTATTTCTGAGGTTTTTAATTTTATCTTTATTTATCAATTTTTTATGTTGTTAAATTATATTAATAGTTGACTGAATAATGAAATAAATAATTAAATAAACAAAGACTAAACTTTTTTTTTTTGTTAATTAGAAAAGAAAGAAAGGATTTAGATATGATATATTTTTAATTGAGAGATAAGTTTATTACTAAATCAAGTTTATGGATATATTTTAAATTTTTTTATTTATATATGAAATGTTAATTACTTTTATAATTAAAAATAAATGTTAATTAAGGTAAATGAATGTAATTAGGAGTGAGTGGTTAAAATAATGAAAGTTGTTGAAAATTTAATTCAAACCTAATCCATATATTACTAGCAGTTACTTATTTTATTTTTTATTTTTTAAGTTATGTAATTATCAAATTGTTTACTTGACCATATAGAGCATCATAATAAAAATTGCATAACAGGAATTAGTTCTTTTTTTTTTCTTTTTTATCAATAGCAACTATTAAAAAAAAAATTATAAGTTCTAAACATCCTTTTTTCACATGGTACTCTCATATTTTGCTTTTCTTCTTTAAATCTTTTATTTGAGTCTACCCCATCTTAATTTTTTCTTTATTTTTTTAATAAATTGTTAGATCTATACTGTTTAGAACAAATTCAAAATTTTTTTTTCTTAGATTTGTATCCGTTAAAAATAAATTTAATATTACTAAATTTTTTTTCTTCTCTTAGTAGGGTTTTATTATTATTATTTTTTTTACAGTATTTGAATATGTTATTTGACAATCCATAATATGACTTGTAACATTACTAGTGGAAGATTTTGCATCTTCAAGTATAGCAAATTTCTGAAAGTTTTTATTTTTAAGTTTTTTTTTTAACCAAAATAAAATTAAAAAATCAGCTATTAGTTAGAAAATTATTCTCCTATACTCAATCATCTCATAAAATTTTAATTGCCTCTATTTATATCTTTTTTATCTTATTAAAAAATTATACTGCATTTATTCTATGATTCTTATTAATAAATTGTCAAATTTGTTTAAAAAATTCAATAGCAACTATCAAAAGTTGGAGAGCTAAAATATAGATACAAACAATTGAAACTATAATGACATTACTATAATAACATTACCACGAAAAATTAATACTTGTAATTTATTTTTTATAGTGAAATCCTTTAGAGTTTAATTAATTAAAAAAAATAAATACATATTAAAAAAAAAAAAGAGAAGATTTTGGGTAGAAAAAAGAGAAGCTTGGTGTATAGAGAAATGTAAATGGAGAAGAGTGGGGACTTAGCAAGAAAGCTTAGGCATATAATAAGTCCGCACCTTTAGCAGGATCGTCTTTGAAAGTGGCAACAAGTTCCCTGCAAAGTGAGCCCTATCTGCGTTGCCACCCTACCTAACTCTTCTTTCCTTTTTAATTTCCTCAACCTCTTAGCATATAATATTTTCAATTCCTTCCCCAATGTCAATGGACCAACCTCCTTCCTTCTCATTATACACACTTTAAACCTTTTAATTTTTTTTTTTTATATAATTGAATTCAGTTGAGATTCAAATTTAAACTTGAAATCTCATAGCCTTGAGAACAAGTCTAGTAACATTGAACTACATCAAACTAAAACTCATTGATTTATATGTAATCAATGTAACTAGAGTAAAATTATATCTATGTTTTAGTTATATGAAATCTCTTGCAAATTTAGGGAATCAAATATGTAAATAATTATATTTTATACAAAGAGTAAAAGTATTCTCACTTTAATTCTCCTGTATGGTTGGTTAGAATACATTCAAACAGCAATAAAGATGCAACGTTTTTGATGGTGAGCTTTTATAATATAAGGGTAAAAACCAGTAGCCAGTAGGTACTATATAAATGCTTAAAGCCAAAAGCTACAATGTCCAAGAATTAGAGACAAATCCCACTTTTCAGATTTGTTAATAAAAACAAGGTCCCAATTGCATGTAAAACATCTGTCATCGACACCAAACGCATTAGTTATACAATTGAATTGGCTGGTACTTACCCAAATTTGTACAATTCCATCTCATTCAATGTTATTACCTGGTGCCAGTTTCATCCAGAATAACTCAATTTCTAAGGACTTATGCTTTCCAATGTTGAGTTAGAAGCTTAGAGGGACTTATATTATGAGTATTACTGGATACTTAAAAGTTTAAAATGAAGAACATGTGCGCGGAGGGATGAGCAAAATGAAACCAACTAAATATTCAAGACACTATAGATTAGTTTTGGGGAGAAAAGAAAAGGACAAGAAATAGGGAGAAATTGATCAATATTGTACATCATAATTAGATTGAATTAAAGCTAATTAATTGTTGAAAGATACCACTAAGATGGTCATGACGTTGAGCCCCAGAGAGGTTCACATATATGCATGACGTTGGGAGATGAGAAGGCTTGTAATAAAGGGATTTCACCCTGTAAGCACCTAAGGTGAATCAGAAGTAGTTAGATGGTCATGGTCCGTTGTTGCGATTAATTATGTGCATAGGCAGCCCCCACTATAAGCTTGTTTTTCAAAGCCTGTATTCATGGGAAGGGGAGAGGGAAAGGACCCATGCAGACCTAAATTGTCCTTCCAACAATAATAACAGTGCAAGAATATAATGTGTAATGTAATTTCAGGATCATAGAGAAAACTACAAGATACACCGAAGCATGTGTCTCCTGGCTGCTTTGCTTAACCCTACACTAGCAAGAGAGAAATGATATTTATTATAAGTTTGAAAAGTAAAAAATATTTACAAAGCCGAGATCTTTTGACTAATGCAAAATTAGTTTGCCTATGTTTAATTGGAAAAATCACTCTTAGATTGAACATGAATGAAACAGGGCATGAATCTGAAAAGTTGGCTCCCAAGAGGATCACAGAAATGAAAAACAAGAACTGAAAACGGAAAAAAAAAATGAAAGAATGAAAAGTACTGGAGACACAAGAGAACAGTTGGGTGGATGAACAATGTTATGTAGAATTTGGGAAACTGAAAATTCTGTCAGGGAGGAAATGACCCCCAAGAAATAATTTAGGCCGGACTCCGGAGGAAGAGAACAGAAGTGGGATAGGGCAAACCCTGCATGATTGTGGTTGTTGCCTTAAAATTTCTGACACATTAGAGGGTTATTGCCCCACAAAACACATGTCATAACCTTCACACTAACTTCCATGCGATTTCTTTCATCAAAAGAGCCTGCTAATCTTACCTTTTATATTTCACAGGCAGGCTGAGTCAGGGAATAGGAGTTGGATTCCCAATGGTTTGACTGCCTTGACTTGATCCCCTTTTAAATCAGTTCATCTGCTACCAAATACCCGATACTAGGGCAGTGTGCTCACATGGTGGGGGTTGGGTAGGGTACCCCAAAATCCTTATGTGGGTGTTTGAGACCAATTAATTTGGGCTTTTCAACCCCAAAACTGAGTTTTAATACAATGGGCCTTACATCTAAAATTAATATAGTTTGAATGGAGCAATGAGAGCCAGAGAGTGTCCATCCATTCCCATGCTTGTTATTAATTATTAAGTTATGATTCTTTGTTCTGGACTGAACTTTGAATAGGATAATCAATTATCTGTCAAATCAGTTTTGTTTCATGGTCCCTCTTCTGACATAGGAATCTGGATGTTGGGTTATCATTGCATTAATTCTTTAACCATGTGTTCGGCTGCAAGATTACTTGGCTTTTTCAAGAATTTGTTTCGCTAGATATTAGAAAATATGAATACACCCTTTCAGTGAAACATGTCATGGGTTAGGGTCAGCCTTTAGATTCACAAGCAGATAAATAATAATAATATTAAAAACATTTATTTAAAACGGACATAGAAAATTTAAGACCCTGTGTCCTAGTGGGCCTCTTAGCCCATGCCATCTTCATTTTTCATAATTTTAAAGTGCTTTTTCAACATAAAAAGGAATCAATCTCACCAGTTGAATTAATGATATTAGATTTTTTTCATTAAATCATTTTTTCATAAACTATTACATTATATAAGACGCTAAACGTATTCTTTTTTATAAAGATTATTTGCAAATCAAAATGATTATCGTATTTGTTTATTCCAAATACAATGAGAAGTTAAGAAGCAAGAAGCAAGCGAAAGTGAGCTCCTCAGTTTTGGGTATTCAGCATTGATGTTAGAGAACATTTTAGAGAGGAGAAAAGTTAAGCCCAAAGTGAGGAGAGTATCCCAGTGGGCCTCTCAGCCCATATGGGGCTTGGACCCTGCTTTGGATACGCAGACGCCAGCACTTGAGTCATCTTCTTGGAGAGTTATAAATAAGACAACATTGAGGAATTGATACCGTCATTTAATTAATAATTTAATGATCAAATTCTTATTTTGTCAAACGATTCATGATGTATCAAAGTTATGGAATTTGACTATTAATTCATATGTAAAATGTTCATTTAAAATATCCAACAAATTAAATGTAAAATCAATCAATAATAATAAATAATAGTTTCATAAAACTTGTATTAAATTAGAGATGATAAAATATATATCAATTTTTTTAATAGTATGATATTATATTTATTAAAATTTATTAAATATATTTATTTATTATAAATTTTATATTAAAAAATTATTAGTATTACATTAAAAATAGTGCAATATCACAAAGAAAATATAGTTTTTATTATAAATATAAAATTGATAATAAATAAATATATTTAATAAAATTTAACAAATATCACTCTTTAGAAAAATTAAATATGTATTTATATTATTATTTCAACACATAAAAGAATATAATTACTTATGTAATTTAAAATTATAAAATTAATATTTAATAATGTTACTCTTTATTTTTATTAATTTTTAATTATATATTTAAAATAATAATAATTTTTTTTTGAAAAATTTTAAAATAAATATAAGTAAATTGATATTATGGACTCGAAAACCAAATTTCCAACCATTGGATGCATGTCAGCAATTGATGGATGCTTGGTTGAAAATTTGGGTTCTCAACGATCTCATCGTCGTCTGAAAATTCCAAGCTCCTATTCACTTGGGTTTTTAGATTTTATACGAGCTTACACGAAGCATCTTCTTGGTTCCTCCTACAATCTCTCTGACGGTAATTTCTCTTCTTTTTTTTTTTTTTTAAATAAAAAATTATCCTTTGAATCCACCTTTTTCCTTACATGTTTGAACATGTGCATTTACACGCCACTGCGTCAGAACAAAACTTCACGTGTCTCGTTCACTCTCACGTGGGGCCAAACTAAAGTAATCGAACGGCGAAGAACACGCCACAAGACGGGGCGCACAATTAACTCGTATGCGCTCGTCTACACATTCACCGAATATTCCATACCACTCGATCTGAATAAACCTCCTCCCACCTGGAAATTGAAAATAAAAGCTGAAGCCCCTCGGCCCTCTCCTTGTTGGTTCTATTTATGCCAATTTCTCTTGCAAAGTCTTCTCTTTTATTAACCTCAGGAATTTTAATGGCTATATCCTCATTCGGTTCAACTCTGTCGTCGTCTTCTTTTCTTGCTTTGCTTCGTTTTGATTTTCTCCATCTCTTCTTTTCTTCTGAATCGTACACTTCTCAGATTCGTAGTCGACCCTGTATCGTCTTTTGACACACAATTAGGTATCAACCGTTGCAGCAGCCTCTAGCCATGGGAAAGCGTAAGTCATTTTCTTTTTTAAGTTTTTGTAGAATCGGAATTTGAATCCAATTAATTGTATTTTTTTTTAAATTAGGGTTTGTTTATTTATTAATAATGAATTTATATTTAATTTTTCCACTGGCAAAAAGGCAATAATACGGAAATTTTCTCGTTAATTCGATGATTTCGATGTTCGAAATTGGCTTCAAAACCTAGGTTGTCACAATCATTACATGTTCTTATAAAAAAGGAAGATGTTTAGGTTTTGGTTATGGCTTTTGTGGTAAATTTGGCAGGTAATGCTCAGCGTAAAAATATTGCCATGTTGGATACCGATGACGATGATAATAGTAGTGTGAGTTCGTCATCGACTATTAAATCCGATCGCATGTCGGTGCTTGGGACCGAGGAAGTTCAGCTTGATAAAGATAGTTTATTAGAACAAGCTCTGGATGCTTTATATGAGAAGAGGTTGGCTAAGTATTATTATTATTATTATTTTGGGTCGTCATTAATGTTTTCTGAATTCTGTTGGGAATGTTGGAGCCTTGTTAGTGAATTAAGCTGATTTGAATGCTGTTTGATTTTGTGGGTGAGAAGGGGTTCGACAAGAGAGAAAGCTTTGGCATCAATTATTGACGCATTCAATAGCAATATGCAGCATCAATTTGTGGAAAAGAAGTAAGAACTCTGACAAGATTTTGGTGGTTTATTGAATATCTGTGAGGCCTACTGCTAGTCACTAGAGCCATTTCTGGACTAAGTCGTGTTCCTTGTTGTTTGATTGTCATAGTTGCTTTGTCTGATTGTTATAGTTATTCTTTTTTAAAGTCATTAACAAACTTCTTTATTTATTATCAATTGCACTTATGAAGTTCTGCTGACTGTCCCTCATTGATTTTTATTTCGTATAATAGTGTATATGCATTATTCGCACATTTTCTGTTGAATGGTTTTCATGTGTTATTTTGTCGCCCTTCAGATTTGCTACTTTGTTACATCAATGCCTTGGTTGTATAAAGAAAGGGTCAAGCAAAGAGATAGCTCTAGCATCTCATGCCATTGGTTAGTCTTAAGTTCATCTTGTTTACTCTTTTACACAATTTACTTTGTTGAAATGACTTAGCAATGTGATATGCCGTTTTGTAGGATTATTGGCTTTGACAGTTGGCTGCGGTGATAATGCGCATGAAATATTGAAAGACTCGGTCACTCCTATTTCTCAAGCTCTTAAATCTGGCTCTGAGCCCACAAAGACAGTATCGGTACGCATAACATGCAAATATTTTCCAAATTGAGAGTAAATTATCCTTCAATATGTGGGAAATATTGATATGATGAATCTGTTGTTTTTTGTATGATTTGTTATAATGACTATAGCTACTGGAGTGTTTGGCTGTTATCACGTTTGTTGGAGGAAATGAACCAGAAGAAACAGAACGATCAATGCAAATCATGTGGCAACTGGTCCGCCCTAGACTGGGCTCTAACGTATGCATCTGTTTCCAATTTATGCCATCTGTTAGCATCTATTAATGTGTGGTCGTTTCTATTCATAGCACACACACTTCTACACTTAAACTTTTGGGTGGATATATTTCCTTATCTATCATAGCCAATGATATCTATCTATGGCTTATGTGTCTATCTATTAATTCTACATATATAAAACTGTAGTTCATGCAATTAATGCTTTAGGGTCCATGTTTATTAGTCATGCTTCACAAATTAATCGGTATTATTCACTTTAGGTGGTTGCTGTCAGACCTTCTGCTCCTGTAATAACAGCAGTGGTGTCTGCCTGGGCCTTTCTTCTAACAACCATGGAAGGATGGACACTTGATCCTAAAGATTGGCAAGAGTAAGTAAATTCTTGATCTGAAAATTTTCTTTCATTCTTTTCTCTACTTCTGAGTATTCGGCCCTAGAATATTTGACTTGGTTCCTTGCACACAAACTCATCCATGTTCTTTGGCCTCTGGTCTTTGTTAAAACAATGGAAGTTTTGCGGTTCTGGTATAGTTTGGCAGTATGTATGCCATGAATACTCTTGGGTTGGAAGGCCAAATTCACTGTGCTAGGCAACTTGAGCAAGAATAACATATATTTAATTTTATTGATTTATTTATTTTTGCATTTGATGCAGGTCGATTTCTTATCTTTCTGGTCTGCTGGATAAGGATGACCGATCAGTACGCATTGCAGCTGGTGAAGCACTGGCTTTAATTTTTGAGATGGGAAGTTTGGAAAAGTTCACTGCTGAACCTAAAGATTCTACTGATGGTTCAGTTCAAGAAGGAAATAAATCTCGGGAAGGATTTACACATATACAAGGATTGAAAGTTAAAATCCTAAGTCAAGTAAGAAACCTTTCTGCAGAGGCAGGTGGAAAAGGATCCACTAAGAAAGATCTTAATAGCCAGCGGAACTTATTTAAGGATGTCTTGGAGTTTCTCGAGGTACTAAATTATCAATTTATTTCTCCTCTCATTTTTTGATTCATTCTTTTTTTGGGCCCTTGTGATGACATCTCTTTATCATTTTGTTAGTATGGTTATTGCCCTGAAAACTCAATGAAGATTGGAGGAGATTCACTACAGACATCTACATGGTCTCAACTGATACAGGTTTTTTTCCCGCTTTTTATAATTTTCTTTGTTGTATCAGTATTTTGGTGTGGTTGAAAAGTATTCAAGTTCCTCTGATTTGAATTCTTCGACAGCTGAACTTTTTAAAGCACTTTCTTGGCAGTGGGTTCGTTAAGCACATGCAGGTTGTTTTTCCTTCCCTTAACCGATTATCTTCACCTTTGCTACAAATATTTAATGTTTATTGTTGTTGATTTATCTTTTTTTGATGAATGATTTTGTGGAAACAGGATAATGACCTCCTTCATGATGTCTTTGGGTTCATGCCAAAGAAGAAATATCTTCAAGGCATCGAACATCAAATGTCTAGTAGTGAAAAGGTGAGTTCCTAATTCCTTTTATGGAGTATACTGCTGAATTTTCCCACAATTTCCTGATGTTTGAACTTATTTTCTAATATTCTTAAAACATTTTATACAACTTTCATTATCCCTTTGTGCTACTGTATAGCGTCCAATATTTGTACAGACTACAGACAAGTCTTCATGTTTTTAAGAATAAGCATAAATCTGCTACTTATTACGGAAGTTTAGGCTGAATTCCTTACATCTGAAAGCTTTTATAGCTTTTGATATCAGATCAGTGAATGTCTTTGTATGCTGGAACTGTGATGATAAAGAGCTAGTGCAAATGTCTGCACATCTAGCTTATGCCGTTGTAATTTTGTTTTCATATTGTCGTATGCATGCGTTTCTTGCCCGGTCGTTCAACTATGGAAGCAATCTTTCTCATTAGAAGCTTATGGATTGTGTTAGAACAAAAGAGGGTATCTATTAGGTACATACAAGTGTTGAAACATATGTAAGAAGGAGCAACTAAAATTGTGCGCACAGTGGGAGGGGAGACGAGATTTTCCGATCTCAATTAGATTACACAAAGGATCAGCCATAAGCCCTTACCTTTTTACATTAGTTTTAGATGAATTGACGAAATATATACAAGAGAGTATTCCTTGGTGCATGATGTTTGCGGTTGATATTGTTCTAATAGACGAGACATGAGAAGGAGTCAATAGAAAGCTAGAGCTTTGGAGAAGTACTCTAGAGTCAAAGGGTTTTAAGTTAAGTAGAACGAAGACAGAATACATGCATTGCAAGTTAAGTGAATGCCAAACTGGTGATAGGGAAGGAGTTAGTTTGGATGGAGTGGTACTGTTCTAAAGTAATCACTTTAAATATCTAGGCTCTGTCCTTCAAGTAAATGGGGGATGTGAGAAGGATGGTAGTCATAGGATTAAGGCCGGATGGTTGAAGTGGAGACGTGCCATGGGAATTTTATGTGATCGCAAGATTCCTAATAAGTTGAAAGGAAAATTTTACCGTACAGCTATACGACTGGCTATGTTACATGGTAGTGAGTGTTGGGCACTGAAAGAGTCGTATGCGTCTGAGATCAGAGTTGCAGAGATGAGAATGTTAAGGTGAATGAGTGGCCATACTAGACTAGATAAAGTTCGTAATGAGAGTATTGGAGAAAAGGTAGGAGTGGTGCCAATTAAAGATAAGTTGAGAGAAGGGAGATTGAGGTGATTTGGTCATGTGAAGCGTAGACATACGGAGACTCCAGTTCAACAAGTAGAGCACATTAGGTTAGAGGATAGAAAGAAAAAAAAGGGTAGACTTAAATTGACTTGGAGTATAGTAGTATAACATGACATAGAAACATTACACATTTCTGAGAATTTAATTCAAAATCGTTTAGAGTGAATAAAGCGAATTCATATAACCGACTCAAAATTTTTGGGATAAAGACTTAGTTGAGTTGAGTTGTGGTATGCACGCACTTGGATTTTAGGGTGTTTGTGGTAAGTTCTTTTTTTGGTGCTCTTGGGTCTGTGACCAATTTTCCATAGTGAAAATGACAGTTTGGGTTACAATATAATCAACTCGTGTTTGGCTTCTATTTAAAGTTGTTGAACATATAATTTTCTGGACTCAGTGTTGCTTTTATCATTCCTTGGTTGTGCTACCAAAACAATTTCTTGTTTTTGGCTGTCTTTTTCTTGGTGGATGTTTGTAATGATAGTGTATGGCTGTCTTTTTCTTGGTAGATGTTTATAATGATAGTGTATCTGTTACAGAGGATGTACAAGTCTCCAAATTCAGTCCTCAACAAAGCCAGGACCCAATATCTGAACAAGCAGCGGATGTTGTCTAAGGTGTTTCCTTCTTCATATGATACAGATAACTGAATTGCCTTTACATGCTTTTGTTCGATAACAACGTCAAATTTTGTTGTGAGATACAGCAGCTATAAGCCTGATGGTTTGACATGTTTAATGTTAGAACTTGTTGTGTAACATTATCAATTGATCTTTTTCATCTACTTTATTGACATTTTGTTTTTCTGATTTTCCAGGATAGAAATGTTGGGCATTTTGCTATTAATATTGGTGACGACGAGGCATGAGGTGCCCAATTCAATTAGTTCATAGGCTAATGCTACTTGATAAACATCTGCAGGATTAATTAAGAGGGTTGTGGTTTAGGTGTGGGCGGTAATAGGAGGGAATCATTTTATTGATGCTGCTGTCTGGATTAAACAGAGATGAGAATGTTGTCTTGTGTGATGCTGTTGGTTCTTTTTACGACAATAAATTTGTTTATGAACTGCCAAAATATAATCTCCCTCCCTTGACATAAGCAGGGTCTGCCTTCGTCTTGTTGGTCATTGCATTAGGGAGATGGAGCTAGATGGGGAAAGCAACCCAATTGTCATATCATATGTGCCAAAGATTATTGGCTGAAGATGTTAATAAATTTTATTTTTTAATTTGTTTATTTATGATTGCATTTCAATTAGGGACAAGGCATTAACTAAATGGAGTCGTATGCACTAGTGTGATATACAGGCAATGTGTAATGGAATATTTCAATACTATATTATTGTCAAATGATTTAGCAATGAAGAACAACAAAACAACTGCTCCAACTGCTCAATTGTTTAGCAATGTCTTTATTCAAATCGAAACTCGTTACTGCAGTTAGTTATAGGACAAAAAGTATTAATGGTCTTTAAATGCACTTTAAAAAAAAAAAAAAATTAGTATCACATCAAAACTTGTAATGCTTCGGGGAAAAACCTATACTTCTGCCAACCGAAATGTAATCTACCAAACAAACTTCCGAAAACAAAAGGTATCATTTCCAATGTACGGGAAACAAAGGGGTGGACAAAATATTAACCGCACCCATCTTCTTCACTGCCTTCTAGAGATCTTCTGAGCCTTGAACTACTAGTGGGAATAGCCCTTCCTAATTAAACTCAACTCCAGAAATGATTGTTCCGATTGACTGCTTAGAAAGCATCCAACCTATACAGTTTTATTGATATCTCAACCTAACAATCTTTGGCATTTGTAAAAATATTTCTTCATAAATTATCTTTCTAAGAACATGGAAATTCCCAAGAGACACCTAAAAACCATTCACTCCAGAAAAGTGCTTATTCATGACTCTATCCTTCCTATAATTGTTACTTCCTCTTCCTCTCCTTCCCCTGCCCCAGGGAATTCCTGCATTTCCTCTCCCTTCAATCTCAGAACCATCAGATTGGTCATCCTGGTCTTCATGCGACTCCCTCAGCCTTCCTCCCCCTCCCCTCGTGCCTCTACCCCTGGGATTCCTTGCGTTCCCTCTCTCGTCTCGGGCTCATCAGATTCCCTCTGGTGCTCCTGCTCCTGATACTCGGTCAACTTCCTAACTGCACCTATAAGAATGTTACCACCTCGTCCAAGACCATAAATTAGTTCTCCCTGCGCTTGATTAACTGGTGAAGCTTCATTGGAATTTGCAACCGCAACTGAACCTGCAACCTTGTAACTATAGTTCTTGGATCCCCACTTTGTATTAGAAGCAGTTTGAACAGAGCTTTCAGTTCCAGTCCCTGAAGATTTTCCCAAATTAGAGCTTATTTTGTCACTAAATATTTCATTTTCCTCTAACGTTGACTCTGCAACACTCAAACCCAGATCATCAAAGGAGTCATCATATTCATCCTCATACTCGTACTGTGAAATCAAAGCTAAAGTCCTAGCTGCACCTTTGTCATCTCTGGCATCAAGAGTATAATGCTCCTGCACATCATTAGACTTTCTGACAAACCTCCCAACTGTAGATGATGATGAAACAGAGGGGCTCTCAGATTGTCGCTCACCTGCTACCTCTGCATTGGCAGAGTGAACTGGTGGTGTTGAGGGGAATGGTGTAGATTCAACCAACTTCCCTTTCCCTATATCCTTTATGCTGGCGGTCAAAGCAGACTTGGCCATTGGCATGGTCTCCAGTGATGTATCCAAGAACTTCAGATCTTCATGGAGAGTCCCCTCGAGTATCCTCTGTATAACCTCTTCTGGATCCTGGTTATAAACTTCAAGACATGCAGCTAAGAACCCTTACCGTAATCAGGAAATAAATCCTTTATTTGACTGATTTTGGACTCCTTGATGGCTGCATCTTCATCCATTTCAACTTTGTTGCTTGGAACAAAGGTTGACATAACCGATTGCTCCTTAACAGTGCTCTTCAGAGAAAACTTCATTACCCCAGATAAATACTGGAGCTGTTCATCATCTATGAATATCCATCCTGGAGGAAACAAGTTAAACATAAGCATAGATGGCTTCATAGCTCCAAGTTCCACAGCCATACTCAAGTAGCCTGAAAGAATGTTCATACTTAAAAGAATATACTCAACCTAAACCAAGCCTAGTATCAAACTAACGGCAGCTATGTGGATCTATCTTTTCCATACATAAATGAGAAGGTGAAGAGCAAATCTAACTAGGCAGTTGTCAAAAAATTCAAGGCCTGCGCTTTATCATCTGATCTAAACAATCCATCAGTCCAGGTTTTCCATCTGGAAGATAATTTTGCCATGCTGTGCACATTGACAATTTTTTTTTTGTGTCAGCGCACAAGTAAAACCACAACAATTAACCCATGTTTCTGCCATGAGAAGAGACACAATACCATTTCCATAAATACAAGTTACCTTGTTTATTGCAAAGGCTGACCATACATTTATTTACACTTTTTAGAATATTTGAACTGCATAAAAATAGCACCTCGATTTTCAAAGCAAGCATTTAAACATTTCCTTCATCTATGGGTCAATGTTATCTTGAGCAAGAACCATTACTATGAGGTGTGCAAGTACAGACATTAGTAATAATAAATTCTTTGTAATTACAAATGAAGTGCAGCAAAACCGTTCTCATTTATGTTAGTCCTAATTCCCAAGACACTTGACATTTTCATCCCTGAAAATTACAATATATTTGAAACTCATAAAAGGATTTTTTTTAAGAAAAAAATTATTTACTTGTCTCCAAAATTATATTAGACAACAAAGTAACATTGGCACCATGATGATATCCATGTCCATGCATCTACCTGATTCTACCCACACACACACAAAAAAAAAAAAAAAAAAAAACCTTTGTAAAGCAGGCACTCACCAGCATTCTGTAAGCTCTGCAGTCTGTTCATTAGATGGTAACTCTTATCAAGATTCTGAAGAAATGTATTTCTATTCTGGTTCTCTTGGATGTACAGCAGTGCTCCACTGATCTCCCTAAAGGTTTGAATCAATATATCTGCTCTTATGACAGCGTCCTCAACTTTCGCTGGAAACATCTTTGCTATAGCTGGAATGGTCAGGCAATCTGTGAACACTTCATTGCTTAAATAGCAAATATCCAATAATTTCCAACCCAATTTGCAAATTCTCATTGATAACATCTTCAAACTAACAGCAATATTTGATATCATTCCATCATCTCCTCCTGCCAAGATAATTCGGAACCCCTGCTGTAAAGATGGAAGCAAAGTATCATGCAATCTTGCAAGCATGACCAACAATTCCTCATTCCCATGACTGCAAAGACGAATGACTTTGGTATGAGATGAAGCCAAATTTGCCAAGAATCTGCTAAAAAAGAGAGAGATGCATAGTATTGGCCTAGCATAGTTCTAATGGCAACAGTATATCCTCAATTTTCTCCAGATAATTTATATTTGACTCAACAAAGCCATTACATCAACAAATTTGTAAGAGGACACCCAGAGTCCCAGACACAATCAACTCCCATAACACAAGCATATTCTTTGATCGCCAAAAACAATTTCTGGCTTTTCCACTTATATAAATTAAAGAATTCCACATGTAAACAGGTACCTCATTTCTACAGGGCATGAAAAGAACAAAGCTGCTGGTTTGTATGCATTAACAAAAGCACCCATGGAAACAATTGCATCATTTATGAAGTCCATCACCTGCAATGAGAACAGAATAGGTCTTGAATCACAAGAATGGATCTGACTAAATAACACACACACACCAATTTGTTATTATCTTTTTCATTTAGGATAAAATAAAAAGAGGGGAAAGAGAGAGCAATATTGAGCAGGGTAAAAAAAGTAGTAAATTTACCAAAGAAACAATAGAAAACTTACCTCTAAGAAATCATAATGAAGAGAACTAGAACCAAGGTCTTCATGGCTTGCAGAGGAAAATAAAGCCTGTTTATGATGTCACGTGGAAAAATTTTATCATGAGTTGCATAAGATTTTATGTAGACTTACAGGGGATAAACTCCACCAAAACAAGAAAGTCAAGGCTAACGCAACAAAATTTTTTGTCCGCCTATTACTAATGAACATGAGTTCAAAGCTTTCAAGTTTCCAAAATTCTCTTCTGCTTCTCACAACTAACACATGACCAGCTTTGGTTCAAGTAAATAAAGAGAAAAAGTGACACAAATTATAGCATTAGAGGCTACCCTTAAAAATGAAAAGTTCATCACTTTGAACACAGCATGAGCATTGAGCACAAGGCTACTTGAAGCCGAGTACACTGAAAAATGGTGGTTCAGTAGGTAAACTGCAGGTATAGACTATTGCATTCCCTATACAAATGAAATATCCATTATCTAGCATACAAAAATTAAAAATCTTGCAGAGCAGTGAAAACAATTTGATGAGTTGCTCCACAGAAACAAGCAAAGGTAACAGATTAAAAGTAGAATTGTTCAAGCATAATAAAGTCAAGAGGGCTCCAAGGAACCAATTTAATTGATGAACAGATACAAGATATGTTCAAATGTGGAAATATTCCCTTAGCAACACATCAACATGCAGCTATTCAACCTAACACATGATTCATGAGGTAGAATAGGATATAACTGAAAAAATTTACCTCCAAAGATGAGATGCAACGTTGAAACATTGTGTGAACAATACCCAGAAAATGCGACATGACAGCAGTTAAATTATCATGGATCCCAGTCTGTGCTTGCAAAGCGTTTTCAACCTAAGGGGAAATCATTAGAGAGAGAGAGAGAGAGAGAGAGAGAGAGAGAGAGAGCATTTAAATTCAATTAGGCATAAAAGAGAAAATCCTCATGTAAGCATGAACACACATAATATGAGATGCCCACTACATCCAACTTCTGAAATTTCAACTTTCATAGGTATCCATCAAAAGAGGCACTTTAATTACAATTTTAACAAACATTGTTTGAGAAAAAATTCATTACATTTCAACAGAATACATGAAGCAAAAAAATAAAGTCCTGCTATAACATCTAAGGGGCAGCAAGACATTTTCATCTCCATGACAATTTTTTCCTCTTCAAGTGATGAAGTAATATATGCTTGCTGAGGGAAAATGATCCATTTTTATCACTGGAATTTCAGGTACTTTAAGTTATTAACAAGTCAACAAATCTTGAAATTAGTTGTTGCAAGTCCACTGCCAACCTGATGCCCGCCAAAAGAAATGCAACTTTGAGTATGTTACCTGTTAAGAAGCTCATGATATTATGTTTATCACAGTTGGAGAACTAATATTAAATTCTGACATTCTCTTTCATCCGACGCTAAAGTTGGGAATCAATAGAAGGTGAACAGTCCCAATTTAAAAACCAAAGGCCTCCAATTTGGAGAAGGTAAACAACAGAAGACAACAAATTTTAAGCATCCAAATTAGTTAGAGCCCAAGTTAAGAATCATTAATGGTATACTGAACAAAATAAAACATTTATTCAATCAAAGAATTAAAGTGTAAGGTAGAGTCAATAAGCATACCAGCAATTGAGATAATTCTTCATTTTCATGGCCATACATGGCGCATATATCCAACAACTTAGGAATGTCAAGAAACCTTTTTTCCTGCAAAAGGACTACATGCAGAATTAGTAAACAAAATGCACAACGAAAGACAGTAAGACAGTTGAATCCTAAGCTAATAAAAGTCTGGGCCTGAAACAGTTGGATCCTAGCAGGCCTAGGATACATTAGCTTGCAAAGTTGCAATTTTACATTTGCTGATTCTGACTCCTTAACTCCGCCTAAGTAGTTTGCGCTTAGCCGGTCCCAAACCCGGATAAAGGAGGAGGGTTGCGGTAGGTGACAACCAGCGTAAAAATTTCGTCACACCCTATGATATGGATTCAAATGATATAAACGTTAGGGCGTCCTCTACTAACGACGCGCTACATCGAAGCCCGGGTGTAGTGAGAAATATGCAAGGGTGTAGGGCGTTAACCGAAAGCGACGCGCCATGCCGGCGCCCGGGTGTGGTGTTAAGTGAGCAAGGGTTCCCACATCATGGACGGGTGTGGGTAAAGAAGTTAGTCCATAGGACAGATAGTAAAATAAATAGTGGAACAGAACACAAGATAGACATAGAAAACAATAGAAGATATCATAGAAGGAGACCAATTAGGAAGGAGCAGGATAGGAGGAGGATCAGGGTTGGTACTTGGAATGTTGGATCCCTTACAGGAAAATTAATGGAGCTTGTGGATACCTTGGAAAGGAGAAGGGTGAATATTGCTTGCATTCAGGAGACTAAATGGGTAGGAGAGAAAAGTAAGGAAGTGGGTAATTCAGGGTACAAACTGTGGTTTACTGGCAAGGAGAGAAACAAGAACGGAGTGGGCATAATCATAGACAGGACATTGAAAAACGCAGTAATAGCTGTGAAAAGAGTAGGAGAGAGAATTATACTAGTAAAGCTAGTACTAGAAGGAGAAATAATAAATATAGTTAGTGCTTATGCTCCACAAATAGGACTAGACAGTGAGAGTAAACAAAGGTTTTGGGAAGATATGGATGATTTAATGCAAAGCATACCGAATGAAGAGAATGTTTTCATTGGTGGAGATTTGAATGGGCATGTAGGAAGTGATAGACAAGGTTATGAGAATGTTCATGGAGGTTTTGGTTTTGACAGTCGAAATGAGGAGGGAAAAAACATCCTGGATTTTGCTATGGCATATGACCTAATACTAGCAAATACCTACTTTATAAAAAGAGAGTCACATTTAGTGACTTTTAAAAGTGGGCAATATAGAAGCCAAATCGACTTCCTCTTAACTAGGAAGAGAAATAGAGCTCTATGCAAGGATTGCAAGGTCATTCCAGGAGAGGCTTTAACAAGTCAACATCGGTTAGTGATCTTGGATGTCAAGTTTAGGAACAATTCAAGTAAGGTCAGAAGAAATAGTGTAGCTCGAACAAAGTGGTGGGAGTTCAAAGGAGTAAAGCAAGTGAAGTTCAAAAATGAGCTTCTCGAGTCCGAAGTATGGAAGCTGGATATGGAGGCCAATGATATGTGGATACAGATGACATCAAATATTAGAGAAGTAGCTAGAAAAGTACTTGGAGAGTCTAAAGGACATGGACCACCCTCAAAAGAGAGATGGTGGTGGAATGAGGAAGTACAAAAGGCAGTGAAGAGAAAAAGGGAATGGTATAAGAAATTACCTAAATGTGATAATAATGAGGCATATGAACAGTACAAGATAGCAAAGAAAGAGGCAAAAAAGGCAGTTAGTCAAGCAAGAGCACAGGCCTTTGAAAAGTTATATGAGAAACTTTGAACTAAAGAAGGGGAGAAAGATATTTATAGATTAGCAAGGAGGAGAGAAAGGAAATGTCAAGATCTCAATCAAGTTAGGTGCATTAAGGATAAAGAAGGAAAAGTGTTGGTGAAAGATGAGGACATTAAAAAAAGATGGAGAAATTATTTTAATGATCTCTTTAATAATAGTCAAAATGGTAACAGTATGAATATAGATTATAGAACAATAGAAAAGAATGTGAATTATACTAGAAGAATTAGATCTTTAGAAGTAAAGGAAGCACTTAAGAGAATGAAAGTGGGTAAAGCCTGTGGACCCGATGAAATACCAATTGAAGTGTGGAAGTATTTGGGAGATATGGGAGTGGCATGGTTAACTAAATTATTTAATAAGATTCTAAACTCAAATAAAATGCCTGATGAATGGAGGAAGAGTATTTTAGTACTTATTTTTAAAAATAAAGGAGACATACAAAGTTGCTCAAACTATAGGGGAATTAAACTCATGAGCCATACTATGAAGTTGTGGGAGAGAGTTGTGGAGCATCGACTACGTCATGATACTTCTATCTCTCTCAATCAATTTGGTTTCATGCCCGGTCGTTCAACTATGGAAGCGATCTTTCTCATTAGAAGCTTGATGGAGAAATATAGAGATGTGAAGAAAGATCTACACATGGTTTTTATTGATTTGGAGAAGGCTTATGATAGTGTTCCAAGAGAAGTCTTATGGAATGTGTTAGAACAAAAGAGGATATCTATTAGGTATATACAAGTATTGAAAGATATGTATGAAGGAGCAACTACTATTGTGCGCACAGTGGGAGGGGACACAAGAGATTTTCCGATCTCAATTGGATTACACCAAGGATCAGCCATAAGCCCTTACCTTTTTACATTAGTTTTAGATGAACTGACGAAACATATACAAGAGAGTATTCCTTGGTGCATGATGTTTGCGGATGATATTGTTCTGATAGATGAGACACGAGAAGGAATCAATAGAAAACTAGAACTTTGGAAAAGTACTCTAGAGTCAAAGGGTTTTAAGTTAAGTAGAACGAAGACAGAATACATGCATTGCAAGTTCAGTAAAGGCCAAACTGGTGATAGGAAAGGAGTTAGTTTGAATGGAGTGATACTGCCTCAAAGTAATCACTTTAAATATCTAGACTCTGTCCTTCAAGTAGATGGGGGATGTGAGGAGGATGTTAGTCATAGGATTAAAGCTGGATGGTTAAAGTGGAGACGTGTCACGGGAGTTTTATGTGATCGTAAGATTCCCAATAAATTGAAAGGAAAATTTTACCGTACAGCCATACGACCAACTATGTTATATGGTAGTGAGTGTTGGGCACTGAAAGAGTCGTATGCATCTAAGATAAGAGTTGCAGAGATGAGAATGTTGAGGTGAATGAGTGGCCATACTAGACTAGATAAAGTCCGTAATGAGAGTATTAGAGAAAAGGTAGGAGTAGTGCCAATTGAAGATAAGTTGAGAGAAGGGAGATTGAGGTGGTTTGGTCATGTGAAGCGTAGACATGCGGAGGCTCCAGTTAGACAAGTAGAGCACATTAGGTTAGAGGATAGAAAGAAAAAAAGGGGTAGACCTAAATTGACTTGGAGGAGAGTAGTACAACATGACCTAGAAGTATTACACATTTCGGATGATTTAACCCAAAATCGTTCAGAGTGGAGAAAGCGAATCCATATAGCCGACCCCAAATTTTTTGGGATAAAGGCTTAGTTGAGTTGAGTTGAGTTGATTCTGACTCCTTCACAAGTGTCTTTAAAAAAAAAACTCTCTTTTTTGTAAATATAAATTGAGCAAGAGAGTATTTTGGGATCAGCTGAACCACTTTCACCATTCCAGCATAAATTCCTTCATTTCTACGAAAACTATGCATGGCGAAGTGAGACAACCCACCTGCATGATCTCTTGAACTAAGAGTATCAGCAGCCCGAGCGCCTGGATCCCTGTTTGAAGATCTGCAACAACAAAGCATCCAAATCAAGTCATTTAAAACAATGAATTAGCGAAAATGAAGAAAGATACATAAAAGCCTAACATAGACTATGGGAACCTACATGCGATACAATACCATGAAAACACGGCGACTTAATTCATGCTCTCCAACAATGACACCTGCGACGATGCCCATAGCTCCACGATGTGGGAAATCATACCATCTACTCCTAAATTTCAGGAAGCTATCCAGAAACTCAGGCAAGGAATTGTCACTAGCCACTAAGAAAATGTGGATAAGCGTAAAACAGTGATTATTCCAAAAAAAAAAAGAAGAAGAATAAGCTCCCACCTGAACACTACTTAAACCAGAGAAATAACAAGTAATAACAATAACAATAGCAAGATTAATGAACATAAACAAAGGCTATAAAAATGAATTTCTTGCATTCAAAATAAGGGTAAAGAAAATAATAATGACAATCTTTTAGTCTTAGTTAAAACAGTACTGCACAAGGCTGGAACATCTCATGTTGTTTCTATACTCGGCATAATGGTAGGTTGTGTTGTCCTTAACACTGTATAAATCCTCGATGCATTGCACAAGGTGATCTTAAGTATTTCATTACAGGCAAAACTATCAGCCAAACCGTATTAAAGCCCTCCAAAATTTGAAAACCAGCAGAAATAATGGTAGTTGTTGAAGGAAACAAAAAAGAAGACATCTGATCAGAACAAAGCAACCTTACAGGAAGAAACTAAAAATAAACAAACACAGAGAAAGATAATTGTCCGAGTGAAAGAGTACCTTCTCTCCAGAACTCTCTAGGGCTCAACTTGAGCAACCGAGACAACTCCCTATTCAAAAGATCCACAACTCTCTGCGACTCCACTGGATCCAATCCTCCTTCCTCGGCGCCAAGCCCAGCCGCCACAGCCTCATCCTGCCGCAAGTAGTTTACGAAATTGCCAACACCCTCAGGTCCCGCTGCTGTTCTGCTGGACACCCAATCTCCCATCCGGACCCTACTGGATGACGCTTGGCCACTATTAGCTGTAGATGCTGATACGACAGCATCGGATTGCTTTGAATGTGATTGTCTAAGAGAATTTGAGAGCGTGAAATTGGGATTAGGATTTTGAGTTCTGGGTACGAATTTTTTCTGGTTTTTTGAGAAATTTCTGCTGTTGCTGTTGCTGTTGCTGTTGCCGTTGGTGCCGCTGCTGCTCCACTCTTGTTGTGACTTATTGTTGTGAGAGAAACGCCGCGACATGTTTATCTCGTCTACACAGTGAATGGCGCGATAGCGCAGGGAATGAAGGTTCTAATGACTGGTGAATGGTAATGGATATCAAGAGGCGCCTCTGCGCCCCGTAATTCGCTGTGAGAATTACTATTTATTCTCTTATTTTAATAAAATTAATTATTTTATTTTTATATTTTAAAATATAAATTATTTAATTTTTATAAAAATTTATGCTAAATTATTTAGTTTCTTTTTTTTAAATGAAAGAATCATCCACTATGCATTTTAATAGAAATATTTTTTAATGAAAACTTTTATAAAAATTAAATAATATATTTTTTAATATATAAAATTAAATAATTAATTTTATTAAAATATAAAAATTAAATAATAAGTTTTTCATTATAATTTGTGCGTGTGCGGCTTTTTTTTTTTAATTTTTATTTTTCTATTAACGAGTTCCAAAAGTTTTTAAAAAGTGTCCAATAATACATAAAAGCCACAAGAATAAGATGAAAGAGGCTGCTTTGATGCAAGGCTAATATAAATAGTTATACAGCTTTTATAATCGTGTGTTTGTGTAAATAATAAATTATAAAATAATATAAATTGTGTTATATCTAATTTTTTGATATTGATAAAATTAGTTTATAAGGTAAAAAATATTATTTTATTTATATATTTATATTATTATTAATTTTTTTAAATATATATATATATATATTAAAACATCTCTAAAATTTAATTCTGACAAATTTTTTGAAGAATTCTTTTGTTTATTTATATCCATTGAACCATTAATATTTTAAGAAAATATTTTAGAAATAGTTTTATCAATTTTCAAAATAAAAAGTTGAAATTGTTATAATAGTAAAAGATATAAAATAGTGATTTATTTAATATTTTCTCTTATTTAATTAGTGAAATAAGTTAAAATAAACTTAAAAATTAGTAAATGAAATGGTTACAAGTAATTCACAAAACAAAAATTTAAAGATTTTTTAATTTATTTTTTAAGACAGAGAGGCAAAATGTATATATTATAAAAGAATTCAGTTTAATTTATATTAAAACATAATTTGAAATCTGTCGTTTTAAAAAAGTAAAATTTTCACATAATATTTTCTATTAAGATTATGTAATTTTATCAAAATTTTATTGTTAAATTAAAATTGTATTATTATTACTTCAAAATTAATTATTTAAATAAATTAAATAAAATTTGCATCACTAACGGATAAAAGGGAAAAAAAAAAATAATGCTATACCTTATTACGAAATTCAATTCAAACTATTGAACTTTATATTAAAAAGAATCATATGGCCTCATCAATGAATAAGTCGACCACTTCCAAGGAGAAAACCTATATCATATAATTCATAACAGTAATTTGCATGCATAATTTACTATATTATATAATAAAAAAAATAATAGAACAAGAGCAAATTTGAAATTTTCCTAAAAATATTTACATACAAAAAGAATTTATTTACATGTCATAACACTGGAATCAAAGAACAGTCTCCTTATCATTTTGTGCCGACATGGTAAAATAGTACAAAATGACAATGTTTCTCCAAGCATCAGTTGAACTACATTTGCCTGTGTTTCAAGCTGCAATCACAACGAATTGCTTCATCACTGTTACAGTATTCCACAATATCGGAATTCTTGGGAAAACCATCAACCACCACAAAAACAAAATTAAACCTGCTTATAATCTCGTTTAGCATGCAGCAGGATTTGCACCAAAGAGTTTTTCCTACTCTGGAAATGTGCCCGCAAGGTATTTGTTGCATCCAATATCTCACTCAATCACTCAAAGGACCAACAGCATTCAATCAATTGATTTTTGTCCTGCAACAAGCCATGTACACATGCTTCCAGAGCTACGCAATTAGCTACGGCAGCAGGTGCATTTCCCCAGAGGTGTTCATAACTGGAACTAGCATTGACACTAGTTTCGATTGATAACTGTAACTGTCATCAAACAGAAAACATGCCTTCCAGAGATCACATTTCCACTTTAAGACTTCACAAATAAACTATATGGCAGAATTGACTCTGCTAAGCTTATTTTCCACCAAAAGCTATGATCTAACCCATTCGAAGTTTGTCTCAAACCCATTCGAAGTTTGTCTCTTTGGGCAAAACCAAAGCAATCAGGCAGTTGGATGAATCAGGTGCAATAGAAAGCATTGAACACGTTTCATGCGAGTAGGGAAGTATGAAGAGAAGCCTTGCCCACATGGATTTCACAGCTGGGATTTTAATTACTCCAGCACAGTCCCTTTGCTTCAAGTATGATATGAAGTCCTGAAACTGCAGGCTGAAAGTTTAGAACAACTGTGTAATACATTCAGAGTTACCCTATTGGATGCTCAATATTAAAAAGGAAGATCACTAGATTAAATGTTTGAGTACCAAGAAAAAATAGACAATGAATGAATATAAACAAATGAAATGACTTACGCCTTTTTGATCACTCACAGAAGATGGAATCAACAGGCACACCTCCCTCTGCAGCCAGAATTGAAACCAAAAAAAATCACATTCCGAGAGAGGCTAATGAAAAATTAGCATTGACAAGTCATTTCGTCTACTCTACTCGACCCAACTCTAGCACTTCTCAGGATCATAATGCACGTAAAAATGACCACATGCCACACATAATAATTGAAGGTTTTAAACTCCAATTCTTTGTATTACTTTGAATTGTTAAACCTAAAATCCTAATCTTACTAACCCAATTAGCCTAAGTGAAGATCTTCTGATGTTATAGTCACTTGGAACAACCTTTGGAAGGAGCACCTAATAGCGTTTAGATCCCTTGCGAGTCAAACATTTATCAACTACTAAAAGTTGATGATGGATAAAGAAAGCTCCAATATGAGAATCTCAGTAACAGTATAAAACATCTTCTTGAAAGGTGGGAAAGGAACAATGAAGTTTGAAAGAACTCAACTCTTAAGGAGAATATCTACTCATCAATAATTTATGCAGTTCACTCTTGTATACAAATGTGCAGTATTTCAGATCCCCAAAAAGCATTACAGTATCCATTAAAATGCTTAGCTGATACTAACAGAATACATTTTACAGAAAGGATAATTTAATAATTTAAAGACCTGGCCAATACTAGCAAAGTAGCATAATACTATATACATATATATATATATATATATATATAGAGAGAGAGAGAGAGAGAGAGAGAGAGAGAGAGAATTCAGCAGAGATGTATTCCTGCGCTCACTTTATGTGGTGGAGTACTTGTAAATGTTGATTTCACATGCCGAAAATCTGTGCGTTTGGTCATATCTAGTTTAGAGGGCCATCTGCACCAGTAACGAGTCAGAAAAATTGCAAGATAATTTTCTCATTTTAAACAAAATTGAAACAGATGGCAAAGGAAAATAATGAGGAATCCAGTTCTTACTCCACAGGTTCAGAAACTGGACTTGAATATTTGCAAATATCAGAATTAACTCTATATGCATAAATTGTGCAATAATGAACCCCACTTTTACATAATGTGCCCTGCCACTGATATTGCTTAGACCTTCCAGAATTTTCCACATCAGTTGATTCTGAAAAGGGTGGAGGTGGAGGAGGAGCAGGTGGCGGGGATGGTGGCAATGGAGGGGGTATTTCAGGCTGGGGTGGTATAGATGCTAAAGGTGGCGGTACAACAGGTGGAGGGGGAAGTGGCGGTGGAGGGGGCATTTCAGGCGGAGGCGGCATAGATGATAAGGGTGGTGGAACAACAGGTAAGGAGAACATTTGGTCAAATTGTTGCATTGGAGGTCTATGTATCTGTGCTAATGGAGTGACAGAAGCAGGTATAAAAGGGGGTGCAACAGTGCTACCCTGAAAGCTATTGGGCACTACCACTGGTGAGATTGGGTTCAAAGGAACATGATGATTTGAACCTCGTGGATCCCATGCACTGTTTGGAGGAAGGTAAACAGGTCGGACAAATTGAGATGGCTGGAACTGCTGTGGTGGGAGAATAGGTCGTCCCTGAGCTCCTATGGGTACGCTTGGAATGCTCCCAGGTGCAGGATGCAACTCCATTTCATTTTTCTTGTACATCCAAGTTTGCTCAGTAGCAGCAGAAACAGCATGGCCACCTAAAAATAAGGAGAGAGTATTTCAGTAAAGAGGAAAAAAGGAGCCACCAATAGATTATCAAAAGTGAAATATTACCTCCTTGCAAAGGGTCCACCCCCCCAAATGAACGTACAGCTTGTACTGTAGACCCATGATTCTCTGGTTTTATTCGGGGCGATACAAGCTCCATAGAGCTGCCGTCAGACTTTATAGGGAATGGCACAGTATAGTTCTTTCCTGGTTGACTGAACAAACAAAAAGAACAATCTTTTGTCAGGTCAAGGATAGCAAGGGCTAAAAATGACATTACTCACACAAAAATTACCTCTAAAAAATAACATTGGAAAAGAACCAACAATAGAACTTTATTCACATATAACCATTATGCTTCTCATTGACTTGCAATTAACTAACGCATGCATAAATCAAGATCAGATCCGAAAATCTACATTTTCCATATTTTACAAAGACTTTAGTTTTAATTGGATTTTTATTTTCCAAGATAAGTTTTATTTATATTTCTTAGTTTATTTAGGACTCTAAAATATTATTTCTTATTTAATTTAGGTCTCAAATATATTTTCTATTTAGATTATGACTCTTTAATTTATTCCTACCTAGATTAAGATTTAAAATTTCATAAATATCCATTATATTTTCATTATGTAAAAGTTTTTAGATTTATTAAATAAAGTTTTCTTCTTCATAAAGCTAATTGATTTATTTTATCCTTAGATTCTGCATTGAATCTTGTTTATTTTTTTAAGGTATTGAATTAGATCTTATTTATTTTCAAGGGTTTGATTATGTGTCGATTTTTTTTCACGCTACATGTTGTGTCAGGTGATATCAAAGCAGGGATTTCACCCTCATTACGGTGACCAATACTTGTGGTAGTGGTGGCAACCAACGTCATAACGGTAATCAGGGGTTGCAAGCTCTTTGGAGAGTCATTAATGAACATCAAACATCAACTCCCAATATTTATAAGCAACTGCTAGAGATTCAAAAGCTAATACAAACAGTATTGGGAGTTGATTACCATGACAATGGCAACGATGTATTGGATCAAGCCAAAGGAGAGATAACCACGGTAGATTACTAGATTCAACAATGAACCCGTGCTTTTAAATCCTAGGAGAGCACAAGCTGAACAAATGGATCAACTTGAATCAGAAATACAAATCGTAGTTGAAGACTATAAGCTTGAAGGATTTGAAATTGAAGAATCTAAAACTTTGATTGTATTGTTTTTTGCTGTGATGGATGATGGTGAGTGCAAGCTAGAATTTATTGAACCATCTACTATAGAGGAATAATTTGAAATTCATAAGGAAGAGGAAGGAGAGTTGGAGGTGTCAATTAAACATAAAGAACAACCATCCATGAAGGAATCAATGGAGATTGAAAATTTTTCTAATCCTTTAATTCATATTACTTTCGTTGATTTTATTTGTCCAAGTGCAAAGGACAACATGAAGTTCTTCAATTCAATTTTATTCAAGTCAATCTTGTTTATACCATTCAAGGAGATATGGTATGATCTTTCAATTAAGTTTTTTATTATTCAATACTTTAAGGGTCTGTTTGGGTGGGGGTGAGGAAAGGGTAAATAAGGGTAAGGAGGGGTAAGTAATTATTATACCCCAGTTTGGAAAGGGGTGAGCAGTTGAAGGGTAAGGGTAAGGGTAAAGATGAAAATTATTTTATTTTTTATTTTCCTATTATGTCCTTAATTTTTTATTAAAAATCCAATTATACCCATTAAAAATAAACCTAGCTTACCACTATAAATAAATGTCTTCTCTCTGTGGCCGTATCTAATCTCTTCGCTCTCTCTCGTGGATTTTGAATTCTTACAGAAAAAAGATTAGTTTTATCTTTTTAGTTAATTTTAATTATTAAATCATTTATTTTTTCAATAGTTTGCTATAATTATTATGTTCTAATTATCATTTTTTTTTTAAATAATTCATTCTTTATTCAATCCTTGTTTGATTTATTCATTATTATTTTGATTTATTAATTTTGTGATTTATTCATAATGAATCATTACTGTTTATAAATTTAAGATTCAAAAGCCTGACATGTTACGAGGTTTGCTTGGATATCCTCCTGCATTTCACAAGAACTTGTTGATGCAGATGATGGGTGGTTCTAATGCCTCACAGAATTAGGCTGTTGGTTATCTTTTAATTAGCATCTCCTTATTATGCCGATAATAATATGCATTTTTAGTAGACTATTTTGAGATTTATGGACATTAGTTAAGTCATATATCTATTTTCGTTAAGTGTGCTAGTTATCTTTTGAGTAGCATCTCTTTTATTATGCTAATGATAATATATATTGTTGGTAGACTATTTTGAGATTTTATGGACATTAATTAAGCTATATATCTAGTTTGCTAATTTTTGTGACCTTTTGTCCCTTTGAGGTTGTAAGGATTCTTTTTAGCTTAGCCTTATAAATTAGTTAACTTATTAATTCGCTTTATTTTTACTTTTAAGTTATCAAGTAATATAAAATCTTTTTATTGTTATTGATAGTAATTCTAAGTGCTTCTCCTCTAATTTTAGTGATTAAATTTCTTTCATATATATATATATATATATATATATATATATATATATATATTCATGAAGTGGAAGATAAATTCCTTTCATACTGTTAAATTTTAATCTCACCCATTAAAAAAGTCCAGGTATAAAATGATTAATTGATACCATTCAAGGTTATTAATAAATAAAAAATTGCAAAAGTTTGTTTTATAACAATAATATTTTACCTACCTTTTAAAAAAATAAAATATTTTAAAAGATGCAAAATGACATTTGTATTACTTTATATATATCTAAGTTGAACGTTGAAATAATATATATCATGGTCTAATATAAAAAGACAATAAAAAATATAAATTATAAGCCATTAAACTAAAAATAAAAGGTCTTAATTTGCATATTAAAAAAAATAAAGAATAAATTTTATCTAATAGAAAAGGGTATTTTTATAATTTTAATAATTATTTACTCTTCTTTCACCTCTTTCCAAATATAAAGAATAAACATTACCTCTCCTTACCTTTCCATTAATTCACCTCTTTCCAAACATGAGAATTTTTTTATTGTAACCCTCCTTACCCTTCTCCCTCCTTACCATCCCTTACCCTCCTATTAATTACACTTCCCTCACCCCATCCAAACAGACCCTAAAATTCAAGGTCGAATTTTCTCGAAAGTGTGAGTGAATGACGCGGTGCACAAATCAAGATCAAACCCGAAAATCTAAATTTTCCATATTTTACAAAGACTTCTAGTTTTAATTGGATTTTTATTTTCTTAGATAAGTTTTATTTGTATTTCCTAGTTTATTTAGAAATTTAAAATATTATTTCTTATTTAATTTATATCTTTAAATATGTTTTCTATTATAATTAGGATTTTTTAATTCATTCCTACCTAGATTAGGATTTCGAATTCTATAAATACCCATTATATTTTCATCATGTAAAAATTTTCAGATTTATTAAATAAAATTTTCTTCTTCATAAAGATATGTTTGCTTTATTTTATCCTTAGATTCTAAATTGAATCTTGTATGAATTTTTAAGTAAAGAGTGTGTGTATGTGTGTGTGTGTGTTTAACTTAGGTAATTTAAGCTAGGGCACCTTGTTTCAAAAAGGCTCTCGCCTCGCCTCGCCTCTCGCTTAAGGCCATAGGTACCCTATTACCTTTCGCCTTGATAACACTAGCACAAAGATGCACAAAACAAGGGGGGAGAGAGAGAGAGAGAGAGAGAGAGAGAGAGAGAGAGAGACTGACCACATAATCAGATTTCATACCTAAACCAAGGAGGGTGGAGAAAGAGACAGAGAGACACTTGTTGGATGAATTGAAAGAAGGAATAAAAACTTAAAAGTATATTTGGTTTGCTTTGAAAATGGAATAAGAATGGAAATAATCTCTTATGCCATGAGTCCCACCTTGAGTTCATTTTTTAGGTAATCAAATATAATCTAGTGTTAGCCTTAAGAAAATATAATTAAAAATGTCTTTTTCATTCTACAGTGAGGTTAGTTAAACATAGGAAGATAATAAAAATTTGAGTTTTCATGTATACCAAACAAGAAAGTATATCCCATCCAAGGAATTGCATTCTATTTCCATTTTCGCAGCAAATTAAACATGCACTAAGGTTAATAGTTAATACTCAAACTATCTTCCTCTTGTCAAGAGAGTACAAGCCTTTGAATGCACATAGATAGAGAGAGACCAGAAAAAAATCTAAACCTTGTCTTTTTTTTTATAAGAAACAGCAAGCTTCTTGCAAGCTGAAATTCAAAAAAAGTATAAAAATGGTAATAAAATATCTACATATCTAATTTTCCATCTGACATTCACATTAGCAACAGCTATAGCTTGTATAAATCAACTAATCAATCTCAATCATTATAACACAAATCTATATATAAATATATAAAAAATCCAAACATATATTTCTGGAGGAATTAACTCCAAGATCTATGGGAGAGAGAAGCAAGTTCCCGATCAAAAACTTCTAGCTATTGTTTCCTAATTACAGTTGATTCCAGTTTTACTTTGTACGCAATAACTCACACAAGACCAATTCAAAAAAACAGAAATTCATTAACATATGTTGGCAATGTAAGATTATTATAAAAATAATTTTCATGTCCAAATGTTGAAATAGTTAAGCAAAATAGATACTAAGAAATGAAACTCTTAATTCTACTTTGTGAAAACAATTCAGAGAATTTTAAAAAGGAATCAACGGAATAGAGAATTCAAACCTGAATTCAACCTGCAAGAACATTCCAGGACAACTTCGAAGATTTGTCAGGACAGTGCTTGCAGCATCAACATTGCCACAATCAACAAACCAACCACACCCCATCTGTGTGTTTGCTCGCATCAACCTGACTATAGACCCGACATTAGCAATAGCAAGATTGCAAATTGACATTAGGTCATCATCTGTGATGAGAGGGGAGCTAACATTTGGAATACAAATCCAAAGGGTGCTTGATGGCACTTGGTCCACATCCCTTGCCATAGCAGTATTGCTGGATCCGTATGTATAATTGTCAAAATAATTTGGGTTTTTTTTAATGTTGTACTTTGCACATAACGATGCAACTAAGGAAGATAAGTGAGACATCCTTGTCCTACAGCTGTCAGCAGGGCTCCCGATTGCAGTTTGAGCACAAGGAGACTCAATCTTGCACATGCTTCCAGAATTATTGGTTCTGATTTCAGCATGGATTGGGGCTGGCATTGATCTTCCACCATCCAGTTGAGGCAAGGGAACATTAGATGATCCAGCATTAAAAGGTGGCAGATGATTATTTTTATCCTTCCGATGCCGCCTGAGATGTGCCATGACAGCAGCAGCTTCTTCAGGAGTTTCAAACTCCATAAGTAATGCTCCTTCATTGCCAAGATCAGTGACCATGTAAGGGCCCTTGTAAATCACTTTCCTTGATTCATGCAGAATCTCATCCCTTGCCCATTGGCTTGAGATATTTCCAGCATAAACATGACAACTAGAACCAACTGCAACACCATTCATAGCTCCCCTAGTTCCCAATCCTATATCCATGAACTTTATCTGCCAAGGAAAATGGCAACGCATGTATTCCCGAGCCCTTATGGCATCAATTATGCTCCTGTACTCCACCAAGGCAAATCCTTTGACTGGAAACATAAAAAATTGTTCTATAGGGCCAAACCTCTCAAGTTGAAACTTCACATGAGCTTCAGATGCATCAGGACCCAAAGAACCCAACCAAAGTTGTCTAGAAGCGGAGAAAATATCCATTGCAGCAGGGTCCCCATCGCAGAACCAAACAGTTTGAGTCATTGAACCATATTGTGTCCCCAAATGATGTTTAGGAGAAGCAAAAGCATTATTTGTGGTTCCACTAGCAGATCTCATGACTGGTGAACTGAAGTCAATATTTGAAGCTGAATTCTTGTCAATATGAACAGTGTGGTTTCTACCTTCAAATGAATTGTTCCTAGAGTCTAATGTTTTTCTTGTGGCAGGTGAAAGCATCTGTTGGTTCAATAGGTCTCTAGGTAGGGAAGACTTGCCATGTGAAGAATTGGCATGATCACTTATCTCAAAATCCATGGACCTTGACCCACCATTATCAAGACTAGTACCTGCATTCAAGCAGAAATTATGAGTTGTATGCTTTCAGGTACTGACCTGGAAATTATCCAACTACAGTGTCACTGAAGGATCTATCATAAGCTCTTAACTTACCATCTTTACTGGAGAGATCATTAGAGATTTCATGTTGATTGGAGATCCTGGGTACTGAGTATTGCCGATTGATAAATTTTGAGGCATCAGAATCATCCTCATCACTGTCCATAAGGCTATCTTCTAGTTTACTAAGTTCTGTAAATGATTCAAAGATCCTTTCCAGGGTAGATCTAATTTTTGATGCAGCTATAAAAGATGGCACGTTGCATTGCTTCTTATACTTTGAGAACATCCAACTTCTCAATGATGCATTGTTACCAAGAACCTGCATAAAAGAAAACTCAGAATAAGAAAGCAATGAAATGGATATCTATAGATGCAGACATTGAATAAGCCAAGAAAATAAATAATTTGCTAAATAAATTCTGTTAGTTACCTACTTACATTCAACTAGATGGGAATTATATTTAGTGCTCTCAACTGTTCAATAAATTAAACTAGATCTATATGCACTCAAGAAGGGTTACATTTGCAATATTCAATACAATTAGATTTTCATGTAACATAATATCATCTCATTATTACAAACAAAAAAAGAGTACCAAATTGAACAACGTTCAGAACAGAAAAGAAACATCAACATAGAATATAAATTATTATTATTCATAAAAAATTACAGCATATGACAATCTTTTATTGACAAAAAAATATAAAAAAAAGTTAGACCAGCTATTTCAGATAATATCACTTGTGCAACTTAATTCCTTTTGAGTAATAGAAATTACACATAATGTAATGCCGCCAAGTTTCTACTTTCTATCACTGCATGATGTTCGTTTTCAACCTATTATCTGCTCTTGTAACTAATGATAAGAATCAACATTATTGCATTTAAAATGGGCTTGGGACAAGACAGCTTTAACAAGTTTGCCAAAAGCCAAGGATTATTTGATCTCACATCTACCATAAGCAGTGTCATTAAAGGCGCAGAAAGTAGCGAATTGCCTAACTAAGGTGCGCCTGGATTTGAAAAGGCAAGCGCTTTGGGCCAAAAGGCGAGAGGCGCCAGGCCTTGGGGGGCACCGCCTCATGCATATAACGAATATATTATTATTATTTTTTAATTTAAAAGCAAAGATTAAAAAGAACACAACCCTAGCTTCTCATTTTGATGCTACCAGCTGCTTGAAAACAGGGTCAGAGCACAACCGCATTTGTGCAGGTAATTTTCTCTCATCCTTCATCTCTCTTTCTCTCCTCGTCTTTTTCTTTCCTCTCTCTCCTCTTCTCTCCTCATATGGCGCAGCAAAACAGCACCTGCACAGGCCCCTTTTTTTCTTTGTAATTTTTTTCTTCTTTTCTCTCCTCCTCCTCCCATCCTTTTCTTCTCTTCTTCTCTCACTCACGCCATCTGCACAAAATCTGCACTTTAAGTTTTTAAAATTTTAGTTTCTTTGTAATTTTTTCTCTTTTCTCTCCTCCTCCTCCTTTTCTCTACTTCTCTCACTCATGCTATCTGTCTGCACTTTAATTTTTTTTTTTTTTTTTCTGTTTAATTTTTAACTTGAGTAGTTTCTTTGTGCGCTTGGTTGGTCACTGAGTGGTGGATCTAGACATCCACCGAATATTAGTAGAATTGTTAGGGTGGTGATTTTAACTATACATTATGCAATTTGATCTTGAGACTATCATTGATGAGACCATTGCTGCTTAAAATTATAAGAGAAGAAATTTTGCATTAACACATTGAATAAGTGGCATAGTGGAAAACTTTCCTACCTGTATTTTCTCCAATCCTTGTTCCTCTCTTTTTATTTTTTTTTTTGTTTGTGTAAAGAATGTTTATTTATTTGGTTCATTGATTAAAATTATTGAGTTTTTCATTTTGAAATGGTTTAGATTAAGGCATTTGGCATTTAAATTTTCTTTTCTGCATAATATATTATAGTATAAATAAAAATTTCGGCAACTTATGCTAAGTAGAACGAAGACAAAATACATGCATTGCAAGTTCAGTGAAGGCCAAACTGGTGATAGGGAAGGAGTTAGTTTGAATGGAGTGATACTGTCCCAAAGTATTCACTTTAAATATCTAGGCTCAGTCCTTCAAGTAGATGGGGATGTGAGGAGGATGTTAGTCATAGGATTAAAGCCGGATGGTTGAAGTGGAAACATGCCACGGGAGTTTTATGTGATCGTAAGATTCCCAATAAATTGAAAGGAAAATTTTACCGTACAGCCATACGACCGGCTATGTTATATGGTAGTGAGTGTTGGGCACTGAAAGAGTCGTATGCATCTAAGATAAGAGTTGCAGATATGAGAATGTTAAGGTGGATGAGTGGCCATACTAGACTAGATAAAGTCCGTAACGAGAGTATTAGAGAAAAGGTAGGAGTGATGCCAATTGAAGATAAGTTGAGAGAAGGGAGATTGAGGTGGTTTGGTCATGTAAAGTGTAGACATACGGAGGCTCCAGTTAGACAAGTAGAGCACATTAGGTTAGAGGATATAAAGAAAAAAAGGGGTAGACCTAAATTGACTTGGAGGAGAGTAGTACAACATGACCTAGAAGCATTACACATTTCTGAGGATTTAACCCAAAATCGTTCAGAGTGGAGAAAGCAAATCCATAAAGCCGACCCCAAATTTTTAGGATAAAGACTAAGTTGAGTTGAGCTGAGTTGTATGCTATGGCGCCTTACTTCAAAAAGCCCTCGCCTCGCATCTCGCCTTAATAACACTGACCATATGCCTAGAATAAATTTGCAATACTGATGAGATGGTAAATATATTTTTTACTCAAGTCCTAAATTAGAGCAAAGGACCAAATCATAATATTAACGTGTTTGCCCTATTCCTACAATAGATAGCAATACCCTAAGGTAAGTATCTTTTCTCCCCTTTTTTCTCCCTTTTCTAGCTCTCTTATTCTCTCAAATGGTCACTGCCTAGACCATTGGAGTGGGCATGCCAGAGCCATCCTGGCACCCACGTAACGGACTTTTCCAAATTTTACAGGATGGAGCTACCGGAAAGGATCGGATTTTTCCAATATTTATCAATTAATAAATAATCAGAAATAGTTTCTAATAGTTAATCAAATGCATAAACAAGAACCTAAGAGAGCAAGACCAATACAACTAACATTGTGTGTGCGCGTGTGTTTGTGAAGAAGATGATAGAAGTCTACATAGACCAAGACATGGTCTCCACTTGTAATAATTAATTCATAATAACAAGAAAATACTTAACACAGCCTTAACCGCAGACTAGTAGACCAGCTACATGAATAGCTTTCTCTATTCAAGGACTATTCTCAAGAATAATATGCACACCAACAAACAATCACTGTGTAATGATTGATGGGTGTATTGCTAACATAAACAAGAAACAATATAAATACTCCGTTAAGTATGGAGAAAATTGGAGAATTACCAGTTGCAACAAGCAGTTCCGCGGGACAGAATATGTATCTGCTAAAACATGGTTGCTATTTGATAAAAAGTCCTCACCATTAACTTCATTGCTTATGAAACTTGTTTTGTTACAGCTTTTGCATGAAGCTGCCCTATCAGGAGCTTTATCTGAGAGAAGAGGCACAACATCACCGTCAAGGCTGCTTGTCAACTGACTAAGAAAACACTCTGCTTCATGAATGCCCTCAGGGGCAGCAGATTTGAATAGCTCAAAACATGCTGCAAGCATATTTTTTGGACAAGAAAAGAAGATCCAGAGCATACATAGTGCCCGAAATTTGGATAATTTAACTGTTGAAGATCTGTCTTCATCAGAAAATTTTTGCTTCAGCCCAGAAAAGACCTCAGCAGAACCTTGCATCTTCAATATTTCCTCATCAACTATCTGTAAGGCATCTTTTCCCTCAAAGGAGGACATCAAAAAGGAGAGCACATTCTGAAAAACTGCAGAACAGATGCCTTGGATTACAGATGTTGCTGGAGCCTCCAAAGAAGTAGTGCGGCAGATATCAGCTAAACCAAAAATACAGGCCTTAGCAGTCTCAAATGCAACACCATTAGAATCCTCTCCTCTATTTATCACTGTCATGCTCCAGTTATGCATATTGATCACAACTTTAGTAGCAGCTTCAAGTGCAGTTGGACAGTATGATGCATATCGAGGAATGAGATCAGCTAGTATACGCTGTACACTAGTGCAACCTGCAACACTACCAACATACAAGTCACTAATTTCTCTTTCTTGTTCTTCTTCCACTAACCTCTTTTTTCTTTTTCCTTTCTTTCTGGTGTGTATATGTGCATTTGTAGGGGATCGCAAAGATGTGAATATTTCGACACCTCTTTTAAGCTCCAAGTTATATAAAAATCTATTGTGCAGTTGAAAACATGGTATTAAGCAGAGGACAATTTTTTGTCATAATATTTTCTACATTGACATTTCATTTATTTGCATTGCACCCAACTTTTTTCCTCCACAAAATAGAAGTTTTTTAAATTGATATTTCAAATATGATTTACAAGCAAATACCGAAAGATGGACTATGCTACTTAAAACTTAATTAATACAAACAGGTTATAATGAAATTCATTTGATCTCAAGCATGAAAAAACATGAGCACACATGACTGTGCATGTATACAAAAACTTCAATGTAGCAGGCAACAACAGCATATGATTGAACATGTACAACAAAGAGCTAAAATGTCGCAGCACCTTGTGGGGTGCTCTCTAAGGCCCATAACTTTTCAAAATACAAGAGGTCATACCAGGAGGGAAAATTTCAGCACTTTTAACTTTTAAGTCTTAAATGAGTTCACGGTTTATGCATAATATAGTTGGCATACGTAAAGAGTATTCACAGCCTAATAATATAATTTGGCTTAACAGAGGTGAAATCATCTACCCTTTTGCTTCAACCAGAATAGCATAGAAAGTTGATCCTAAAATTTTTACCTAGTTTTTCCTTAGGTTTCTGAGCAATGGAAATGCGAATTAAAACTCCTATCATAACCAAATGAAATCCTAAATTACCTCAACCAATTTACAAAAGCACAGCACAACAAAAACATTCCACAATTATCCAAAATTTAAACTGAAAACAGAAGGGGAAAAAAAGAAAAAACAAAAACAAAACGCCCTACCTTTTGAAGCATTAACGAGAGAGAGATAAGCTTGTTCAAGGTCGGGCATGTGGCGCTTCTCTTTTAGAGCAACGCAGAACTTAAGGCGCTTGTAAGTATCGTAGACGTTTTTAATCTCATCTCTGTTCTTCCGTCTCGCGAGAATTTGCTCTTGGGACAGTGGGGGGGGTGGAGCTACGGTGCTCTGAGGCTCAGCCGGGGTTTCTGGTGGTTGTTCTGGCGGCGGTGTTTCTGGTCGAGTCTCGTAGAGCTTCCGCTTCTTGAGAGGCTGCTCTGACGAGGACATGGCCCGAAAAGACGCAGGTAGAGCGCCTGCCCCTGGTTCAGTGGAGAAATGGAGTTTAGCCTTGAGTGTTTCAATTGGGGTTTGGGGACGAGGTGTTCAGGTAGATGAGTAATGAAATTACTCAAGTAGCCCTCGTCCCCACAAAAATATATTACTCAAGCAGCCCTCGTTCCCACAAAAATATTTGGGCCGTGCTTTGGGCCTTAGGGTTTGGGATTTATTTATTTATTTATTCTCCTCACCCTTTTCTTCTTGAATTATGATCAATGGATTTTCACATGTACATGCGAAGTTGTTTATTGTTAAGAAATCATTTGAAATAAATAAAGAAAATATGTTATTTACGAATTATATTTTTTAAAAATAATTTTTTTAAATTAAAAAGAATTAATATTTTTATTTTTAATATGAAAATTATTTTAAAAAATAAATTAAATTAAATTAAATTAAATTTTTACAAATTTCTAAATTACAAGCAAGGGATAAAATGATGAGCAGAATTACTTTTACCTATTTAAAATTATTCTTATTAAGATTTAATTTTATTGATATTATTATAAAATTTGCGTATTTAAAATAAATTCTAAGATAAGAGAATTTAGTTAAATTTTATTATTTAAAATAATTAAAATATAAAATAAATGTTATTATTTAAAATAATTAAAATATAAAATAAATGCTATTATATTCTTAATTTTTGTTTGTTGGTAAAAAAAATTAGTATAATTTAATTAGAAGTGTTTTGGGTTTTCATGGGAGAGAAATTTAAAATAAAACAATAAATTAAAAATTTTAAAATCATTTCACCTTTAATATGAATTTATTTATTTCAAAATGATTTATTTTTTATCAAAAAAATTAAATAGTAGTAATTTTAAATGTTCCAAACATATGAATTCATCAAATAAAATTCAATTAAATTAAAATTTTTTATTTTTAAACTTTTCAAGCACACCATTTATGATTTTCCATCTATTAAATTTTAAGGATGTGTGTTGTGGAAATGGGGTGCACAAGCTCTCAAATTCCCCAGCATAGCCAGACTCTCTCTAGTCAGGCAACTTTTGAATGATCATGTTGAATGGTCATCTTCTTCTTAATGTATACATAAAAGGACAATAAGCAGATCAAGTATGATGAAATAAACAACAGTATATATATATATGTATATATATATATATATATATATATATATATGTTAATATTCCATGTGACTGAATTTTAGTTCACATATATTCCTATCTCATTTGTTTTGTTTATGGCAGCTTCCTTCAAGATCATTGAAGCATAGAGATCTTCTGATTGAGGCCAATGTCCATACCATTGTAAGCGATAGGGGCATGCATCCACAGATCATCAGAGCTTAATAGCTGAAAAGATAAAAGAAGACAGATTAGCAAATAAGTTCAGATTAAAGAAGACAAATTATTTGTCTTCTGGTTGAAAAAGAAAATAAAAATAAAAATACAGTTGCCATTACCTTGATCTGGAGCTGCAAAAACTTTACATAATGGACTGCCTCCTCTAGCATTGTACTGATATCAACTTTTGTTCCATTAGGAACAAGATTCTGCAAGATTCTCAATCTCTCATTTATCCTCTCCCTTCTTTTCTGCAAGATTTAATAAATAAAATCTATGAGTAGAATGAAGGTAAATGGATCAAAAGTTTCTTTGTATGCTAGCATTAGTGCATTACCCTTGCATAAAGACTCTGGGGATCTGTGGCAGATCCCCTACTAGATCTTGTCTTGCCATTGGATTTGCGAGCTTCAGACGCTTTAGAATCAGAAGATGCTCCTCTGTTAGAATCCTGGGAAGCATTATCCTCCTCCGAACTGCAACTGCTAGAGCTCTGTCCATCTACTCCAGGATTTCTCTCTTCTTCTTCGTTGCAATTTGGGGTTAACTTCTGATTTTTCTTGGACTTTACATTCTTCTTACTCTTAAGCACCTGCATTTGGAAATTAATGATGATAAATACCTTATTTTGATGAAAGGAATTGTCCTAGTAGACAATCATACTTTCAAATTATTGTACTTACATCTCTTGTAACCCTAGACTTTTTCTTCTCTGATGGATTGACTTCTGATTCAGGGAAATCAAACATTCTTTTCGGCTGCAATCCCTTGGCAGGTACAGCATTAGCTCCTGGCTGGCTATCATCTAAATCCCCCACCTTGGCACTGATCATATTTTCATTCATACGGAAAGTTTCTGGCATTGCAAATTCAGGAAACATTGGGACAAGAGAGCCTGAATTTTTCTCATCCATGATACAAAAATCTATGGACATAAAATCATCATTTGTTGACTGAAGGTGGTTAGAATCACTAAAGAAGTAGGTTTCATGGCTGGAAGAAGAAATCAAAGCACTACTGCTACAGTTACTAGTGCTACTATTTTCCTGAGAAATAAGATCGAAATCAGAGTTGATGAGAGTATTACAAGAATAAGACAGACTCTCATCAACCCCAGCCATGTTCACGTTGGCTTCAGGATTTGAGGAAAAATCTAAAGGGTTAGTAAACTGGAATCCTCCATCGTTCTCGAGAGGAAATGAACACTGACCAAGCAATTCTGGTGTGATGTCAATCTGATCTTGGGTGGAGAACATTCTGCTGAAGTCCCATTCTCCATCAGGAAAAGCTCCCAGAGTCTCCATATTCATTCTCTAACAAGAAGAAGCCCAAGCCTATGTAGTTGGAGAAAGTGAGGCTATGTTTCGCTAGTGGTACTGCTAATTGAAGCTTGATTGGGCTTGAGAGAAACAAAAAACCAGGAACATATTTATACCCAATTCCTGCAAAGAATGTTAGCAAGTATTGACTTCATTTGTTTATTAAGAATTGTTAATACCTAATCATTCCTCTGGTGCAGGTCCTAATTCTCTCTAAATAAACTCAGGAGTCCACAGTGGACCCAATTCCAGGCCAAGGACAACTAAGATGATAAATTAAAATAACAAAAAAGTTTCTCGTAAGTGATTAATGAGAAGACTAATTGTGATAAGAAGGGGAAAAGCATGAGTTTTATGCATTAGAAAACTTGAGAACGTGGGAAGAGTCTTCCTGAATATAATAAAGCCATGGAATTCTTACATGTTAAGAGAGAGATTAATTATAATTCATAAACAAACTGCAGTCTGAGGACGGCCGTGACATGGACATGAATCTGATATTCTTAAATCAAACTAAACGCGCAAAACCCGACACGTTAACCATCGAACTCTTTATCTGTCTGCTCAGTTGCGGCTTAAACCTAAGCTTGTTTTCATTCTCTGGTTTCATTGTTCTTGATTTAATAGCAGTGATATCTGTAGCTCAAAAATGTTTCGAATATTTTATTTTGTTTATAAAAAGTATAATTTATTTTTAATTATATTTTTAATATGTAAATTTTCTTTGTTTCGCTAGTTATTTATAATAATTTAATAATTATTTATTATTTTTAATGATTAAAAGTAATTTATTCTATTAATTTTAAATAATTATCATTTTCTTATTTATTATTTGAATTGCCATTTGCATTCATTTTTTTAATCTCTTGTGTTCTTCTTTCTCATATGTACTTGGAAATTCAACTGACACGTTTCAAGGTTAGTTAGAGTTGGACTTACTAAATGCATTTAAAATTCAAGATTTTTTTTTTAATTAAAATTTCAACTCATAACCATATAATTTTAAAACTATTTAATATTATTAACTAAATTAAAATTCACTAATTCAACATTTTTATTTATTAACACAAAGACATAAAATAATTGTCTAAAAAATTCATATTTTTCTTTTTATATAAGAAAAAAATAAATCATAAAGAGAGAAAAATACAAGTACACACATAATTTATATTAATATTTACTTATATTGCAAGTAAGTTAAGTAAATTGGCAGTTGCTCTTTGCCAATAAACTAACACTGTTTGAATTAAGGTATGTTATGGTTTCATACATAGCTTAAAGATTTTATATTTTTATTTTATTCTTATATAATTTATAAAATTTCAATATATCATATCTTTTTATCATGCATATTTAGTGATTAATTAAAAAAAATAAAATGTATTTTTAATTATTTTTATGATAAAATTATTTATAAATTGATATTTTATTTAAATAAATATATTTAAATCATATATATATTTAAAATGGTAAAGAATATTATAGTAATTTTTATATTTATTTTATCATGTAATACAAAATTAAGCAAAAAAATATTATTAAACCATCATGTATTATATCATTTTTCTTAAAATGTTAATAATAAAAGTGATACTATACGATATAATACATTAATAAATCACATTATACTTAATTCAAAGAAAGTATAAGGAAGCTAAGATGCAAAGAAGAGTTTTATTTCTTCAAATATTAATGGGTTTTTTTAAACTCTAAATAAGAAATTTTTCATCATTACATAATAATTTAATGATATGAGAGTTTTATTACACATAATATTATAGATTATAGAAACAATTTTAATAATCCTAAATTAAAGTTGATTAATTTTTCTTAATTTTTTTTAATTATTGTACTTAAAAATGACATTGAAAATACTAAAAGCCATTCGTGATGGAATTATTAGAAAATTAATCACTTAAAGTCAACAAAAGCCGTCTTTTTAATTTTTCAAACACTAATTTATTTCACAGCCTTTAAACTCATGGGTAAAATATTGATATCTTAGTGAGACGTCAAACTTGTTAATCTTATTAAGGAACATAATACACTATTAATTCATGGAAAAACAACAGATTAATTTTTGTCGGTTGCATTATCAGAGGATTATAATTCTTTTATAAATGAAAATAAATTATTTTATAAAATAAAATGGAATTGTTATGAAAGCTTCTTCCAACTTCATTTCAAGTCTATCGGACTGCAAATCATTGTAGCTCTACTTCACATTCAATTTGGGATCATCCATCAAATGTTGTCGTCTCAAATTTTAATTATTTTCATTGAATTTAAATATTCCAATCATTAAGTGTATAATTCCCAAGTCAATGCTTTTTTTTTAAAATTTTTATTTTAGTGCAAGTCAATGATTTTCTGATATTTTGTAATCTGGGCATATAAATTGTTGTGGCTAGGATATCAATAAACTAATGCAAGGTCAAATTTTTTTTTCTTTTAAAAAAAGTAAGCTAATTATTAGACAATTTTTTTATATATATACAAGGATAGAGATAATATATCATTAGACATTAGTTTTATTTTTTTCAAAGAAAAAAAAAAAAAGGGGTACACATCCAAGTCAAATAGACTGCGCAAACGTCCTTATCTTGTTAAGAGCTGGCTTCATTAATATGAATATGAATATGAATAATACAAATTAAGAAAACCCTAAGGTTCTTACTCCAAAACAAGAAGTCCAGGCCCCCATTTTTAATTGAGAGATACGTTTGTTTCAAATTTATAGAAAGTGTGCACCCCAAAGAAATGCATGAAGAGTACATTGTCAATAAGAGACTGCTTCAATCATCTCTTCTATCTCTATTTCCTAAATAAATAAACGTAGACTTTGAGGAGGCGAAGAGGAGGATAGAGGCATTATGAGAAGATCTTAATGAATCATTCTCCTTCTGATTTAGAACCTCCACTCATTTGAGTTGGCCGCTCTTATTTCTTGTGATGATTCCGAAGAATAAATATTCGCATCCATCAATGAAACTTAGTTTGATTTCTTTTTATTTCCTATCAATTTGGATGGAAATGTTTTGGGTTAATTACAGAGGAGTTAAGAAATAAAATTTCTCTTTCTTTCTTTTTCTTTCTTTTCTCTATTTGATGTCTAAATAAGAGATTTTGGACAAATCAAATTTCTTTTCCTTTCTCTCTGTTTCTCCCAATCAAAACAAAGGGTTAGTCTCAATGAGAAATAAATCAACCGAAAAAATATTGGCCTGCAGTTAGGCTTTATGATTCCATAGTCCACACGTATACAAGGCCCTGTTTGTGGGGTTATGTCTCCACATTGGAGGCAAAAGAAATTCTATACAGCAAAGAATTGGAGATCTTCCATCTACTGCTTGGATTGTAGAGTAACAGAGATCCTGAAGTTGCATTGCTTAACCTGGCCCTACTTTTAATTCTTATCCCTCCGCGACATTTAGGCAACAGCAATGGGAGACAAATGCTCTCTGTTCTATTTGTTCTTTGGTTTGGACAGCAGAGACCACCTTTTTCTTGCCTGCAAAGTTTCTGAACATTTAAGAGGAAAATTATATTGCTTACTAGAAGAGTTAAAAGGATTGGAGTGCGAAGTCCACTTCGGATTCCAGCTCATTGGAAGGCAAAGCTCTTCCCTTTTTTTGAATTCGTTCAACTGTTCATCAAGACTTTACCTGCTAATACTAATAATAGAATTCGGATGCTCATCACTGAAGACCTTCGACACAAAATGCTCTAAGGTCAACATGAGAGTTCCCAATGCCTCTCGTAACTATCATCTTCTACGCAGGGAATACAGTTGAAGATAGCCATGCTAATCAGCTTTCTAAATTTTGTAGAACTTGCCATGTTGTAGTTTAGCATTGCTTCTACAAATACATGCATGACTTGTTTTGTCAATAATCATCACCTGAAAAGTTCTTACCTATACCCAAGCGTATATGCATTACAGTCACATTCAGGTATTGACAATAAGCTCTTTTGTTGCTAATTAACCCTTTAATTCTGGGGCAATTTCAAACAGAAAAACAAATAGTTGTACTTAAGAAAAGAGAGGAATTCAGCTTCAAGCGCATTAAATCTTATAAAGGCATCAAATGCAGAATCTTTTGCGTCCACAAATTATAGTAGCATAACACGACATAGAGAAGCATACAGGCAAGCAGGCAAAAGTGGGCCGGCGTCTGTTAAGGGACAACATTAGTGCTCCCGTTTTTTCATATTCATGCTCCACCCACCAAGATGAAATAACTGTGTGGGAAACAAATGACATTTGGTGTACCCAATCCATCCACTGCCCCAAAACCAGACATCAAGGATGGTCATTCCCCTACCGCAAACCCACATGGCCATAAAAGCCAACAATAATTAAAATTAGAGTTTAATGCAATCAAGCCAAAAAGAGAAGTTTAAAAAAAGAGTCCTCATACTTTATTACCAAGTTTCCTTCACCTTTATCAAGTTCATAACTTTGAGAAGGGTTATAGTTATTAGGCACTCCAAGAAAAAATGGTTTGTCTTCTAACCGCTTATGAGAACAAACAGTGGTTTGTCTTCTAACCGTTCCCTGCCCTGTAATGAACAAGAAAAGCACACATATAGTATGAAACTAATACACAAGATATGATTAAATGCAAGTAGCAGCAGAAGGCAAGAGAAAGTCAGTGACTAGCTCTATCTAATTTAGAGAAATTATAAGACAGTAAACATTGATATTGTAAGAGGCAACAATGAAAATTTTTTTGATAGAAAAATGAGAACGTCAAGAGAAGAAATAACTCACGGAGAGGACATTCTACCGAAGATACAAAAAGAAAGCAGAAAAAAAATGAAAGAAGTAAGGCCCTCCAGTCATGCAAGGTTTTATGATTAATTGTAACCAGTGACATGGATATTCCTGTAATGAGAAATAAAGGACATACCTTCAGCTCTGGCAATTCAATGACACAAGCACATTCGACAACATGTACCCCAACACGCTCTGCAACAAAAAAATGACAAATAATTAATGATGTGAAGATGCATGCACCGACAACACAAAGAAGAATAACCAGCAGGTGATTATTTAATAACCATTGATGAGACTGCAAACAACCGAGCATAATTTCAACAAACTTTTAGGTGTAGGCAGACCAAAAGCAACTGGCACACATCATTAAACCAATACAAAAGTTTCAATCACCTATAAATCAAAATATCAATGTTTAAAGGATAGGTCATTTCTTATGCTATGCAAACCTAACTCTTGCAAGGACAACAGCGCTGCACAACATAGATGGCCCTAACTTCTTCTTAGATTGGCTTCCCAGACAAGATTTTGACTTTCAGATGCCAATTCAAACAATACATTCTCCATCCTCCTCAAAGGAGAATCCCCTTTCAATTGAAAAGGAAAACGATGTAACCGCATAAGCTCACTCCTCTAAAGTCTCAAACCAATTAAATAAATATATTAAAGGGAAACATATTGAAGACTAAATAGGCAGCCAAAAATGATAAACTACACTATAATTTAAGCTTTATAACACTACCAAGTAGCCTGATTGCTGCACATAATGTCCCTCCAGTTGCAATGAGATCATCTATTACCAATGCCCGTTCTCCTGCTTGTACAGCACCTACATGCATCTCGATTACATCTTTTCCATATTCCAATGAGTACTCCTCTGAAATAACCTCCCCTGATAAAACAGTTAAACACTGAGTCTTAGAAGCATAAATTTTTAAAATAAAAAATTTGAAATCGGCAACATTGCCATTGGAATATATTAGCACAAATCATCTAATCATTTCATCCTTGAGCAGGAATACAAATTAAATATCATCAAGCTCCGGCAGTAACCAATCAAGAATTATCTCCTATAACAAACTCTGGGAAAGTATATAACCTCTCAAAAATAAGCAATATCAAGTGTAAAAGCCATACCAGGCAACTTCTTAGGTTTCCTCAAGGGCACAAATTTTGCACCAATTGCCAATGCAATCGGAGGGCCAAATATAAAACCCCTTGCTTCAATACCTAAATATGCTATCGATGTCAGAACACATATAAACAATAAAGCTAACACATAAAAACAATAAAGCTACTTTATCACAAATAAAGAAAAATAGTCAGCCACTACTAAAGTGGCAAAAAGTTACAAACAAACTAAACAAATTAGATAACTGTTCTTCCATGTCTCTAAATTCTTTTCCTATTAGACCAGGGCCAAGAAAATAACTTTGACTTTACTTCTGATAATTCCACTTCTCTTCAGAGTGGCCATTTCCTTTCTGGGTTTACTTGCTTTCAATGCAGTAGTCAATACATCTCCAGTCGGCTCTTTAAATTTCAATCTTGATAGAGTACTTATGTTTGTAGAACTACATTACAGCCCAATTTGTATTGCTGTTATCCTCTTTCATTATTGAAAAATTTATTAACCTACACGCAGAATTAACCAAGCCTAGTAATCCTACCAGTTTTTCCTGTCAATACTCATATGCAAGTCCACTTTAGACCCAAAAAATATAAGAATCATAGGCTTTCCCATCTAAACAATCAAACTGCAAAACAAGTATTCTTTGAGATAAAATTGGTGACAAAAGACAATCAAAACCAAGGGTGAAAGGCCTAAGAAGGTTTCAACATTCACAGAGACACCCAACCAAAAGCTACATTTAATTTTAAAATGTTCGATCAAACCCTTATAAAATTGGCACTTGGATAACGAGTAAAGATTTGTACGAACAAAGGAACGCTACAAACAGTCTAGACTTTCATAGAATAGCAAAAAATAGAAAATCTCATCTTGCAATTAATAAAGGATAAAAAGCATAGCACAAAAAAACCTGCAACGACGGAGATGTTTTTCCCTTTGTATCTGTCAACGAACAAATCTATCGTGTCCTTGAACGCCTTAGTATCCAGAAGCAACGTAGTTATATCCTGAAACAAAATCCCTATCCCCCAAAAAAGCAATTGCTGAGTACTAAGTCAGCAAAACCAAGTGAAGACTGTCACACACACACACACCAAAAAGAAACCGAAGAAAACCTTTTTTGGGGAAGTCAGGGATGATCCTGATTGAAGAGGAAATCCTCGCTATTCGAGGATCTTTCTCGTCTTGAGCGGCCATTCCCTGATTTTGTAGCGGCTGCAACTCACTTCCTGCTCCACACAAAGTGAGATTGTCACACACACACACACACACACACACACACACACACACACACAGGGGCAATGCAAATTATATCTGTTGACGCGAACAACGATAAAAACAAAGATTCCACCAATGAGGTTAAAGAAAAGAGAGAATTTGTCCACTGCTTTTTAAGCCTAAATTAAGTATAAACTTGACATCAGATGTGGATGAGCAAGGAGGAACTTGCCACCTCCACCAGCAGCAGTACAGCGGAGAGAAGGGAGTGCAGATCGATAATTGGAGGGCGATTGTCCAGCAGAGGGAGCTGCGTCTATCCAAGCAGAGAGTGGTTTTGGAGACGGAGAGAGTTGGTGACGGTTAGGCAACGGTAGCGAGATAGAATTAGAAGCACGGAGAAGCAGACTCTGTAGCATGATACTTATTCAGTGAAGTTAAATTTGGCAAAGTGGCTACTCTGCTCTGATACCATTCATGTATTTCTGGTAGCCGTCCACTTATTATTTGAATCTATTTGTAGATGCGAAAATCAAAATAGGGACTGAATTTTGACCCGGACCGGGGCTGATCCAATCTCTGAAACGGATTAAGATTGGGATTTGGGATTAATTGAAAATCAAAACCGGTTTGTGGCCTATTGGTATTTGTATCCAAAATTTCCGACCTACTAAATACTTGTGCGTTCAGAAACAGAGACTTGGCTCCCCAGCCATAGTTCCACAAGATGAATGTTGAAAAATGTATTTTCTTTCTATCATGCCAAAACGACTCGGTGGACCTCTCACTCTTCATTATATTTGACTAATATTTTATTAATTCATTTAATCCAATACATTTTCACATCGTTTATATTTTGGTATATTTTTCTAATAATTTAATTTAATAATTAAATAAATAATCACCTAACAAGTAAATGCAAATTGGATTTGGAATTTATTATGCAATATTATGCAGGCAATTCAAAGTGCACGTTTTTTAAATTTTTCTAACGTAGCTGAAAGGCAATAAAAATAACAAGCACCGTGCTGGGATATATGAATGGGTATGACAACTGATAAATTTAAGGCCAGCTTCTATTTATTTGATGTCGGGATGGGAATTTTTTTTTTATCAAGAATTGCGGAAAGCTTTGCATGTGGCAGTTGGTTCTAATGCTATGTGGTGGTAAGGTGTTCGAAGCTTCATTGGCTAGCAATCATGGAGGCGGGCATTGCTCTAAGCCCCTTTGCCTAGCCCTTTTCTTGTTTTTCAATGTGGTCTTAGTTCTTGAATGCTCTTTGATTTTGCTGTTTTTCTCCTGATTTCTGTATGGGTTTGATAATATTGAGCAGGGAAAGATTTGTGTTATTTGGGTGCCATTAACACTTGATCTAGTGTTGATGTTCTTCCCTTGCATATTTATTTTCAAGTTGCCTTACAGATTCCTTGTTTCAAGGTCGATGAATGTCATGACCCAACCTATGGGCCGGACCGGCACTAGGACCTGGGCCAGCCTAAAGCCCCCGAGGTCCGTAGTAAGCCTAACTATTCACTTAACCCAACTCTAAGGCCCATTTGGGCCCAATTTCAAGAAATCAACCGGACAGAGTTCGACCATAAAATGGACCTTTCAATGGAGAGTTTTTGACTCACCCGACCTGTAAACATAATAAATACTCAATTAGGGAGCTCAGCTCACCCTCCACATACTCATCAGCATAAAAATAAATGGGAGCTCAGCTCCCTCATCCAATCCATCAAACATGCATAGAATATTAAGTTTACAGGTCCAAAATAATAATTTAGTTTACAGACCCATATCAAATAAACATTTCTAACACATGCGGAAATTCTAAGATTTAACAAGTTTATACAAACGTTAATAATCGACCTGCGAGGAAGAAAGCAGGTTAATCTAAAAAATATCCTCCTGTGACCTGAAAAAAAATATTGAACAGGAGTGAGCGTTCGACTTATAGAGTAAAATATCAATTTTAACCATAATCTCTATAACTATTTAAACTAATGCACCCTATAGAGTGAAATGCAACATCAACAACATTTTCACATCATAACATCATAAAAGTAATTTGGAGCACTCACACACCCACTGATATCAATCATAATATATGGGAGCTGATCCCCTATACAGCTCTCTTAAATCCAACCTGGTGCCAGCGAAGAACTCAAGCCGGACTTTCGCTTAATAAACCAAATCGGGGGTCCCAGCGAAGAACTCAAGCCGTGACTACCCCCCGAAGAATCGGGTCCCAGCGAAGATCTCAAGCCGTGACTACCCGTCCTATCCATAGTCCACACCACATCACACGCACGCCAACGCACGCACACTGCTCCAAATTACCACAGCAACATACATGGCACTTTCACAGTTATGAATGCAACATAAATCGTGCCTAAAGTTTATCTACATAGATATATGCATATAAGTGATGTATGGGCATACTTGAACATATAATAATAGTGAAATTATAATTAAAATTAATATTTTACTCACAGACTTGACAACGGTCACTGTGGCGGCTAGGAGGAGGAAGAAGGTTGTCCAGGCTCACCTGACAATTACATTACAATTATTTAATACAAATGACTCAATACAATCAAGAAAAGACCAAATATATCCTAAGTCGTGCCGAAAATCCGGCAGAGTCTCCCCTATACCTAGGACCTACCCAACCTGCAAAATAGCTCAAAACACACTTCTATATTCACAATCCATATATCCACAACTCAATCACATCACACAGCCCCTCCTGGGCCCATCAAATCAGTCATCCATCACAATATGTAAAATTTCAATTTAGTCCTTATAATTGATCATTTTTGCAAAAACTACCCAAACAAGCTCTAAAAATTCTAAAACTTTGCCCCGCGTTCCTTAGCAATATTACTAGGCTATTGCAAAAAGAATCATAATTTTCTGATCTACCACGAATATTTTATGAATTTTTAATCCTATTTAGCATTAGAAAATTACGAAAAAGCAAGGTTCGGGTTTACCTTTGCAGATTCCGACTTCGGGAACGCGCTCGGGACGTCTGACAATGGGGGGTAGCCAAAACCTCGGTCCAATTCGGAGACTTTTCCAGTAACGGGTCTGTCTGGCCCGAAATTTGCAGACCCGGTCAACTGTCGAATTTCCGCGAATTGAGGATACTTACATGAAGCCCACAACACGGGGGTTAGTACATAAATTTTTCAGAATTTTCTAAGCTCATTTAATGCTCGGAAAGACACTGCGAAGTTCCGTGGGACCCACCGAAAAACGGTGTCGGAAAAATTCAAAATTTATGTCGCCGCGAAGCTCTCGACGAGTGGAGCGCTCTGGTACTCTTGGTTTTCTCGTGGGATTCACGGTTTGCGAGAAATCTAGCCCTAAAGTCAAAATGGGCTAAAACTTCCCGGGCAAAAATTGGACAAACCGCTCAATAGATTTCGGTGTTCTTGGTATCTATGGAAAGCTCTCGACGAGTAGATGATTTTAGATACAATACTTGGTCCGATTGGTGGCCGGATTGGCAGGATTTTGACCGGGAAGGTGAACGGTCGCGCGCCACGCTGCCGCTTCAAGCCGTTCCGGCGTTTCAGCGGCCGGTGTGGGGGAGGGTGAGCACGGCCGAGGTAGGGAGGCATGGGAGGTGGCGGCTCGGCAAGGGGAGGAGGGAGGAGAGAGAAAAGAGAGAGAGAAGGGGAGGAGGTCGGACGTGCGCGAGGAAGGGAAGAAGAAAAAGAAAAGGCTGGTCCGATTCGACCGGTCCGATCCGGTCCGGTTTGATTCGACTGGTTCGATTTAGGATACAAAATTTTTGAATTTTTACACTACTTCGGGACCGAAAACAAAGTTCAAAAATTTCGAAAAAATTCCAGAAAACTCAGAAAAATTCATAGATTCCAAATATATTTTTAGTTTTGCCACGTGGTCTTTAAATTAATTTTTAAAAATCATCAAAGTTTATATTTTCGGAAAATCGAACCTGATTTTTAAACTCCGAAAAATCTCAAAAAAAATCCTAAAATTTAAATAAAATTAAAGTACCAAAAATGCTCATAAAATAATGAAATTTAAAATTTTGGGGTGTTACATTCTTCCCCCCTTACAGAAAATTCGTCCTCGAATTTTACACAAGGCAGAATAAAGCACATGATTATACATTGAACAAATAAGGATACTTGCTACGCATATCCCATTCTGACTCCCAGGTGCACTCTTCCACCGTCTGACTCCTCCACAAAACCTTAACCATAGGGATCTGTTTGGATCTTAGCTGTCTCACTTGGTAGTCCACTATGGCTACAGGTTGCTCCTCAAATGTCAAGTTCTCTTTTAGCTCTATTACATCCGGCTGTAGTACATGAGAAGGATCTGGAATGTATTTCCTGAGCATGGAGATGTGAAATACGGGATGAACGTGAGAAAGGTTGGGTAATAGCTCCAACCGGTAAGCAACTGCTCCAACTCTATCCGTAACCTCAAAAGGTCCGATATACTGAGGTGCCAACTTGCCCTTCTTTCCAAATCTCATGACTCCCTTCATCGGAGAAACCTTCAGGAATACATAGTCGCCTACTGCAAACTCCACATCCCTCTGTCTGGGGTCTGCATAACTCTTCTGCCTACTGAAAGCTGTTTTCAATCGTTCCCTGATTAAAGGAACTACCTCTGAAGTGTACTGCACTAGGTCTACATCATGCACCTTCGCTTCTCCCATTTTCGTCCAACACAGAGGAGACCTACATTTTCTTCTATATAATGCCTCATAGGGTGCCATCCCTATGCTGGAATGGTAACTGTTGTTGTAGGCAAACTCCACCAAAGCTAGCTGATCATCCCATTGACCTCCAAAATCCAAAACACTCATGCGAAGCATGTCTTCCAGTGTTTGGATTGTCCTTTCGGACTGTCCCGTCATGCGAGGTGGAAAGTCGCATCAAGTTCAATTGTGTGCCAAGTGCCTCCTGCAGCTTCTTCCAAAATCGAGAAGTGAACTAGGGCCCTCTGTCAGATATTATGGAAGCCGGAACTCCATGCAATCTAACTATTTCTCGAATGTAGAGTCGTGCGTACTGTGCCACAGAATATGTAGTCTTCACAGGCAAGAAGTGAGCTGATTTGGTTAGGCGGTCTACAATTACCCATATCGAATCATATCCTTGCGTGGTTCGAGGCAACCCAGTCACAAAATCCATAGTGATCATTTCCCACTTCCATTCTGGGATAGGGAGCTCTTGCAGCTTCCCTGACGGTCTCTAGTGTTCAAACTTCACCTTCTGACAAGTCAAGCACTTGGACACGAAGTCTGCTATGTCTCTCTTCATGCCATTCCACTAATAGCTATCTTTCACATCATGGTACATCTTGGTGGAGCCTGGGTGGACATTGTACAGTGTATAGTGTGCCTCTTGCATGATTTCATTTTTGAGATTGTCCACATCGGGCACACATATCCTTGAACCTTGCACTAGGGTGCCATCATTGGCAAATCCAAAGTCACCACCTTCACCTTGCTGTACTCTTTCTATGATCTTCATCAATTGTTGGTCTCTGTGCTGGGAAACTCTAACTCTGTCTCTCAAGTCTGGCCTCACTGAAAAATGAGCCAATAATACCCCCTCATCTGAAAGATCTAGGATTAAACCTTGATCCATTAACTCATGTACTTCCCGAATCAACGGTCTTTTCTCTGCTGAAATGTGCGCCAAACTGCCAGAAGATTTTCTGCTCAAAGCATCTGCTACTACATTGGCCTTCCCAGGGTGGTACTGGATAGTGCAATCATAGTCTTTCAGAAGCTCCATCCATCTCCTCTGTCTCAAGTTTAAATCCCTCTGTTGGAAGATGTACTTCAAACTCTTGTGGTCGGTGTATATCTCGCACACTTCACCATACAGGTAGTGTCTCCAGATTTTTAGTGCAAAGACTACAGCCGCCATTTCCAAATCATGGGTGGGGTAGTTCTGTTCATGCCTCTTCAGCTGTCTTGAAGCATAAGCCACTACTTTTCCATTCTGCATCAAAACACACCCTAGGCCAACTCTGGAGGCGTCACAGTACACGGTGTATCCTTCACCACTCATAGGTAGTGTCAACACAGGGGCGGTGGTTAGACACTCCTTAAGCTTCTGGAAGCTCTTCTCACAGTCATCTGTCCAAATGAATGGAACATTCTTCCGAGTTAACTTAGTTAGGGGAGCCGCTATCCTGGAAAAATCTTGCACAAAACGCCTATAGTAGCCAGCTAGACCTAGAAAACTTCTCACCTCAGTGACTGTTGTAGGCCTAAGCCAATCAGTTACAGCTTCAATTTTCTTGGGATCCACTTGAATGCCGTCACTAGAAACCACGTGTCCCAAGAATGAGATGCTTTCTAGCCAAAATTCATATTTTGAAAATTTGGCATATAACTGGTGCTCCCTCAACGTCTGCAACACCATCCTCAAGTGCCACACGTGTTCTTCCTCAGTCCGAGAGTATACCAAAATGTCATCTATTAATACGATGACAAAACGGTCCAAAAATGGCTTGAACACCTGGTTCATCAAGTCCATGAAGGCTGCTGGTGCATTAGTGAGTCCAAAAGACATCACCAAGAACTCATAATGACCGTATCTTGTCCTGAATGTCGTTTTGGACACGTCCTGATTCCTGATTCTCAACTGATGGTAGCCGGATCGCAGGTCTATCTTGGAAAAGAATCTAGCCCCTTGGAGCTGATCAAACAGATCGTCGATCCGAGGAAGTGGATACTTGTTCTTCACAGTCACCTTGTTCAGCTGTCTATAGTCAACACACAACCTCAATGACCCATCTTTCTTTCTTACAAATAGCACAGGAGCACCCCAGGGTGAAGTGCTCGGACGTATGAAACCCTTGTCCAAAAGCTCCTGTAGTTGCTCCTTTAACTCTTTCAATTCTGCTGGTGCCATCCTATAAGGTGGCATGGATATGGGATTTGTACCCTGAACAACATCAATGCAGAACTCTATTTCCCTTTCTGGTGGCAACCCTGGAAGCTCTTCAGGGAAGACATCCATGAATTCTCTGACAACAGGAACATTTTCTATGTTGACACCTTATACAGATGTATCTCTCACCAATGCCAAATACCCTTGGCATCCACGCCTCAACATTTTTCTAGCACTAATTGCTGACACCAAGTTATATGGTGCCACGCTCCTGTCACCATCAAAGCTAAACTCTTCCACACCAGGTATGTGGAAATGCACCTTTTTGTTCCTGCAGTCTAAAGTGGCATAATGAGTTGCCAACCAGTCCATTCCCAAAATTACATCAAAATCAATCACTAGTAGAGGAACCAAGTCTGCTGGGAGGATCTTCCCATCCACTACTACTGGGCTACTCGAAAAAACCATATCTACATCTATATTGTCACTAAGTGGGGTAGCTACCGACAAAGGGAATTCTAAAGTTGTAGGGTTTCTACCCAACCTCATGGCAAACAAAAGGGAGACAAATGAGTGCGTAGCACCCAGATCTATTAAAACACGAGCCTCATAGGAACAGACCAGAAGAACACCTGTCACAACTGCATTTGAAGCTTGAGCATCCCGGTGGGTCAGGGTGAAAACCCGAGCTTGACCCCTACCCTAAGTGGCGCGTAACCCGACATCGACTCCTACCTCCTGATCTGCCTCCAAATCCACGTCCCCCTTGTCCTCGGCCCTGTTGGCCACTAAACTGATCGCCATGCCGAAGCACCGGATACAATCAAGTAGGAACATTTGCACAGAACCACTGTGACCCCATCCGTGGCTCATCAACACGGCATTCCCTAGGAAAGTGACCTGGTTGGCCACACCTGAAGCATACTCCTGAACCCATCAAACAAGGTCCTGAATGTCCTCTTCCACACTGTGCACAAGGTGCCAAGGAGGATCCTGAACCAGACCCAGAACTGCTGTACCCTGAACTGTGACCACTGCTGGATCCGTATTCTGGTCTGAACCCTCGAGGTTTGCGTCTAAAACCACTCTTCTTGTTCCTACTTTTTCCTCTGTAATTACTCTGGCCACCACTGTCTGGAGTACCCATTTGAGGAACACTGGTAGAACCTTCTGCTCTGTTTTTCTTTGCTCTTCCGCTGTCATCCACAGCATAGCTAATCTCAATTTGTCTGGCTCGATAAACCACCACATCAAAAGACTGATCAGACATCATGGCCAGGTTCACATACCTTCTGTCAAGCCCCTTTAGGAATCTTTTCACCTTCATAGTTTCTGTAGCTACTGCTGTAGGGGCATATCTGCTCAATTCCAGAAATTCTGTAGCATATTCATCTACAGACCTGCCATTCTGTCTTAAGGCCTCAAAGGCCCATTGCTTATGATCCCTGAAGCTTTCTAGCACAACCGATTGATGAACAGTTCCACAAACTGAGTCCACGACAAACCCTCCATCCGAGGTAATATGTAGTCATTCATCCATTGTCTAGGCATAGGCCCCATGACATGTTGCATACACTCTATTAGTCTTCTATCACCAATCGCACTGCTTTCTGCACATGCAGTAGGAATCCAAAAACCGATATGCATCATCTGACACATCATAAGTACCAGGCACCAACTTCTTAAAATTTATGATCTGTTTGTAAGGTTCTCCTCTTGGTGCGGTGGACTGCTGCTGCTGTGGAGGGTGGACTATATACTACGCCATCATATCGATGGTCCTCTGTAACCCAGCTAGAGTAGCTGCCATGGGGTCCATGGGATCCTGTGCCATAAAAGATTGATCCTAAACTGGTGGCAGCTGCTCTTCTACTTGAGCAGCTCTAGGCCTCCTACCCCGCCTCCTCGGGGCAAGCGCCTCATCTTGTGCTGACACCACGTCAGGCACATCTGGTTCTGGTGCAGTGGCAGCTCTCCTGCTTCTACGCATTTTTCCTGAAATTCAGCAGCATTAGCCCACAAAATTCAAAATTACTCATTACACAGCTCTATAGACTCATATTTATACATAATTATGTAAAGCAGAAACTAAAAACAAAGATGACAATGCAAGACGAATATGGACCCTATTTTCCGCATGTGACTCCTAGTAGACTCTTCCCAACACTTTAGATAAACAATCCCTAAGAATCTGGAGCCTAAGCTCTAATACCACATTTGTCACGACCCAACCTATGGGCCGGACCGGCACTAGGACCTGGGCCAGCCTAAAGCCCTCGAGGCCCGTAGTAAGCCTAACTATTCACTTAACCCAACTCTAAGGCCCATTTGGGCCCAATTTCAAGAAATCAACCGGACAGAGTCCGGCCATAAAATGGACCTTTCAACGGGGAGTTTTTGACTCACCCGACCTGTAAACACAATAAATACTCAATTGGGGAGCTTAGCTCACCCTCCACATACTCATCAGCATAAAAATAAATGGGAGCTCAGCTCCCTCATCCAATCCATCAAACATGCATAGAATATTAAGTTTACAGGTCCAAAATAATAATTTAGTTTACAGACCCATATCAAATAAACATTTCTAACACATGAGGAAATTCTAAGATTTAACAAGTTTATACAAACGTTAATAATCGATCTGCGAGGAAGAAAGCAGGTTAATCTCAAAAATATCCTCCTGTGGCCTGAAAAAAATATTGAACAGGAGTGAGCGTTCGACTCAGAGAGTAAAATATCAATTTTAACCATAATCTCTATAACTATCTAAAACTAATGCACCCTGTAGAGTGAAATGCAACATCAATAATATTTTCACATCATAACATCATAAAGGTAATTTGGAGCACTCACACACCCAGTGATATCAATCATAATATATGGAGCCGATCCCTATCTGACTCTCTTAAATCCAACTGGTGCGAAGAACTCAAGCGGGACTTTCGCTAATAAACCAAATCGGGGTCCCAGCGAAGAACTCAAGCCGTGACTACCCCAGAAGGATCGGGTCCCGAAGATCTCAAGCGTGACTACCCGCCCTATCCATAGTCCATACCACATCACACGCACGCCAACGCACGCACACTGCTCCAAATTACCACAGCAACATACATGTCACTTTCACAGTTATGAATGCAACATAAATCGTGCCTAAAGTTTATCTACATAGATATATGCATATAAGTGATGCATGGGCATGCTTGAACATATAATAATAGTGAAATTATAATTAAAATTAATATTTTACTCACGGACTTAACAACGGTCACTTTGTGGCGTGGGCGGAGGAAGAAGAAGGTCATCGCTCACGACAATTACATTACAATTATTTAATACAAATGACTCAATACAATCAAGAAAAGACCAAATCGTCCTAAGTCGTGCAGAAAATCCGTGAGTCTCCCTATACCTAGGACCTACCCAACCTGCAAAATGGCTCAAAACACACTTCTATATTTACAATCCATATATCCACAACTCAATCACATCACACAGCCCCTCCTGGGCCCATCAAATCAGTCATCCATCACAATATGTAAATTTTCAATTTAGTCCTTATAATTGATCATTTTTGCAAAAACTACCCAAACAAGCTCTAAAAATTCTAAAACTTTCCCCCGCGGTCCTTAGCAATATTACTAGGCTATTGCAAAAAGAATCATAATTTTCTGAGCTACCACGAATATTTTATGAATTTTTAATCCTATTTAAGCACTAGAAAATTACGAAAAAGCAAGGTTCGGGTTTACCTTTGCTGATTCCGACTTCGGGAACGCGCTCGGGACGTCTGACAATGGGGGGTAGCCAAAACCTCGGTCCAATTCGGAGACTTTTCGATGTAGTCCATTCGCCCGAAATTTGCGAATCTGCCAATCGCCGAATTTCCGCGAATTGAGGATATATGCATATAAGTGATGCATGGGCATGCTTGAACATATAATAATAGTGAAATTATAATTAAAATTAATATTTTACTCATAGACTTGACAACGGTTACTGTGGCGGCTGGGCGGAGGAAGAAGGCTGTCCCGGCCCATGTCACGACCCAACCTATGGGCCGGACCGGCACTAGGACCTGGGCCAGCCTAAAGCCCCCGAGGCCCGTAGTAAGCCTAACTGTTCATTAACCCAACTCTAAGGCCCATTTGGGCCCAATATCAAGAAAACAAACGGACAGAGTCCGGCCATAAAATGGACTTACCAACGGGGAGTTGTCGACTCACCCGACCTGTAAACACAATATATAGTCAATTGGGGAGCTCAGCTCACCCTCCACATACTCATCAACATAATAATAAATGGGAGCTCAGCTCCCTCATCCAATCCATCAAACAGACTTAAAATATTAAGTTTACAGGTCCAACATGATAATAATATTACAGACCAAATTCAAATAATTACTGCTAACACATGCGGAAATTCTAAGAGTTAATAAAATTACACAACATTGATAAACAACCTGCGAGGAAAGGGAGCAGGTTAACCTCAAAAATATCCTCCTGTGGCCTGGAAAAATATTGAACAGGAGTGAGCGTTCGACTCAGAGAGTAAAATATCAATTTTAACCATAATCTCTATAACTATCTAAATCTAATGCACCCTGTAGAGTGAAATGCAACATCCACATCATTTTCACATCATAACATCACAAAGGTAATTTGGAGCACTCACGCACTCGTAACATCAATCATAATATATGGAGCCGATCCCTATACTGACTCTCTTAAATCCAACTGGTGCCAATAAGAACTCACTCGGACTTCCACTTAAATACCAAATCGGGGTCCCCCAAGAACTCAAGCCGTGTCTACCCGAAGGACCGGTCCTAGCGAAGAACTCAAGCGTGTCTACCCGCCCTATCCATAGTCCACACCACATCACACGCACGCCAACGCACGCTGCCGCTCCAAATTACCACAACAACATACATGGCACTTTAACATTTATCAATGCATCAAAAATCGTGCCTAGAGTTTAACTACATAAATATATGCATATAAGTTATGCATGGGCATGCTTGAACATATAATAATATCGAAATTACAATTAAAATTAATATTTTACTCACGGACTTGACGACAATCACCGTGGCGGTGGGCGGAGGAAGAAGGTCTGTCGCTCACGACAATCATATTACATTTATTTAATACAATCGACTCAACACAAACAAAGAAAAGACCAATTACGTCCTAAGTCGTGCGAAAATCCGGAGAATCTCCCTATACATAGGACCAACCCAAACTGCAAAAGGGCTAAAAACGCACTTCTATATTCACAATCCATATATCAACAGTTCAATCATATCACACAGCCCCTCCTAGGCCCATCAAATCAATCACCCATCACAATACGCAAAATTTCAATTTAGTCCTTATTATTGATCATTTTTGCAAAAACTGCCCAAGCAAGCTCTAAAAATTATAAAACTTTGCCCCGCGGTCCTTAGCAATATTACTAAGCTATTGCAAAAAGAATCGTAATTTTCTAAGCTACCACGAATATTTTATGGATTTTTAATCCTATTTAAGCACTAGAAAATTACGAAAAAGCAAGGTTCGGGTTTACCTTTGCCGATTCCGACTTCGGGAACGTGCTCGGGACGTTTGACAATGGGGGGCTAGCCAAAACCTCGATCCAATTCGGGGACTTTTCCAGTGCAGTCATGCGGCGAAATTTGCGCACTTGGTCAATCGTAGAATGTCCGCGAATCGAGGATACCTACACGAAGCCCATAACACGGGGGTTAGTACATAAATTTTTCAGAATTTTCTAAGCTCATTTAATGCTCGAAAATACACTGCGAAGTTCCGTGGGACCCACCGAAAAACGGTGTCGGAAAAATTCGAAATTTATGTCGCGAAGCTCTCGACGAATGGAGCGTCTTTGGTGGCCTCGGTTTTCTCGTGGATTCACGGTTTTCGAGAAATCTAGCCCAAAAGTCGAAAATGGGCTAAAATCTTCCCGAGCAAAAATCGGACAATCCGCTCGATGGATTTCGGCGTTCTTGGTGTCTATGGAAAGCTCTCGCCGAGTAGATGATTTTGGACACAAGACCCGGTCCAATTGGTGGCGGATCGGCGGTTGGCGGGAAGTCGGCAGCGCGCGCAAGGGCGTTTTCACGCGCGTTTTTCCGGCCCGTTTAGGCGGCGTGGCCATTTGGTGGCTGGCGCGCTGGGCTGGTCAATGGTGAGCGGCTAGGGGCGAGAGGAGAGAAAGGAGGGAGAGAAGGGAGAGAGCCATCGCGCGCGGGAGAAGAAAAGGAGGAAGGAAAAGGGCCGGTCCGATTCGACCGGTCCGATCTGGTCCGGTTTGATTCGGCCGGTTCGATTCAGGATACAAAATTTTGAATTTTTACTCTGCCTCGGGACCGAAAACGAGGTCCAAAAATTCCGAAAAAAAATTCCATAAAACTCAGAAAAATACGTAGACTCCAAATATATTTTTAGTTTTGCCACGTGGTCTTTAAATTAATTTTTAAAAATCCTCAAAGTTTATATTTTCGGAAAATCGAACCCGATTTTTAAAATCCGAAAAATCTCAAAAAAATTCATAAAATTTAAATAAAATTAAAATACCAAAAATACTCATAAATAATAAAATTTTGGGGTGTTACAGCCCACCTGACAATTACATTACAATTATTTAATACAAATGACTCAATACAATCAAGAAAAGACCAAATACGTCCTAAGTCGTGCCGAAAATCCGGCAGAGTCTCCCCTATACCTAGGACCTACCCAACCTGCAAAATGGCTCAAAACACACTTCTATATTCACAATCCATATATCAACAACTCAATCACATCACACAGCCCCTCCTGGGCCCATCAAATCAGTCATCCATCACAATATGTAAAATTTTAATTTAGTCCTTATAAGTGATCATTTTTGCAAAAACTACCCAAACAAGCTCTAAAAATTCTAAAACTTTGCCCCGCGGTCCTTAGCAATATTACTAGGCTATTGCAAAAAGAATCATAATTTTCTGAGCTACCACGAATATTTTATAAATTTTTAATCCTATTTAAGCACTAGAAAATTACGAAAAAGCAAGGTTCGGGTTTACCTTTGCTGATTCCGACTTCGGGAACGCGCTCGGGACATCTGACAATGGGGAGTAGCCAAAACCTTGGTCCAATTCGGAGACTTTTCAGGTAACGGGTCTGTCTGGCCCGAAATTTGCAGACCCGGTCAACTGCCGAATTTCCTCGAATTGAGGATACCTACACAAAGCCCACAACACGGGGGTTAGTACATAAATTTTTCAGAATTTTCTAAGCTCATTTAATGCTCGGAAGATACTGCGAAGTTTCGTGGGACCCACCGAAAAACGGTATCGGAAAAATTCGAAATTTATGTCGCCGCAAAGCTCTCGACGAGTGGAGCGCTCTTGTACTCTCGGTTTTCTCGTGGGATTCACGGTTTGTGAGAAATCTAGCCCTAAAGTCAAAATGAGCTAAAACTTCCTGGGCAAAAATTGGACAAACCGCTTGATGGATTTCGGTGTTCTTGGTGTCTATGGAAAGCTCTCGACGAGTAGATGATTTTAGACACAAGACCCGGTCCGATTGGTGGCCGGATCGGCAGAATTTTGGCCGGGAAGGTGAACGGTCGCGCGTGCGCTGCGCGTCGCTTCTGGAGCCGTTTTCCGGCGTTCCAGGCAGCGGCCGGCCGTGGGGGAGGGCTGAGGCGGCGCGCCGGCAAGGTAGGGAGGCAGGGGAGGTGGCGGCGCGGCAAGGGGAGGAGGGAGGAGAGAGAAAAGAGAGAGAGAAGGGGAGGAGGTCGGACGCGCGCGGGGAAGGGAAGAAGAAAAAGAAAAGGCCGGTCCGATTCGACCGGTCCGATTCGATTCGGCCTGTTTAAATTCAGGATACAAACTTTTTGAATTTTTACTCTGCCTCGGGACCGAAAACAAGGTCCAAAAATTCTGAAAAAATTTCAGAAAACTCAGAAAAATTCATAGATTCTAAATATATTTTTAGTTTTGTCACGTGGTCTTTAAATTAATTTTTAAAAATCATCAAAGTTTATATTTTCAAAAAATCGAACCCGATTTTTAAAATTAGAAAAATCTCAAAAAAATTCTAAAATTTAAATAAAATTAAAGTACCAAAAATACTCATAAAATAATAAAATTTAAAATTTTTGGATGTTACAATGAAAGTTGAAGGCTAGTGAAATAGTGAATACTGAAAAGGAATTGGCATAGGTGGCCGAAGTATATGATTTTTATGTCATACCCAATGGCCTAGGTTTTTGTATTCTTCTGAAAGTGAATCTACTATATGAGCTTGAGTTGGTAATTACAGTTTTATTTATTTTAGCGAGTTTTGATCATGTATTTTATATTTCATCAATGAGATATATGTTTAGATAATAATTGAGAAAAATAAATTTTAGTAGTGACAATTTTTTTTTATTTTAATTTAAAATATAAATTTAAATAATTAAATTTAAAGTGAGTCAAATGAGTAAAATTACCTTGTTGTAAATGAATCTAAAACCAGCGTGTCATTTTGCTAATGTAAGCAATGACATATCTTTTAAAGTGCCAAGTAAGTGATTCTATTTTCCATGTTGATCTTGCCCCTTTTTTTATTTTTTTATCCAATAATTAAAAATGATAATATCGTCGCTTGCGCCGCTGATATGCATGAACAACGCCTTGTTTCACAAGTTGAAAACTTGTTTCACAAGTCTAGAAACGCCGTTGGTTTTTTCAAAAAAAAAAAGAAAAAGTCTAGAAACGCCGTCCCATGGCTTCTCTTTAGGATTTTTTGGCAAGCTTTCTGAAAATTTCTTTTTCGCTAGCTGTTTTTTAACTTTTAATCAAGAGGGAATTCATCAGGACAATAAGACCAAATTATATTATTAATTAATTAATTTACCTAAAAATGTATATATATATTTTTTATAAAAATTCTATTACACATGCGTACTTTGATCAAACATAAATTTCTGTTAGAGAAGTCTAATTAATAAATATTTATGTTACCTTCAAAATTAAAATATATAAATAAAAACATTTATATTAAGTTGCATGTGTATACATTTATTTTTGCAAAAATACAATTATAAATATGTATAAGTCAATCACTTCTATCAATTTACGTTTCAATTTTAACTTTGTCACAGTTCATTAATCTATTTGGAGATCTTTGCGCACGTGATCAAGATGACTTATAGCGGTTATGAATCGGAGATTTACAGTTCAATTAGTTTTTTTATTTTTATTTCTTTAAATAAAAAAATTATTTTAAATATTAAATAAATATATATAATTACTGAATACTTTAAAAAATTCATTATTAAAGTTTATTTATTCACACCGCTGAATAATAGGGAGAAAAAAAAATGAGATTAAAAACGTTGTTATTAATAATGAAATCTCTATTTTATCCTTTCTATTTTTCAAATAAAGTAAAAATTTTATGAGTTAAAATTATATACAATGTAATTAATTTTGTTCCCATCTCTTCAATTTAAAGGAAATTTAAATTTTGAATTCATTTATTATTTATCATGATTATTTTCTTTCCTCTTTAATTTTATTCTTTTTCAAACATAATAAAAATAAAAATATTTATGTTTTACATCACAATTTTCTTTTCTCTCTCACCAACCAAACTTATTCCCTCCTCAATCTAATATCGGTCTTTTTTCATTGGACGGCTATTGTCTATGTCAGAAACAAAGGCACCCCCCAGGCCCAAAGAGATAGAAGTCGGCGATACGTGTAATTATCCAGATGCTTCTGAACTTCACCTTTGTCCTAGCGAGCAAGAAATAAAAGAAGCCTCAACCAGAACATAAAACAAAGTCAATTAATATATAAAGAGGAGAAGAAAATACTAGCTCATATCCTCAACCGCCTTTCTGGAAGCATACGCATTGACATGACTAAGCAATCTTACCCCCCTTTGGAACCCCAGCTTGCTACTCATCAAAAAGTAAACGCTGTGATTTCATTGGTCATCTCCGGATTTTTTAAAAGAAATTCCGATAATTTTTATTATTGAAGAATTAATAAGAAAGGGTAGAGCAAGAAATTGAATAATGAAGAACAACTACTAATGCAAGACGGAAACTTAATAAAGTAGAGACATCACATCCAATTTCACAGTAAACAGTTGAACAAACTCACCCACTTGCATGTGTGTGGATACCCCTAAAAAGGACTAATCCTTAGTGAATGCATCCTCCATTTGGCACATTTGTAGGTTCTCCTCCCCATGTGATTTGGCTCCTAACTATTGACCACCATATCATGTTTGATTTGAGGCCAATAGCACGCCTCAACTTCGGCTGGCAATTAAAAAGGGGAAAAGTCTGTTTGGCTGCCGGCTGCTAGAAGGTGAAGATGGAGCTTCTTTACGCCTCATTTGGTTGGAATAAGTAGACAAATGAAGTAAAATATTCTAAAAAAATGTAAAAAAAAAATTATTTATTTTGTATTATTAAATTAATAAGACTTAGTAGGATGTACTATTCTAATTAAATGTAATATAATTTATTAATTTATCTTTTAATTATTATCCTTTTAATTAACTTTATAATTTTAAAATAAATTACTTTAAAAATATTAATTTATATATTAAACATATTTATAGTATGCTTTTTAAAAAAAAAAATTTATGAGAAGTATTAAGATTTTTTCAGGGAATAGGACATTTTAAACCAAACAATACCTTGTACTCAACGCATTCGGGGGCTTTTCTAGTATTTGACTTGCAACTTGGAAACAGTCCCAGTCTTTACTTCACTCACTCCGCTTCTATTCTACGTGTACATACAATGCACCATTCTCTTTCTTTGACCCACTCGGGTCAGTCACTCAACCATTGCCTACCAAGAAAACTCAAATTTGGCTACCAGAGAATACCCAAATACCAAACGCGCTCGACTTTATTTTTTAATCTTTTAGAATCTACTTCTTTTTTTTTTTTTTTATTGCCCTTCAAACCTCCTCATACCTTCCCACCACTTGTCACGCAGCTTCCAGCTCCAGTCTCCACTCTCCCCCCTTTATAAAGCCACCTTAACGCCCACTCTACTCATTAACTCTCTAACACTTCTTCACTTCTTTATTCTCACAGCACAAGGCACAACTCTGCATTTTCTTTCTACTTTCAGATCAAAGATCAGAAATTCCAAAAAACGTCTAAGATGGCACTAGAAGCGCTCAACTCTCCAACCACAGCAGCTCCATCTTCTCAATTTGAGGATTCCAGCAGTCTTAACCATCTCCGTGAGCCATGGGCCAAGGGCAAGCGCTCCAAGCGTCCTCACCACCAACCCACCGAGGAAGAGTATCTCGCTCTCTGCCTCGTTATGCTAGCTCGCGGCACCACTGCTTCAACCTCTGCCTCCACCGTCCCACACCGCCACCGCTCCCCTACTCCATCTCCTCAGCTCCAGGGTTCCACAAATTCAGAGGAGCAGAAATCTAGCTATAAGTGTACGGTATGCAACAAGTCATTTTCTTCTTACCAAGCCTTAGGTGGTCATAAGGCAAGTCACAGGAAACTCGCAGGAGGCGAAGACCAAACAATTTCAACAACCACAACTACCTCCGCCACCGCCGCCGTTTCTAACGGAAGTGGTAAGACTCACGAGTGCTCCATCTGCCACAAGACTTTCCCAACAGGACAGGCCTTGGGCGGCCACAAGAGGTGTCACTACGAAGGCGGTGCAGAAAAGAGCGGGGTGACTTCCACCTCTGAAGGTGTCGGGTCAACCAACACACACAGCCTCAGCCAGAGCCATCGTGGCTTTGATCTTAACGTACCAGCCTTGCCGGAGTTCGCAGCTGATTTCTTTATCTCCGGTGAAGACGAAGTTATGAGCCCACTACCAGCTAAAAAACCCCGTCTCTTGGCGGCACCCAAAATCGAAGTCGCCCAAAATTAATAGGCCAAGCTTAGGACTTTTGCAGTGCTATTTTTTTTTTTTTTGTAAGAACATGTATTTAGGCTAGATTAATTAAATTTCCTTTTTTTACCTTAATTTCTTTTTTTTTTTTCTAATTTTTGTGTAGATAGCAGTTGAAGTCTCTGTTGCAGTTGCTCTGATGTCAGACTTGGTATTCCAGTCAATTATTTTTAATTATTAAATTTCTTCAATAATTAATTATTAAATCTTATTTGCCATTTTTTTTTTCAAATAATAAGAAAAACCGAGTCCTAGTCTTAGCGGACTCGGTCTAAAATGCACCGCGTAGTCAAGTGTGGTGTACACGGTACACCTACGCATCCGTTCAAGGGTGGGTTGCAGAACCGCGTGAACGACGGAGAAGAGGAAGGGTTGCAGAGTTTGTTGGAGTTTCGGTTAAGACCACTTAGCGCATGAGTCATAACACCGCAAAAGAAAGTAGGGGATGACGGTTTTAACTGTCTGGTACATTTCGTAGCTATGATTAGGTTCACCGTTCACGCGCATGGTGCATCTTAGCCAATAATTAATAAATAAATAAAATAGTAGATGCGAAGATAATAAGCAAAAAGACGAGGAAGGAAATCAGGATGAGAACAAAGGCAGATAAGAGAGACGTTTGGATAAGAAGGAAGGAGCAAATGGAGGACTGGCCATTTGCAACACTGTTTCCTCATGGAAACTGATTAGGATGACAGGTGGCATTAGTTAAGCAACCACTTTTTTTTTTTTTTCTGGATCCATATGAATTAAAAAAATCGAGGCAACTTATCGTGAACGCCCCATTTATTTTAATCAATAATTAATACATTATCATTATGTTATATATACATATATAGGTGAAATAAGTTTTACATTTATGCTGTGAAAAATAAGAAATATTATATATTAAAAAAAATGTAAATATATAAATATAAAATGTATAATAAATTTGTAACGCGTTGCGTATCACGAAAACAACATGTAAACTGAAGAAACGTTGTTTAACACATTGAAGAAAAGTTGCATCAATTTTTAAATGTGGTTGTGGATAAAAACGCCATTTGCAAAATGTGCCCAAATGCATTCAACGACAAACTTCTTAATATTAAAATTGTATTGCAATCCAAATACAACTCTAATTGCATAAGAAAATGAAATCTTCATCATCTGTTGGATATTTTGTTCATTTTCTAATTATAAAAAACCAGAATACAAAAAGTACACAAATGACAAAGCAAAACGCGTACATATATGTTTGGTAAACAGACCAAATCAAAAGTAGTAGGGCAGCAGCTTGGCTAGCAATCAGCGAAGCCTTGGTTGGGTTTCAGTTTGACATCGTATAAGAAGAAAAGTAAACATAGAAGTGGCAGATGGCAAATATGCAGAGTACTTATTCTACACAAGAAGCTTTTGAATACCTTCCGGCATAACTTATAGGCATCCACCTAATTAAGCGAGCGTAATAAAAGCTGTTTTTGAGACGTGTCTTGATTGTTTGCTGCTATTAGTGAAAATATACAAAGATCCTACAGTAGTCTTTGCGTGTGGGGCAGTACTGCAGATGCGAGAAATTATCACAGCATTTCTCCAGCAATTTAGTGGTGATGGATCCGAATGTTGCTCGCATCCAACTAGCTAGTAGTCAATTCTATACAGGGTATTTCAGACTTAAAATCATTAGTTTTTCTAGAATGTACCACCTGCCAAACAAGTTAAAGATTATATAACCAAAAAAAAAAAAAAAAAAAATATATATATATATATATATATATATGTAAAATGATGGAAAAAATATATATATATATATAAGTAAAATAAACCAGTCAATTCTTTTATTTTCAGATTTTATAGATTTTTTTTTTGAAAAAATTATAGATAAACTCAAATGTCGACTTTTTGCAAGCTGGGAAAACTCATCACAGGTCTATGGCAGATGCAAATGGAAGACTGTTTCATACAACAAAAGAGAATCTAGAAGGTCTACGACACCGTCTAATGTCTATACAATACTTTTCTTCCACAGCAGTGTGTATACTGTAAGTCCGTAACGTCTTGTTTAGTTTGTTTTCGGTGTCCTGGGTGGGCTAAATAAATCACTATTTATACATCCACCCCTCCACGAAGCTTCGTTTCCTCAACTTCTTTCACTGTACGGTATAACTTTTCTGCCTCGGATTTTTTTTTAATTGCCGAAATAATTAATTATTATACAGACTAAGCGCTTGTTGTTTGTACGAAGAAAGTACACGCTGCACCTTCCTTTGCAAGCTGGGAAAACTTAAGGCAAGTGTAATACCCTCATTTTAATTAATTTGTGCATTCGACTGTTTTAATAATTAATATTTATTTAAACAGTTAAAATAATTAAAATTATATATAAATTAGAGTGAATAATCATAAATAACTCAAATAATGATAAAAAAAAATTTAGAAAAAATTTAAGAAATAAAATATAATAAAGTTAAATGAGCAGATGCCCCAGTAATGGGTGACCCGAACGGAAAGTTGCTGTCTTCACAACTAGTAACCCTAAACCCGAGAGAAATCGCGTGAAATAATTTTTGAGACTCCAAATAAGAGTAATTGAGGTTTTGATGGCATTAGAATGCCAAGAAAATGCTTATAAAATTTATTCAATCGGTATATACAATTTTAGTCTTTTAAGTAAAACGAATAATTTTAGTCTTTTAAGTAAAACGAAGGGCATTTTGGTCATTTCACATTCAAAGACAATTTTTGACTAACTTATTCAGTTAAGTAAATAAATTATCTGACATAAAATATGAATAAATATTGCTAAAAATTTAATTGAAAATGAGTAAAAAAGAAAAGAAAATAAAAGAAAATGAAGTAAAACTTAAATTTTGACATAAGATGATGTTATTAAGAACACTCCAACCAATCACCATTCAACAAGCCTTCTTAAAATAATTAAAAGAGACAAAAATTAAAGAAAAAAAAATAAGAAAATGTGGTTTTCTTCCAACAACCAGCCGTCCATAATTCTCTCTCTCCCTCACCCATTTTCTTTCCTCCATTGTTACACAATTCAAGCTCTAAAACCCTAGTCTCCCACCACTAAACCCTAGACTCCCTTCATTAAAACTTGTTTACACCTCTTGGGGAAGTGTTTGGCTGTCAATAATTGAAGAGAAAGTGCATGAAATTAAAAGAAAACCATGAATAAATGGAACCTCTAAATGTTGGCAGCCATGAGAAAGTTTGAGAATTATTGGTTTTTACTGAAATTAAGTGGTTATTTATATTATTGATGAGTATAGATGATGTATAAAGTGATTGGTATGAGTTTGGTGTGTGTATGCCATGAATTAGAATTTTGGAGTTAGGGTTTGGGCCAAAATTTGGGTTTTGCTAATGTATTGGTGAATGGAAGTCCTAATGGTCAATTAGTGACAATTTGGCTATATTTGATGAGGAATTGAAGTGATTTATGCCAATGGAATTGAGGTTAGGTATACTGCCTTAGGTAACCTGCAGGGCTGAGTGTGAGTCTAGCAAGTTTTGGCAGCCATAACTTGAGTGGTGTAGGTTCAATTGGTGCAAGACTAATTGGACATGAAACTAGACACATAATGACAGAACTTTGATGGAGAAACATTATCCAGAAAATAAACTTAGGATATCCTAAAAATTAGCCAAATCCAGGTAACCAATTATGGACCTGGTAAAAGTGACCAAATGAATAGTATTCATTTGGCCATAACTCAGTGTAGAAATATCCATTTGACCTAAATTTTATATCAATAGAAAGATTATATAATTTAGAACAACTTTTATGAATAATACAAACTTAAATTCTGAACCTAACCAATTCAAATTGCTACTCCAAGTTAGGACACTAAATCTGGCAGAATCAAATTTGCTCAAAAAATCTCGGTAATGACCAATTCGGCCAGTTATGGTAAATTAACCATAACTTGAGCTACAAAACTCCAAATAGAGTGATTCAAAAAGTAAATTAAAGAAGACACATAAAGGAACAACTTTGATGAAGAGAATTTTATCAAATTTCCATTGTAATAATGACCAATTGAACAGTAAACTTAATGTGTGAAATCTGAAAATTTTGTGTTGTCCCAAATATAGTCCAAGAGGGGGGGGTGAATTGGACTTTAACAATTTTTCGGCCCTTGCTTGTAGCCTAATGAAAAATTGTGGCTATGTTCAACTAAGTGTTTCTCTATGTGTAATGAAAATAATATGAGCTTCAACAATGTGTTCCTAAGTTGCAATTTAACCCTCAATCAATGTATATGGCAATTTCTAACAAGGCATGCACCATACAATATACAATTGATTTCTCAAGTCACTTAATATGTCCTCAAATATATCAACTCAATCTTATTCAAACAACATTCAATATCATGTATAGCAAGAAAAATTTAAATTGCACAAGATTAAGGAGGTAAAGGTTAGAGAGATCAAACACAATGATTTTTATAGTGGTTCGGCTTAACTAGCCTACATCCACTCTCTCAAAGAACCCTCTTTGAGTCTTGTCTCCACTATTTGCTCTTTTGAAGGCAAGAGACCAAAAGCCCTTTACAACACCAAGCTTTACCAAGGTAGCTTGAAACCTCTACAAGTGCTATCACAAGCACTTTCTCTCTCAAGCTTCAATAGGTGCTTGTACAACCTCTCTTGAATGCAATTTAATATTTCAACACTCACTCTTACTCAATACAAATCAAACTATAAAGAAGAGATGAGTAGATTTGCCAATGGAAGCTCAAAAATCTTTAAAGCTCTTGAATGAAAGCAATAAATGAAAAATCAATGTTGGAGTTCAATTGTTAGCTTTCATCAAGTGTAAATGAAGTAGAGAATGTGTATTTATAGTCCCAAATCATTTTAGACCGTTTGAAACCCTTTTGGAACGTTACACACACTGCCCAAGACAAAATAGCCGTTATTTTGTCCTTTTGTGCGAAGTTGAGCAGCTCTGATAAATTAGCAAACTAATAAAATTTTAGGAGCAGTCAGTAAACTGGTTAGTAAACTAACATTTTTAGCAAACTCATTAGCAAACTAAAAAATTAGCAAACCAGTTAGCAAACTAAGTCAACAGCTGCATGTCTCAACTTGCAATGCAAAATGATTTAGACCTTTAAAAAAATGTTTCAATAGTTGTGTTCAAGGTCATGATGAGAAAAAGTAATCAGAAAATAAATTTTCATTTTTGAGCTCCATATGACTAAATTCTCATCTATTCTTTTTCACAAAAAGACCTAAGACTCTAACACTATGCTTTTCATACCTTTGCTTTGAGTCTTGATTTCCATAGCCTTTTTCTCATTTTGAATTTGTCTTGAAATACCTTTGAGTATCCTTTCTCCTTAGATACAACTTCAAAGGTTCTTTATGCATAAGACAAAGAATCTACACATCACTTCAAGGTTAGGTTAGATAGATTCTCTTTGAGTTTTGTTATCATCAAAATCAATGCTCATTTTGAGCTACACGGGGTCAACAATCTCCCCCTTTTTGATGATGACAAAACTCAACTGAATCAATCAGTCAAAAATAAAAGTGTGTGAGAATTTATGTGAGTATGTAAATCCAAGTATAGTATACCGAAAATGCTCCCCCTAAATATATGCACATAATATCCAAGAAATCCATTTTCTGTACATAAGCTCCCCCTGAAATTATGCTATAAAACATATTCACACTTCACAAGTATCAATCACAAGTATAAGCATATATCCAGCAACACAAGTATCATCACATATATATATCTCACCAACATCAACACACATTCACATATCATCATACTTCACAACTTCACAAGTATATCAACACATTTCCATATTTTCATGTTCATCAACACATATTCACATATCCATAACCATTCTCCCCCTTTTTGTCATCAATCAAAAAGGAAACAGGAGAAAATAATCCAAAAAGAATCATGTTAGCCAAAATGTAAATGCAGTAAGGTAGACAGTAGCAAACTAAAAACCAATATTAGCAAACAGACTAGTAAACTAAATATGCAATCAGTAAACTAAAAATTCAGATGAGATGCTATTTAAGTCGTTTACTCCTGCGAGTGGATTTTGTAGGCACCATTTTCTTCCTAGGCAGTTTAATAACAGGGGCCGGAGGTGGTTGGTCAGCCACTTGATCATTTGGCTCGGGCTCATCATCTTCAGAAGGTGGTTCAAGAGCAGCAGCGAGGGTCTGGACGGATTTGATACGGTTGACTTGTACCTTTTCGTACCTTTCTTGGTTGCGTGGACAAGAACTGCAGAGCCGAGTCCGAGCACTAGCTTGGTGGTCTTTAAGGGAAGGTTCCTGGTGCTGTGTAGGAACAGCAGCAGGCTCAACTAGTGGAGCAGGAGGAGATTCAACTAGTGGAGCAGCAGGCTCAATGGGTTCAGATTCTGGAACCTTTTCACTTTCCTTGGGTAACTCACTTGCAGCTTCTACAACCTTGGGATCATCAAGTGCAGTGGGTACATCAGCTGTAGGATCAATCTCAGGTGCATCATGGTCACTAGCTTGCGCATCAGGGGCATCCACTACAGGTTCAAGTTCGTCAAAGAAGTTTACCACTTTCACATGCTATATCAGCAGGAGACTCTTCAACTTTGTTGCTTTCTCCCTTGTCAGCAGAAACCTGAGTGCCAACCTCAACTTTAGTTGGAGCTGCAATTTCCTTGGCCTGCTGAAGGTCCATTATCAACTTCTTTAACTCCTCATTTTGAGTGAGTAGGTGACTCACTTTATAGTCAACAACATCTACAAATTTTCTGAGAATATCAAGAGATTGAGTTGTTGAGCTAAAATGGTCATTAACAGGCATTAGCCCTTGAATTTAATTCAAAACTTCATTACCAGAACCAGAATCAACTTTAGCAGTGAAGGAACTACCCTTTTCAAATCTGGTCTTTCTCCCATCAGTGTCTGAATGTATTTCTCTAAGCACCATCAAATCAGTCCTAGAGCTTTCCTTAGAGACATTCACCTCTAGCTCTTTAAACACAACAGTCAACAAGTGTGCATAGGGCAGTTTACCAATTCCATAGGCCTTGCACATGTTTTTGAAAATTAAGTAGGCTAAATTTAACCTAACTTTACTCACAATGTGCCACATAATACACATGTCCAAGTGACTCAGATAGCCATAACTGCCAGATTTCGGACAGAACACATAGTTTACCATACTGTGAATAATTTTGATATGCTGGAGGGCTTTGGTACTGGTGGATTTCTCATTTTTGGTAGTGCTAGCAGGAAATACCTCATTTTCAAACTCAACCAGATTAAAACCTGCTACTCTAGCAACATCCTTATGCGTGGAAATTCTATTTCCATCATTGGGCAATTTTAAAGCCGTGGCTATCAATTCAACAGAGACACTATATGTATTTGTATTCAAAATGACTTCAAATCGATCCTCATCATCAACAGTGCGCAAGGTTCTATAAAATTCTTGTACAAGCCTAGGGTAATATTCATTTGCGCATTCACAGACACCCAACCAACCTTGAAATTCAAAAAGCTCTTTAAAGTGAAAGTTTACCTGATTAAAGTTCTCCCATTTGATGAATTTGCAATCCAATGATGCTTTATCCATCAACCCAAAGCTTTGCGATACCCATTTTCTTTTAGCATCCGTCCCTTGCTTGATGATCGTCTTCTTCTTTTCTGGCGTCGATTTAGAGGATTCGACACCCTTGGACGAGTGAGAAGACTCACTAACTGATTTTGATTTCGACACGTTTTGCTGTCCTTTCAGTTTCTTCCGCAATGCCGCAACAGGGACATCGTCGGAGGCGGACGAGGAAGATGAAGCAATGCAACAACAGGATTTTTGTTTTCGTTTGTGCGAGCCATTGAGACAAAATGAAATCGGGTAATGGGAGTTCGTGAGGTAAGTGTGGAAGAGGAAAGGAAACTCGAGATTTTTGGGTGAGTTAGGGTTTGTTTCACGGATAGAGGTATTGGGTATGGTTTGGGATGTGTCGAAATCAAAACAGAGGAGAGAGAGAGAAATGTGAGGTTTCGTGTGGCAGAGGATTTAAGTCCTCTTGAGTCCCGCTTTCAAAGTGTCACCAGCTTTTTCCTTTTCTTTCCCTTTTTTTTTTTTTTTTATTTTATTTTATTTTGCATTTCAAACAAGTCTACCTATACCTATATACACAAAAAAAAAATTCTACATGTCTGACACATTACTGAGAGTATGATATCAAATGTGGAAAGATAAATGCATTGGTGAACACGTAGAAAACTTCAAGAACAATCACCTTTTGGTTTGAAATTTGAACAGTGCTTAATATAGCAAACTAATTTTCGTCACGCAATATTAGCATACAACCTAGTAAACTAATTTCGCAAGTACACAAACAAGTTAGCTAATATGCTTTAAGGATTTTTCAAAGAAACTAATATCACAGCAGATCAATTACACATTTAATAAAATGTAGATACATGAAGTTATTATGACTTAGATTTTAAGCAAGTGATTCACACATACCAATTTCCCTTCTAATTCTACAAAAGGTTTCTTCATTAAGAGGCTTTGTAAAAATGTCAGCAAGTTGATTTTCAGAGGCAACAAACTCTATTTTGATATTTCCATTTTGAACATGATCTCTAATAAAATGATGTCTAATCTCAATATGTTTAGTTCTTGAATGTTGGACTGGATTTTTGACCAAGTTTATGGCACTTGTGTTATCACACTTAATTGGAACAAGATTATATTTTAAACCAAAATCTTCCAATTGTTGTTTCATCCATAAAATTTGAGCAACACAACTACCAGCAGCTATATATTCTGCCTCAGCTGTAGATAAAGCTACTGAAGTTTGTTTCTTACTGTGCCAAGAAACTAGTGCATGACCAAGAAATTGACAAGTACCTGAGGTACTTTTTCTGTCCAGTCTACTTCCAAAGAAAATCGAGTCACTATAGCCAACAAGATTGAATGATTCGCACTTTGGATACCATAAACCAATTGATTGTGACCCTATGAGATATCTAAAAATTCTTTTAACTGCACTTAGATGAGATTCTTTTGGACATGATTGAAATCTTGCACACAAGCAAACACTAAAGTGTATATCATGCCTAGATGCAGTAAGATACAAAAGAGAGACAATCATACCTCTATAAAGCTTGGTATCTACTTCTTTACATATTTCATCACTGTCCATTTTAATTGTTGAACTCATAGGAGTGCCCATGCTCTTCAAATTTTCCATCTTAAATTTCTTTAGCATATCCTTGATGTACTTTGATTGATTTATGAAGATGCCATCTTTCATTTGTTTAATTTGAAGTCCAAGGAAGATTGTGAGCTCACCCATCATGCTCATTTCAAATTCATTCTGCATAATCTTAGAAAATTTCTTGCAAAGAGATTCGTTAGTAGCACCAAAAATTATATCATCAACATAAATTTGCACAATGAGCATATCATTATGATGCTTCTTAACAAAAAGTGTTGTATCCACTGTCACTCTTTGAAAATCATTTTGTAAAAGAAATTTACTAAGCCTTTCATACCATGCTCTAGGAGCTTGCTTTAAACCATATAAGGCTTTAGTAAGTTTATAAACATGATTTGGATGCTCATGATTTTCAAAGCCTGGAGGTTGTGCAACATACACTTCCTCATCAATATAACCATTTAAAAATGCACTCTTGACATCCATTTGATAAAGCATAAAATCTTTGAAACATGCAAAGGCACACAACATTCTAATAGCTTCAATTCTAGCAACCGGAGCAAAGGTTTCATCAAAATCAATACCTTCCTCTTGATTGTAGCCTTGAGCCACTAGTCTAGCTTTGTTCCTAACAACATTGCCTTTTTCATCCATTTTGTTTCTAAAGACCCATTTAGTACCAATAATTGAATGATCTTTTGGTCTAGGTACTAAATTCCAAACTTTATTTCTCTCAAATTGATTTAGTTCTTCTTGCATAGCAAGAATCCAACATTCATCATTTTGAGCATCTTCAAAACATTTAGGTTCAATTTGTGAAACAAAAGCAACATTACCAAAATATCTTCTCAATTGTGCTCTAGTCATCATCCTCTGAGATGGATCATCAATAATGTCTTCTTGAGGATGGTTTCTATGGAATCTCCAATCTTTAGGTAAATCTTCATGTTGGGGCTCATTTACTTGTAATTCTTCCAGATTTGGCATTTCTTCATTAGTTTGATCTTCATTGGCATCATGGACATCTATTGTAGTTTCTCCTTGAGTTTCCTCATCTTTGTCATCAACTTGTTCCATTTCTTCACTTGATATTATATTCTCTTTTCCAAAAACCTGCTCATTTTCATCACAAGCATTTTTCTTCTAATAGAAGGGTTAGTCTCATCAAACAAAACATGAATAGTTTCCTCAATAACCAAAGTTCTTCTATTGAACACTCTATAGGCTTTACTCTTTGTTGAATACCCAAGAAAGATTCCTTCATCGGATTTAGCATCAAATTTCTTTAGGTTATCCTTCTTGTTATTTAACACATAGCACTTACAACCAAATGCTTTAAAATAAGAGATATTTGGTTTCCTTCCTTTCCATAGCTCATAAGGGGTCTTTTTCAAAATTGATCTAATCAAAACTCTATTCAACACATAACAAGATGTATTAACAGCTTCAGCCCAAAAGTACTTTGGCAAGTTATTTTCACTTAACATAGTTCTAGTCATTTCTTGCAAAGTCCTATTTTTCCTTTCTACTACCCCATTTTGTTGTGGTGTCCTAGGAACTGAAAAATTATGATTAATTCCATGTTTATCACAATATTTCTCAAATAAATGATTTTCAAATTCAGTTCCATGATCGCTTCTAATAGATGATATGCAAAAGCCTTTTTCATTTTGAACCATCTTACTAAATGAAATGAATTTTTTAAAAGTTTCATCTTTGTGAGCAAGGAAAAATGTCCATGTATATCTTGAATAGTCATCAACAATAACTAAAGCATATGACTTTCCACCTAAGCTAGTAGGAGTTACAGGTCCAAACAAATCAAGATGAAGCAATTCTAATGGCCTAGTGGTAGACACAATATTCTTAGATTTAAAAGATGCTCTAGTATGATTTCCTAGTGCACATGCTCTACATTGAAATTCATTTTCATATTTAATCTTAGGAAGACCATTAACAAGTTCTTTCTTAGATAGTTTTGAGAGTGTATGCATGCTTGCATGACCCAGTCTTCTATGCCACAAATAACTAGAGTTATCAAGAGATACTAGACATGTACCATGATTAGTTTCAAAATTATTCATGTCAAGCAAGTAAACATTATTGGATCTATTGGCAATGAACAATGTATCATTATCTAAGTTATTGATTGTACATAGAGAAGAAGTAAACTTTACCTCAAAACCTTTATCACAGAGTTGGCTTACACTTAGCAAGTTGTATTTCAAACCTTCAACAAGTGAAACATCTTCAATACAAGGTTTGGTTCCAATTGTGCCATTTCCAATTATTTTTCCTTTCCCTTTATCTCCAAATTTTACATATCCTCCATCTTTCATTGTGATTTTTGAAAACTTGTCCTTTTCACCAGTCATGTGCTTTGAACAACCACTATCTATGTACCATTTTTCACTTTCCTTCATCCCTTTGAAACAAACCTGAAATTTAATCATTGAACTTTAGGTACCCAAGCAACTTTGGGTCCTTGGGGGTTAGTGACCTTAGGTAAGGTTCCCTTCGGTACCCATACCTTCTTTACCTTAAGACGACCTTTTCTAAATGCACAAGAACTAATCATATGACCTCTTTTATTGCAATAATAACATGTAACATTAGGCAAGGAGGATGTAGATGCTTTAATGAAATGATTCTTGTACTTGTCATAGTTCATGAAACCATCAAAACCAATTCCATATTTCTCATTTGAAATTCTTTGGTTTCCAAGGAGTACATCTAGAGTTTCTTTTCCTTTTGTAAATTTAGCCAAATCATTTGTCAAAGACTCTACTTTAGTTTCAAGAACTTTATTTTTCTCAATGAGCATTTCACAAGTATCTTTTGAGATTTTCAACTCTAAATCTAGTTCTTTAAACATGGCAATTTGTCCCTTGTAAAATTCATTTTCTTTATACACATTGAACATGGCAATATTTTGTGATCTCAATGATTCAATCTCTAAATTCATTTTAGTGCACTTCCTCTTGTAATTTCTATACTCATCATATACTCTAGCAAATGCAAGTTCAAGTTCCTCTACATTAGGAGATTCATAAGAATTTACCTCATTGTCGCTTTCTTCTTCTTTTTGTGAGCTCTCAACTTTCTCTTCACATGCCATCAAACAAAGAAGAGCAGCCTCTTTGTCACTTGATTCATCATTTGAAGACTCTTCACTGTTGCTCCATACTACCTTCATAGCTTTCTTGCTCCTATCTTCTTTTCCTTTCTTCTTTTTGAGCAATGGACATTTGGGCTTGATATGTCCAGGTTTGTGACACTCATAACATACAATTTCTTCTTTTGAATCTCTGAAGTGCTTATCCTTGGGAGTGTACTTTTTCAAGAATTTCTTGTATTTGCTTCCTCCTTTCTTGAAAGCTCTTTTAAATTTTCTTGCAAGCATAGCCATTTCATCATCATCTTCACTTGAAGCACTTGAGTTGTCACTTGAGTCAACTTTGAATGCAACTCCTTTCTTCTTATCTTCATCCTTGTTTGATTTGAGAGCAATGCTTTTCTTCTTCTTTTGCTCATTTTCAACTTCATCCTTCTTGTATACCATCTCATGTGCAATGAGAGAACCAATGAGTTCATCATAGGTGAATGTTTTGAAATCTTTGGTATCTTGGATAATCATTGTCTTTGCTTCCCAAGACTTTGGAAGTGATCTAAGAATTTTCTTCACAAGTTCAGCTTCCTCAAATTTTTACCAAGTGCTTTGAGAAGATTTACAAGATCAAGAAACCTTGTACTCATATCTGCAATTGATTCTCCGGCCTCATTTCAAACAGCTCATAATCTCGAATCGTAAGGTTTGCTTTGGACTCTTTAACAACATCGGTTCCTTCATAAGTCACTTCAAACTTATCCCAAATTTCCTTAGCAGATTGACATCCCAAACACGATTGTATTCATTAAGGTCAAGTGAGCAATGCAAAATATTAATAGCTTTAGCATTTATAGAGATTTTCTTCCAATCATTGTCATCATATTCATCTTCATGTTTTGGAACTTTTGTAGTTCCAGTACCATTCTTTTGAGGAACATGTGGACCATTTTTAATAATTCTCCATGCATCAATATCTACAGATTGTATGAAATTTCTCATTCTTACTTTCCAAAATGAATAATTAGTGCCATTGAAAAGTGGTGGTCTAGTGATTAAGTAGCCTTCAACTAAAGGTGCAGGTATACCGGCAGTATTACTAGATGAACTAGCCATTATGGATCACTCTAAGGTTGTAATACCCTAAGCAAGAGAGTCAGGCTCTGATACCAATTTGTTGTCCCAAATATAGTCCAAGAGGGGGGTGAATTGGACTTTAACAATTTTTCGGCCCTTGCTTGTAGCCTAATGAAAAATTGTGGCTATGTTCAACTAAGTGTTTCTCTATGTGTAATGAAAATAATATGAGCTTCAACAATGTGTTCCTAAGTTGCAATTTAACCCTCAATCAATGTATATGGCAATTTCTAACAAGGCATGCACCATACAATATACAATTGATTTCTCAAGTCACTTAATATGTCCTCAAATATATCAACTCAATCTTATTCAAACAACATTCAATATCATGTATAGCAAGAAAAATTTAAATTGCACAAGATTAAGGAGGTAAAGGTTAGAGAGATCAAACACAATGATTTTTATAGTGGTTCGGCTTAACTAGCCTACATCCACTCTCTCAAAGAACCCTCTTTGAGTCTTGTCTCCACTATTTGCTCTTTTGAAGGCAAGAGACCAAAAGCCCTTTACAACACCAAGCTTTACCAAGGTAGCTTGAAACCTCTACAAGTGCTATCACAAGCACTTTCTCTCTCAAGCTTCAATAGGTGCTTGTACAACCTCTCTTGAATGCAATTTAATATTTCAACACTCACTCTTACTCAATACAAATCAAACTATAAAGAAGAGATGAGTAGATTTGCCAATGGAAGCTCAAAAATCTTTAAAGCTCTTGAATGAAAGCAATAAATGAAAAATCAATGTTGGAGTTCAATTGTTAGCTTTCATCAAGTGTAAATGAAGTAGAGAATGTGTATTTATAGTCCCAAATCATTTTAGACCGTTTGAAACCCTTTTGGAACGTTACACACTGCCCAAGACAAAATAGCCGTTATTTTGTCCTTTGTGCGGTTGAGCACTCGATAAATTAGCAAACTAATAAAATTTTAGAGCGATCAAGAACTGGTTAGTAAACTAACATTTTTAGCAAACTCATTAGCAAACTAAAAAATTAGCAAACCAGTTAGCAAACTAAGTCAACAGCTGCATGTCTCAACTTGCAATGCAAAATGATTTAGACCTTTAAAAAAATGTTTCAATAGTTGTGTTCAAGGTCATGATGAGAAAAAGTAATCAGAAAATAAATTTTCATTTTTGAGCTCCATATGACTAAATTCTCATCTATTCTTTTTCACAAAAAGACCTAAGACTCTAACACTATGCTTTTCATACCTTTGCTTTGAGTCTTGATTTCCATAGCCTTTTTCTCATTTTGAATTTGTCTTGAAATACCTTTGAGTATCCTTTCTCCTTAGATACAACTTCAAAGGTTCTTTATGCATAAGACAAAGAATCTACACATCACTTCAAGGTTAGGTTAGATAGATTCTCTTTGAGTTTTGTTATCATCAAAATCAATGCTCATTTTGAGCTACACGGGGTCAACATTTTGAATAACATAAAATAAGCTTTGAAATGGTATTGGAAATCAATGCCAACAAAAATAAAATGCAAAATGTGGTATCTTGGTGAACTTAGGTTTAACAAATCTATTATGTATTAAAAAGTCAACTTTTGTGTAGGAATAGTTAAGTGAATAGTAACCTCAATGAAATGAATGCAAAGGACCAAAACTTAAATTGCTAATGATACCTCACTTAAATGATTTAAGGTTTTTTTAAATCATATAATTAGTTTGATGGGATTTGTAGGCTCATCACAAATAGAACTTAGGAGAAATAGTTGATATAATTTGAAATGTGAATTGTAAATTACTATAAATGAAATATTAAATGTATAAATGATGTGTAAATAATATTTGAAGACTTTCCCTTTTTCTTGAATAAAAATGAAAAATTGTTTGAACCTAGGTACATGTGAATTAATGTGATAGATTAGAGATGAAATTGTAAATAAACTATACAAATGAAATTTATGAACATATGCATTAGATAAAAATGAATTTAGACATTGTACTCCTACTAGGAAATAAAATAAAACCTATCGACACTTAATGGTACATGAGTGAAATTAAGAGTAATCATAAATACTTAGTAAGCAAAAACATATCTTGAATTTCATATGATAAATATATAAATAGTATAATGAATAAATGAACCATATTAATGTGTGAATGAAACATGAGTTCTCATTATCGTAGAAGGGAAAAATATTTTGAATACAGTGATACACGAAAACCATTATTTTGAATTGTGATCATTATGGATAACATAATGAATATATAAATTACGATAAATGCATAAATTATGTAGATATTAGACTTAGAGATTTATGTTTTTATTATGAAAAAATATTAAAATACTATAAATTATAATTAGAACCTATAATGAAATAATGAAACTTATGAACACTTAATGGTGTTATGTGCCCATGTATCGCCTAGACATGTGTGTCAGATTGAATAGATTGGTATGCTAATAGGGTATTGTTTTAGCAGTACTGTGAAAGACTTTATGCCTGTATTCATGGTTTTATGCCTGCACTCATGGCTTTTATGCCCCATTATGTGTTATCATGGCTTTTTAGCCATACTGACTGCATACGTGGTTGACATTCTGCGTCCAATGGTATGATAGCCAGAGGCACCACGGTCTCCAGTGCCAATGACCCGTTATCCAGTTTAGTCAGCCTGTCATAGGTTACCTAGGCAGATTAAATTATTAAAATTATTTAATCATATTAATAATTAAAAACATTAGAAAGTATTAAATAAAATGTGAAAAAAAGATTAGCAATAGAAACATAACAAAAATACAATTTGCAGACTCATAGAGATACCTCAAATACAATACTCCTGTAATAAAATGTATATTGAATATTATTACTGTAAGGCTATAAACTCAGTACTTCAAAAGAGGAACAAATTAGCATATAAGATAGTTAATACTAGAAATGTCATTTTAAATCAAATTGATGCTTGAATATTTAGAATGCTTGATTCTTTCTTTATTTGTATACATTATTTCTTGTTATATGATTGCACCACTAAGCAAAAATGCTTAGCGCGATGGATTTGTTTCCTTCACGCAAGTAGTGAAGGCAAAATCCAGTGGATATTAGACTGGGATTTTGAAGTCCAGATCTACAGAAGTGTCAGAAGGGTTTTAAGTTGTCACATCCTCAGCAATACATGTAGATAGGGCCCATATAAGTCATTTTATGTATTTTGTATATTATAAATATTTTGTATATTGTAATGTAAACTAAGAATTGTAAACTAAGAAATTGTAAGTAATATTTATGTGATATAAATTAATAAATTGATTAGTTCATATGTAATTAATTGTATATCATGTAAATTATAAATTTATTCAATTAGTTTACAAATTATGTAAATTAATGGAAATATGAGAGTTTTGATATGTGAATTGAGTATGAAGGAAAGTGAATGGAAATGAATATGAGAATGTGATGTAAATTAATAAATTTATTAGTTCATATGTAATTAATTGTATATCATGTAAATTATAAATTTATTCAATTAGTTTACAAATTATGTAAATTAATAGAAATATGAGAGTTTTGATATGTGAATTGAGTATGAAGGAAAGTGAATGGAAATGAATATGAGAATTGAAATACATAGATAATATTGAAATATGAGATGATTACGAGATTTTATTTGAAAATATTATTGAATTGTGAAATATGTCAAATGGTAATAGAAACAGGGGAAAGTCTATTGGTTTCTCCATAGAAAGATAATTGATATTAAAATATAACGAGAACAAAATTTTTAAAGTAATAAAGTAAGATAAAATAGGGTGTTCCAATACCGAGTGTGACATGCCTTATTCGGCTACATAGTAGTTGGGTGAAGGGTGTCATAACAAGTCTATAAATCGAAATGAAATCTAAAACAGTAAAAAAAAGAAATTTTAATAGTGGCAAACGCAAATGCGGGACTGTTTCATACCGCAAAAGAAGAATCTAGAAGGTCTACGACGCCGTCTAACGTCCATACAATACTTTTCTTCCACACTTGTATGTATACTGTGACCCAGTCGTCGTCTTTTGTTTGCTTTTGGTGTTCTGAGTGGAATTACCACCGGATGTACCCTGTATGATGCGTGTACCTACCTGCCCTTCATTCATAAACAATATATTTTAAAATTTGCTGGAACTGGACCAGGGTGATCCCAGCAGCCATGAACTGGTTTTTTGTGCTGCATTAATTTGTGGCCACATCGGATGGAATATTAGATCAAGTGGGTGGCACGTGGCTTCTTTGGCAGCCACCAATATTGCTCAGGGCTATACTTGAAGCTCTAAAATGGAAAATTATATTTATTTTGTTCTCTCCTTTGTTCTTGTTTTGTAGAGTATAATTGCCACATGTATGTTGTTTGCCTTCGTGGCGAATGCTTGCCCAAATCTAACTTCTATACCAAATCTGTAAACAATTTTTTAGTTGGGCATTTTTCTTGCCCATCAAAAATAATATTCTGCAACGCATGATATATAGTCTGCTAATTTTTTTTTAATTTTTCTATTTTTGTTTGTTTTTACATTCATTAACCTCTTCTTAAATTAATTAATGAGTATTTATGTATATTCAATTTCATCCGTTTACTTTTCCTTTATTGCATAGAGTAATTTTTTCCAACACCCAGATGCACACACACCCAATCAATCATCAATAGTCATTTTAGTTAAAATCATAATGAATTCCTTATAAAAATATATGTATATAATTTTTTATTAATTGAGTGTTTGTACACCTTAGTGTAAATAAGAAATTTCCTTTCATATAACCCCTTTTTATCACCTAAAACTGTCATCCAATGCCTAAACTTTTTTGGCGTAGGAAAAAAAATCCAGGCGACTGTATTGATTATGCTCTATATTTGTTAACATACAGAGTGTGTCACTAAATATGCATTGCAATTTGCATCTCCATAACTGATATCTTCAATTATAAGAGAGGTAGAGGGATGGATGACACGCGTATGTGCACTGTAGAGACGACCTTCGGGGCAGTAGGAATGACGAGCTATGATCAGCAAGACTTTTCTTAGATGGTCGTCTGCAAAAACAAAGAGGATTAGGGAGCCAAGGGGATGATTACCTCATCTTGGCACTTCCATAATTAAGTTAGTGAGGAGAAGAGGAGAAATAAACGAATGGAATAATGCTATAATAAGGCTAAAATGTAAAATGTCTCATCCCTCATATCAAAGTTGTTTTTATGGTAGGGTTTCCTTAATTAAAATATGCTGCCTGTAATAGCCGGTATAGGTACATATATTATTGGTGAATATGCATGCGTTTATACTTGTGGAGTGATTTCTTTTTCAGGCAAATAGGGTTTATATAGGTTATCATGAATGTTAAGAGAGATCGTGGATTTCTTATATGTTCGTGACTGAGGCATGCATGATAATTTTGCATTCCTTATGCCTTTAGATATGCTGGATCCATTTACAATCTTGGTATGGTCAACAAGCCCTATATTTGCTCTAGCATCAATAACCATTAAAAAAACCAAAGCGTTGATAAAAAAAAAAAAAAAGCAACGTAGCTGGTTCTTTAATACCTTCCCATTCCCATCAAACATCAAGCGAGTATGAATTCTAGGAACTAGGAATTCTGCTGGCCAATTGTAGATGTATCATGCTTGATCGTCAAACAAGTAGCCAAAAGCTCGCTGTTATGCAAGTTCACAGAATTCGGGCTAAATACGATATTTTCTTGGATCAGCCTTACAGTATTTTTAATCGTATACTATGTTTCCACAACTCCATTAGTGCCCACTCTAGGCTAATTTTAGCCCAGACTGCCGCTCAATTCAACACAACAGAGCTAAGTTTCAATCATTAACAAGTTGGGGTTAGCTATGCATAATCCCTTTCAACTTCAAGCTTTTGGGATTGTTGAATCACCCCAGGTCAAAATCCTTTGTAGTTCAACTTAATCAACCATCTAAAACATCCTCGATTATCTATGGTTTTCCTTCCAATTAACAAGCGAATTGGGCCCCGCAGTGGCCCAATAGATGGATAGGATGTTGGGTAAAAGACTGGAACAAAATTGAGCACTAATTTGGTGCCGTAATAAAAATATATTCAATATTTTCGTTTTAACTAGTGAAAGGGGTGTTATTATAAACAGGATTTCATATCCATATTAGACGTTATGTAATGAAAGAAAAGATGCTTATATTATATAGATGCTTATATCCTCATGTGGGGAGGAGCATAGAGTTCATAGTCATGTAGCAAGCTTTTGAATTGTTAAATCGGGTACTTGCACGTGAATAAGGCATCATGAAAGAAAAGTTGAGGGGATTTCTTGAGCTTTGGCATTTGATAAAAAAGATTCCTCTAATAGCTTATTTAGCTTATCCTTATCATATCCATTCTGATGCCTATATATATAATTTCATTTTCTAAGGCAATTCTAATATGTTTGGATTCAGAATTTTAGGTTTCATTTTATAGTTTTACTTGCTTTAATATTATCCATTGCTTAATTTTAAAAAAAATTATCAAATTTTAAATTATTATCTCATACGTTGTTAAATCAATAATAAATCCTTTCTTTTTTTTTAATGAAATTCTAATGTTGAATTAACAAAGACAAAATTTTAAAATATAAAATGGCTAAAAAATCAAAATAAGCCTATATTAACAGAAATCTCAATCCACATTCTCTGTTTTTGCCATAAAAAAGATGTTGGATTTAAGTTTTTGGAATTCTTATATTTATGATGAGTCAAATGTCTATGCGGATTGATTAGTGAATGAAGTGTACAAATGGTCAATTGAAATCCACTTATTACTTACTCCTTTTAGCTTAAATTATTGATTACTTCATGATGTTATTGGGATTGTTTGTTCCCTAATTATTTGCGTTTAGTCTCTTTCGAGACATTTTTTTTTTCTCACAAAATAATTAAAAATCTCAAGAAAGTATTGTTCAATTCCATTTTTTCTTTTATTTTTTTTTTAAGAGACGAGGAAAGAGAGAACTGGACTCTGTGGAGACCTAATTTGAAGGGAAAAAAAAAAAAAAAGAGGCCGCAAGTCCTAATTCGGTGTCACTATCCACTTGTATGGGGCGGCTAGACTTCGTACCCGTACATGAATAAAAAGTACAAAAAGAAAGAAATTAAAAGGCAACAAGATCCAACGGCACACATCAACAAATAACTAAAATCCAACGGTGCGAACCTGGCTGAACAAGCGACGCGAAAACCCGGAGCCGCTCGTGCCCAGAGTTTGGAAGATATTCGCCTCCACGAACACAAAAAACTTGACCCCACCGTACGCCAAAATTAAAATCCTACCGTTCATTACAAAGTTCTCAACTCAACCATAGTTACTTTAACTTGACCCATTCAACAAATCCGCCTTTCCTTCCGTTGCATTATTATTACCACTCCCCTAAGCTCACTCTCGTGCCCCTCTCTCTCACTCCACTTCCTTACCCCTCAAGAAATCTCCGCCCCTGTATAATCATCAGATATCAAAATCGGCGGAATCAAAATCGGCAGAGTCTTTGAACCTTATTCTTGGAGGTCAATCGGTGATCGACGGCGGAGATGAGCTGCAACGGATGCCGAGTTCTGCGAAAGGGTTGCAGCGAGACTTGTATACTGAGGTCGTGCCTGCACTGGATCAGTTCCCCCGAAGCACAAGGCAACGCCACTTTATTCCTCGCCAAATTCTTTGGCCGCAGTGATCTTATGTCTCTCATCTCCGCCGTACCGGAATCCCAACGGCCAGGTACAAATATACATTTCAAAGCTCTATATATGCATTGATACTTATTAGACGTTGATGGAACTGCTTTTTCTTGCTTTTTTTCTCTGGTTTCTTTTGCGTGCAGCTTTGTTTCAATCACTGCTGTTTGAGGCTTGCGGGCGAACGGTGAATCCGGTAAACGGAGCGGTGGGACTGTTGTGGAGCGGGAACTGGCACGTGTGCCAGGCGGCGGTGGAGACGGTTCTTTCCGGCGGAATTCTTCGGCCGATACCGGCCATCCTCACTGGAGTCTTCGCGCCAAATTACGATGAGTCATCTGACAGTTTCTCTGCAGAGGCATGCAAGTTACGAAACATGTGGACCCAATCGAAGCCGTACGCTAATATCACTAGGGAGAATCAAGCGTCCGATCTCAATCTCTCTCTCACGCCAAAGCTTGTGGCGGCAGGTAGAACTGGGAGACAGAAGAGAGGCAGAGATGCGGTGTCGTTTTACAGAGAAGAATCGTCAGAGACGACGACTTTTGAGAGCAATGGCAACGATAGGAAGAAACTTTTGAATCTGTTCATTTGAATGGAAAAAACAAAAGTTGGGGGGGGTGTTGAGGGGAAAGGGAGAAAGAGAGGGTTTTGTACTGTGAGTGATCACCGTAGCGGTGTAAACTTTTTGTTTCTATATAAATATGAAGCCGGAATTTTAGCCCGGCGAGTTTTTGGAAGTGAGCTATACATTTCCAGTGAAGATTTTGTGTTTTATTATTATCTTTTTAAAATTATTTTGGGTTGATAATGATGGTAGTGGAATTGTCAATTTGTGGAGGATTTTGCTTGGGGATTTTGTCCTGTACATGCATACGGACTAAGAGGAAGAGGAAGATTATGGGCATCTGAGGATAGAGATAGGCTGTGAGACCCATCCACAAGTGGCTCTTAGATTGAGAGACCTTTGGTTTGACACGTACTTGCTCTGGTGCACCTATAAGTCAGAAAGACTCTGGACCTTTCCCCATTTGAGGTTCATGTAAATTGCAACTTACAATTCTAACCTTGCTTCGATTTTGGTTGGTTGGATCATCTGGTGGCAGCAAGCTTAATGGGTTTCCTTTTATTTGTTCCCAAGTGCTTTCACGAAACAAGCTAATTTCTCAGTTCTCACGCGTTCCTCCCGGGTACCGAAGATAAAAGAAAGCCCTGTGAAACATGAGCTCTGTGAAACAGGGTTATGTATGTTGTGTGCTAGTGCTACTGAAATTTCATCTACCAAAAATTTAATTTATTTGTATGATGAATAAAGTATATAACTACATACACTAAGAAGCAATTCAAGAAATCATGGCCTTGTTATTTTAATAAATTAATGAGATAATAATCTACTAATAATATCAAACTACATTGGTGTCTGTTGTGGGTTCTCCCATCCATGTGGTTTCATGGAGTTCTGAATTTGCAGGAGTCTTGGGCAATGAAGAAATTATTTTCTTCCTATGATCTGCCCTAAACCCGTTAAATCCCAAATTAAGAAAAGAAACAAGCGTGAGTGATTAAAATTTGGCCAAGAATTGCCGAAAGAGCGTGGCATTCACATGAAGTCAGATGATTTTTGGTACATGGTCTCATTGTTACCAAGCAGAAGATGATCATTTGCGTACTTGCCATGGAATTGAAATGGTAAGAGAGGGGGGTCCCCAAACCAAAACTAGAACTTGTGAAGAGAAAAAAGGAAAATGGGTGCGGTGCACGTCAGCCTCCTCCCTCATAGTCCTCCTCCGTTGGAAGTGGGTTCCACGACATCAACACCTATGAAAAAATATCTTTAAATTAAAATTAAAAAAAAAAAAAGATATAAAGTTTAACATATATGAAAAGGACACGATTGATGATTTGAAAAGCAAATTAGTATTATTCCAATCCATTCGAGTCGCCGCGTCTTATGGCATATGCTGAGTGTGGATCCCACATCACCTTCATTGGATCACCACCATTCTCCTTGTACAAAGTACAAATTAGTGGCAGTGGGGGGCGATGCGAAAGGGGCAAAAGCTTCGAGGCTAAATGCTCGGTGCCTATACAAAAGTCACAGTACTTGAAAGAAAATGGATCACATATGACATATGATGTGATGAATTTCAACTTTTTTTCTAAGCGTGGTCATGAAAAGTAAAAGCAAAAGTGGATCATATCGGCCCTAAGCTGATACTTAAATCAGTTAAGATTTAATGATGATACAAGTGGAGAAAGGACCAGATAATAACTTTTATTTCTTCTAAAAATTAATTAATTCTTGTATAGCAGATAAAATTATTAATTATCGGTGAGAAGAAATGAAGGTCAATTAGTATCTTATTACTGTTAAGCATTAAATGCAAAATTTAAGTAAAAGGCAAGAATTGTTAAGATTAAATCTAGTTAAGTCAAATTTCATTCAATTTTATAATCTTAATGAGTCTCCAGTATCCGATCGACTTAATTTTCTCACTTAATTTTTCACCGACTTGATTATTTTTTTTTACATATCATTAGATCTTGACTCTTATCATTTTTATCTCGTTTAATGTATTTTTCTTAATTAAATGATTTTTCAAATTGTCTGAAAAAAAAATTTAAATTTGACTTGTCAATCATTAAGTGTTATTTTTTTCCTAATTATTTCTCCACATTGGAACACAATTTCTTAGCATCAATAATCGAATTATTGATTTAATGATAAAATATTTGATTTTGAAGGTAAAATTTTCTTACAAAAATTTCCTAAAAATTTGATTTCAACTTCAAACTAATTAGTTGTGTCCTTTTAAGGCAGATGAGAATGAAATATCAATATTGGTTGGGCAACCCTTTGTCTCCTTAGAAGGGAAGGGTTGGTCGATATGTATATGGTAGGTAGATTGCTAGGCCTTGGTGGGTTTCTTTTGCTAGGAAGCGGCTGTGCCCTGTGGCTCTTGTGGGTTCCACAACTTAGCACTAGCAACTGCCTTCGTCTTTGTTACTCGTGTAGTGTTTTTTTTATTTTTTACCAGAAATAGAATCTCATTCCAACAAAGCAACATTACATAATATCCTCAGATAACAGAGAGGATATCTGGGAGGGTACTTACGTAGTGCTTGTTTAATAAAAAGAACCAACGAATGAAAATAAGGTTATTTATCTACTAAAGAGAAAAGGCTCCTGGGAAGCTGGCGGAACAAAGGTTTTAACAAAAGAAATGACAAATGGGTAAAATCATCAAGGCTAAGGCAGCTAGATAAGGCCCAATAATAGATTATGGAAATTATTTTTCCTGCTAATTAAAAATAAAATTATCCTTTCCACCAAATTAAAAACATATTCATGCTTTCACCTTCTAATTCAAGACGAAGAGAGACATCCTTCATTGAAAACATAAGGCGTGCATAAAGAGGAATTCTGGATTTTACGATTCACCAATTCAAGAAGATTCATTTCAATCGTTCCCCACCATTTAATGAGGTAAACAAGTTGCAGATGTTGACAAGCAATGCCTTGATATTTATACAGAAAATAATGTGTCACAAATTTGTTTCTGCGGATACCATACCAATGCAAGCCTCGTAAATACACACAAACGAGTTAGAACGAACTTCATCAAGAACTATTGAATAAGAACATATTTACATATATTTTTTTTTCTGTCCTATAGAGAAAGTACCTTTATACAATCTAATCTGAATATTGAGAATGACAACTCCATGCCGTCTATGCATATATAATATAGCCTTTTTTTTTTTTATGCCAAGAGGCAAGTGTGCTATCTTCTGCTTTTAAGAGCAACCGACCATTAATTGGTACTTCTCTTATTACATCTGGCTTGTTCAATCCGAGGAAAAAAGATCTGGTCTGTTGTTAGCGTTTAGGGTAGGCTGTCAAGAAACATGAGCTTTACACTTTTGTTGTTAGGCTGGAAGGTACACGTTTTAGTTGTATAAAATGCGTTCTCAGGCTACATTCCTTCACCTGGCCATAGAGAGATTTTTCTTTTAATCATAAAAAACATGGCCGCTCTAAGCATAAGATAACCACTTATATGAGTTATAATTCTTTCACAATTCTTGGAAAAGTCAAACCAAACACAAGATTACCTGCATGGCTAAGATGATTGACAAGAGATCCTTGCATTGATCAAGCAAAGCATGCTCCTTTGCAGCTACATTAGCAAGTTCGGCCACCAGAGTGTTTACTTCCCCAACCTATCAATAGTAGATGCTTTTAGACATAAACTAATTAAACATCAAATACTTTCTGTTAATGATGTAGGGCTCAATGCATGAAAATGTATATTAATTGATTTCCACAAAATCACAAGAGGAAACAAAAATGAGAAATAAGACAACATCAGAGGGGCAATTTGAAATCCTTTCCAGAAATGAAAACATCCTAGTGAGAAAAATAATATTCTCCTGCCCTTTTACTGCCTTTAGCCAAACCTTGTTTAAATTAATCACAGGACTCTGGCACCCAACTCGCACGACATTCATTAGCATTAGGATCAACAAGAAAGCACAAACCATTATTGGACCAGTCAAAAACATTATGAGCTTGTTCAACATTACTAATGCTGTGTATGAATTTATTCATTTTCTCTTATTTGGAACAGGTGCCAGTGATTATTATTATGATTGGAAAATGAGAAATTATCAGTCCAAGTTTATGCCTAGAGTGGGCGGAAAATCACCTTTGATAACAATAAGCATATTGAGGATGCCATTGCCTGCATCACATCAACTGCTGAACAGATAGCATCCTTCACTTTTTGGATATCTGCCTGCAGAAATAGTGAGCAAATAAGAAATTGTTAGGCCCATTCCATGCCAATGTGGTGAGAATCAAGCAAAACTTAAAATGGCACTTACCCTTGCCCCACCAACAACAGGTAGGCGAAGTGTGCTAGCCCGCAAAGCTTCAATAGCCCCAGATAAAGAACGGGAAAAATCCTGGTCCATAAGTGCCAATTCTTCCAAATATATCATCTGCAGTCATTAAACATAATTATATAACAGCCAAAGAGAAATCAATAGTAGTGTAGCCCTATTTAAGCACAACCATGCATGTACCAAAATTAGCAACATATTTTACCTGCCCCTTGAGAATAGAAATTAGCTTCAAATTTTGCCTCAACCACTGTAACTCTATTCTCTTTGCCTTGACAGATTCACGCAGTTTTGAGCTTGTTACACGTGCATTATACAGGCTTCTCTGATACAGAGAATAACAGTTAAATAAAATAACAAAGAAGTAAAACAAAAAACAAGCGGCAAGCATTTGCACTACATTACATACACTATCACTTGTATTTCCACAAATGGACAATTCTAGGTATTACTATTATCTAGGTATCGTTGTATACATGCGCGCCTTGAATGCACTCTTAAATAGACATTTCCAGCATTTCAACTGTAATGCACATGCTGTCACTTGTACTTTAACTGCAAATGGCCAGCTCTACATATTACTATTATCCGGATAACTTAAATATCTATGCCTTGAATGCATTTTGATTTGAACATACTCTAACCAAAAGCTACACATAACAGAGAAGGTGCTCTTACAACACTTATCTTCACATAGAATTTAGGAACCAATTGTTACTTTGATCCAGAAACTATAGTGGAAAATCTTGAAAAAAATAAAAAATGGTATTCCATATTATTTAAACAAAGTGTAAAAAAGCTGTATTTCCCACATCATTATTTCAGTGCAAGACGTAGCTCATCTTGTCAATCATAATTTTCATCAGCCATATCAATAGTTAATAGTATATCCTCATTTCTACAAACACCTGACAAAATATTTGCAAGTCATACTTCAGAATTTTAGTTGAACTCTTTTAGGGAGGATTGGGAAAATGGAGCCTCAAACCTGGCTCTAATAGGTGAATGATATGTCTTTAGCGCTATACAATTTTATTTGAACTCTAGGATCACATTGATTGACAAATAGTCTACACATATAAAATTTCTCAACTTTCTATCATAGTTTATTGTGAATGCTAACCTCCTCCCTTAATCATTAAAATAAAATCACATGGCACTTCCTCATTTTCTTCTCCAACAATATTATAAAAGTTCAACACTAAATTCCCAGAATATCCACACAAATTAGAATGTATGAGATTAGGAAAGCTAGGAGAACTACAAATATCTACCATTGTAACAATCAAATAAACATAAAAATTGAAATCAAGATCTTATGTATTTTGGAAACAACACCAGAGATTTTTACTGATAAGCCCAAAATGTGACAATTTCCCCTATGGCAGTGTCGACTGTCATATTATTCCTAATTGGTGCCCTACAATCTTAAAATTACAGAATGCATAATCACTAAATTTTCTTTAAGCCAACTGTTTAAAAAATAATCAATGAGAACCATAATTTTACATAAAGAAAAAAGCAATTACGTGGTGGATTTTGAAGGATGTTAACAGCTTATATAACAGTAAAGGCTGTTAAATGTAAAATGCAGGCCATAACAGTTGTTAACTCTACAGAAGGGCAGATTCTTTTTCTGCCAGGTCCAACAAACATATTTCCCATCTCCCCCAATTTTTCCAGCCACCATTTTCACTGTTTCTTCAGTTTACAATTTTACATTGCTTGAAACTCTGACCACATGCAATTTTAGTTTGTCTTTACTTGGAAACAAGGCAAAAATCAAGGGGAAGTATATTTTGAGGTCAAAACACTCAAACTCAAAGCCAAGAGACTCAACATCCTCTTAGTCTTGGACACACTTTTTGGCAGTGATAAGGTTAGATCTGTATTCACCACTTTATTTTGTACTAGTTAAGTTGATTAATAATACGTAATGTAAATCATGGATTCCATGTTTTTATTTAGTGTATTGCATTTTGCATTTTTTTTTTAATACAATTGCAACAATCTCCAACCACAATTTAAAAATATGAAGAGATCAATGACACCTCATTTTCCCTTATGTGATTTGTTCAAATATAAAATTATCTAAGAAGAGCAATTTTTTAAAAAAAAAAAAAAATCTAAGAAGAGTAATTTCCTTTTTTTTTTAAAAAAAAATCCATTTCTTTCCTCTTCTGAGCAGTCAGTCCATCTTTTTTTTATATCTCTTCCCATCTACAGGCTAGCTAGATCTTCGTTTTGATTAACAACAGAAAAATAAACCTGCCCATCATCATTTTATGTTTCTGCTGTTGCTTGCACTTGTACCACCCAAATACCAGAAGAAGTGCATTCTATGAGAGTGTCTTCCAATAATCATTCAAGAACTTGTTCTATTATTCCTTTTAAGCAAAATAACCAGCAACTTCTGCCTTCAGCTAACTGCCTCAGCAGTTGAACTTCTTCAACTATGTGCTCCAAGACACTTCATGACCACATTAACAAAACCCTCTCTCCCCCAAATATTTAATTTCTGATCTTTGGATTTTCTTCACATCCAAAATGAACTATTCACTCTAAATGCTACTGCCATCCAAAAAAAAAAAAAAATAAACCTATATTAACCATCCCCTCCTCTTCCAAGCTATGTGCACTGTGGAGTAAACTTGCAAGCTGTAAATGATCCCACAATTCTTTTTCACTTTTTGAAATAACTATTTTTAAGATAAAATGTAAATGAACATTGAATGCAGGACTTTGTTATATATCAGACCAAAGAAAACATGGCTAAATTTGAAAAAGTCAACCATGTAGTCTGATCCATCCTTCCTCAACAAGCATGCAAGAAATAATCTCACTGCAATTTCCCACTTTCCTATAAAATTAGTAGTAGTCCACTTCCAGACGTCACATTAAGATATGAAAAAATGGCAATTCCCACTCACTATTTAAGTCAATATAAGAACAACAAAGCAGAACAGGGTCAAAAAGAAGTAAAAAAAAAAAAATGTTAATGGTTACTACTTACTAAAAAATTTAACAAGGTAAAAAAAAAAAGACAGAAAATCATATGACTAGTTAAATTATATGCATCAACTGTTATAGGTCAGCAAAGAACAGAGTTGCCACAAAGAAAATATGAACCAATTTGAAAACAAGGTTGAGTTTTAAGTCCAGTAAGCCATAACCATACCTCTGCATTCAACCTCTGGGCTGACAAGGCAGTATCAGCTCTGGCATTCACAAAACGCCATTGCAACAACCGATTATATAAAATCCTCAACAAATGCACCTCAACAATCTGATGCTCCCCACTCTTGCCCCTCCGAATATCAGCAGCAAAGCTCAAAATTGAAGGCGTATTATTCATATTGCTTAAATTGCTACTCACCACAGCTCCCGCAGCATTCCTCATCCTTGATGGGCTCACTCCCCTCATTGGTGACAGTGTACCAAGCTTACTGGGCGACGCAGGCCGTAATGCTCCACCACGAATAGGAGACAACTGTCCCCTACCATTCACAACTCCTTTTGGTGAAGATACTGGGGTATCAGTAAGCTTCTTGGGTGCAACAAGTTTAGTTGGTACGGACCCTTTCAATCCGACAGTCTTGGAGACTGGGGAGCCAGGCTCTTGCTGGCGCCGGAGTCTATTGTTAGTCTCTTGCCAGAACCGCGCAGGCACCATTATCCCACGCTGTCCACGTTGTGCTTGTCCACCACCAACAATATTACTAATAGCCTCAGAAGTACTACCGGAGGACACACTCTCAGTGTCAGAAGCTACAGGAGGATCACTCTGTCCATCGGATCCGTTAGCCTCAATGGGATTCTCTGAATCGATATTGCTGGAATCAGAGTTCAATCTGCCCTCAACTGAGGACCTATTATCCATCAAGGAGCTCTGCAATGCCCTGACAATATTTATATTCATTCCAGATCCAGTTAATCTCTTCCTATCATCAGTGCAATCCACACTCCTACTCAGGGAATTCGGTTGCCGCAATCTCCCAGGCCACCGCTGCTGCTCCACCGGCCTCGAATTCTCTACCTGATCCGCTCCTCTCGAGGGCATTGGAGTAGCTTTTCTCCTCTCTGGCGTACCTTTCCTTGCGCTAATCGGCGACGGAGCCGGTTTCGCTTTACTCACCTGAAGCGAGAATGACTCCCCCTGAAACGAGACTGACAAACTTCTCGTAGAAGTAATCAACATCTTCTGCGCATTCGACACTTCCCCACCAATACCATTCCCGGTTCTCAAATCTATAGAGCGCGGTGTAGTAGACCTCCTCCGCTCGACGGATTGCGACCGTTTGATTGTGGAATGAGAAGAGGGCACCGGGGTCATCATACCCGTTGGCCGCGAAATTGACGGCGATGAGGACCGCTTCGCAGTTGAAGAAGAGGAGGAAGAAGAAGACATGTACCGAGAAGTAACTTCGCGGGATTTGGGGCGGCGAGGAGCGAGAGCATTGTCGGGGTCCGATGGTAACAGAGGAGGCCTTGTTGGGTTGTGGTTTCGCGTGGCTGCTGCCGCCGGCGGTGTCGTTTTGGGATTTATTGTAGTGGAAACCGCAGCCACCATTATTGAAACCAAAATTGAAAAATCACTTCACATATCATTCTTCAAGGCCACTGTCCCAAAACCCTAACATTCACTTAGTGCCTGTTTATCACCATAAACCCCTCCTTAAGTACAATTTAAAAAGAGAAAAGAGAGGGAGTTGCACAGAGAGAGATTTGTAAGCGATAAAGTGTAATTTGCAAGGGGAAGAAGCAACTTTCTAATCAACTCTTTAAAGAGAAAAGAAATTGACCGGAAAAATGACCGTTACCGATCACCAACGAGAGAGGGTGTGGACTGTTGGGGCGCTGTTTAGGCGAAAATTGGGAGCATAACTGTCGTACTAGGCTTTTTCGTTTGGCTTTTCTTTTTTTTTTTTTTAAATACAAATTAAATAAAAAAAATTAATAAACACGGCATTGAAGACTTTGGAATTACTCGCGGGTTATATAGGAGTAGGAAACTCGCGCGCTGGCGAGGGTGACGTGCTTAGATGTGAGGGTAGTTTTGGGAAATACGAATGGAGCTATAATGGTTGGGTCCACGTGGAAGCGAGTGTGTGGGTTTGATAGTGAAGGGACTAAAATGAGAGTGGAATTGGATGCTTGAGTTCTGTAAATCTTCGGGGAGACGTTACGCAAACGACACTGCATTTGAATTTTCTTTTTCAAAAAATGCATGCGCTGCCGTTTTGATTTTTGGTGGGCTTATGATTAGACTAAATTCGAGCTTAACAAATTGCACTCCCTTTCGTTCCAATAAATTAGATGACCAAATTTTTCACGCATTTCTTATCAATTAATTATTCCGTAAATCATAATTAATTAGATAATGACATTTTTTCCCTTGGACTTTACAGTTATTTTAAATAGTTATTTCCTAGGACATTTTTTTTTTATTGGTCAATGGTGTCATTTGGTTGAAAATAATTTTTTCATTTAAAATGTTAATTATTTTAAATTAAATGCACACCTCAGAGAAAAAACAGTGAACTCATTTAAAACGATGAGTTTAAGGTTTGAAAAGTACGTCTAAGCCATATGAAGGAAAAAAAAAAAAAAAAGAAGGTTGTTTGGTAAGACATAAATAAGTAAAATAAAATTTCCCATGAAATACTGCTAGATATTATATTATTTAAAGAAAATGAATATTGTTTTTTTTTTTGAGAATAAAATGAATATTGTTTCTTAAAGAAAAATGGGTAACGTAATTATTAACTAATTTAAGTTAAACTAAGCAAGTCATTTGCGTCATCAACAATCAAAGCTTAACGAACCCTTAATCTTCCAATGTTGAAAAGGACGAGCACCACCCTCCTTTGAGTTTTTTTAACTCAACTCCTTTAATAATTAAGTTAATACCAAGTTTTTCATTCCTAACCAACCAACTATTTCCCACCCCCCAACTATATATAATTCTTCTAATTAATTGTTTTGCTAATGATATAAGAATTTTAAATTTTTGTTTTTGATTTTCAATTATGCCTAATCTTTTTAATCCTTTTTAATTATAAGCACAAGTTTTCTTCTTTAATTTTTTTAATATTTTGAAAATTATTAAATTCAATGAGCTTATTAAAATTTAAATCACTTATCTCTTATATTATGAAATAAGCAGTCATACTATTAAAGATATATACTTGATAAAAATTCTCTTATCAGTTAATACAAATTAAGACGGATAGATATTTTATTAATTATTTATCAATTATTAGTTATTTTTTTAAATTGTGCATACTTGATAAATAATTGAAAGGGGAAAGAGAGAGAGGTATTAGGGTAGCAAAAGTTGTTCATATTAATTGCTGCCATTCTAGATTGCACACCAACCCTATTAACCTTGGCTAATCTTAGTTCTAATCTCATACCCACCCACAGATTATGTAACTTCATATATACATGCATTCACTAGCAACCATATTCAATTAATTAATCACAGGCAAACCAAATGGGCATAGCAAGTCTTTTAAGAGTGGGGTGGGAATTATTAATTGCTTTGATAATGATGCCAGTGAGATGCTAATGATCTCTTCTGTACCAAGCTAATTAATCTCAACCAAAATGAAAAAGGGCTTACCTTTAATTTTTTTAGTCGAATACTGGTCCTAAGGACAGCCATTTGCCATGCCCATGAAGATGAATGGTTCAATGAACAAGTGTGAGGTAGCTCATGCATATCAGAATCGTTTATGTTGGACAATAACACATGCATCCTTGCAAAATCAATGCACTAAAGGACCACTATAGATGAATTCCTTTCTTCTTTAGCACTCAATTCAAAAAAGATTTCTCTAAGTACAATTTACATATGAATAGGAATCATTTAGTTTCTTTTCTTTTATCAAAGACCCAATAAAATTTTCGTTAAATTAATAATCTAATAATTAAATATTTATTTCATAACACACAATAAATTATGAATTTAATGAAAATGAGCAAATTAATGTTTATATATATAATGATGAAACATGATGATCATGAAGAAATATTGCTTTATGAACACTACTTATATGAAGCAATCATTTTAAGAAATATTTATGAGAAGTGCATAATTACCTGGTGGCCAAAAGGATGAAAAGAAGTAAATTAACTAGCTAGATCTTGCTCCACTTGATAAACTTGATTGGTAAGCACACTGTTTTATTGCCAATGAAGGCAAGATTTAATTAATTACAAGTCTCCACTCCTCAACATAAAAGAAAAGGAGGAGCAAAGACCCCCCTGTATGTCAAGCTTATCATCATCACAAAGGCTAATTAAAAGACATCTCTTTCTGGGATGCTGCGTCCCATGCTGTCTGTTTCTGATGATATTTTTTTTCTTTTTCCATTTTCTTTCTTATGGGCTCTTGAACTCTTGGGTCCCATGCCTTCTTACAGTGGCACTGCTACTGTTACTGCCACTGCCACTGCAACTACTCCAGAGATGCATAACTTTTATGATCCAATCCCCTAATCCAGTGTGTTGGTGACTGGGGAGTTTGGACGGTCATAGATCCCTGCCATGATTCCAAGATTGAAAGCTGTGTATTGAATCATGCAGATTCTCATCACCTTTGATTTTTTCATGCATTTTTTAAGTTTTATATATGTGATAATATTCTCCAATATTCTCGTGATCCCATTCCACTTCAGTGGAAAATTCAATATATATGTTCTTAATTTGTTAACTACTGATATAGCTAAAATTTTAACCATGATATATTTAGGTATTGAGTTCGAGTCTCAATCGTGAATTATAAAAAAATTTAAAAAAATTATAACAATAATGCTAAATAGAAGCTTAATATTTGGACATGCAAAATAATATTAGTTGGTAATCGATGGATATTCAAACTTCATAATAATACAACAAACCAAATGTCCATTTCAAATTATAGCAGAGGACTAATGTCAACTATTTAACCAACACATCCATCATTGATCAGACCTCAAGCTTAGAGAAATTTGAACAAAAATGTCAAATTTCTCTTCGTGTTCCTTTCTTGGCAGCTCAAGGACAAGCACATACCATTCACCAAGCAATGTTGTGAGAGAAACTCAGTACACTGAAAAGTTAATAGAAATTTCTTTCCCATATTTGATATATTACACCAAATCAATAAAATGAATATCAAATAAGTATATAATAATTAGAGTACGTGATCATTATTTATTGATAAAATTAACTCTAACACCATACAGAGAAAATAGACGAATCTAATTTAATCCCAAAAGTGAACTAAGGTTTATAATTTTTACTATGAAAATATTTTTAAATTTTGATATCAATATGAAATAGTGAGATTCTTGATATGATGAGTTTTAAGTGATGGATAAAATCAAATCAAGTCATCAAAGTAATTAGTTAAAAATGATAAAAAAGAATAATTAGTTACAAAATCTAATCACTTCTACTTAGTATTAACCTTAATTATTATATAAGGTAAAAAATATTATGAAGAATTTCCAGTGGGAAATGATTAAAAAATTGAAAAGTTGATGAAGACAGTGGCTGACTGCCACTGATCATCCATATCCATAGGCTAAGTCGTTAATAAAGATGACCTTGAGTTTAAATCATATCTTTATTAACAAATGATGAATGTTAGGAGTTAGAAAGCGTCATGACTTGAGCATTACTTTATCTTATAATTGGTTTTAAAGTAAACTAAACCTTAATAAGTAATGTTTGTAAGCTTAAGTACCATAGCCCATGCTGAAAGTTAGGATGAAATGATTTTTTTTTAATTATTATTTAATAATATATTTTAATAAAATTAATTATTTAATTATTTATTTTAAAAAATATAATATTTACTTTCAGTATTTTTTTAGTTCCTCGGCTGTTTATTCCTTCTGCTATTTTAAAGCAAAACTTTTCTTTTAACTCAATTATTCAATTCATATAATTTAATTAATATAATTATTTAATCTTTATAATTTTAAATTTATTAACTATTCAGTATCTATTTATAACTATTTCCTTTACTTTGACTACGTTGACTAATCAAAAAATTAACAGAAAGATTGAGCAATTAAATAATTTACAGACTAAAAATAAAAGATTAAATAATGAATTTTTTTTATGATACATAAACTAAATAATTAATTTTATTAAAATATAATAAGTTTACCCACTTTGTTTCTTTAGTCTTGGTCCCATTGCTTTATGATACTTCTTTCTTTCCACTATAGCAAACCCACAAAGAAGAAAAGGAAGAGTGTGACAGTAGAGACTCAAAAAGATAGTCGAGTTCCCTTTTGCAATTCTCATCATGGCTTTCAAGCTATTTCGTTAATTATAGGGACTTTTTTTTTTCTTTTTTCTAAAAAAAAAAAAGAGACAGATCATGAGGTAGATGAGTTAGTGCACTAGCTAGGTGAGATGTTGATTGATGGTATAGTAAAGGAAGAAGAGAAAATGGGTGGGTAATAAAATTAGCTTGAAGAAGAAGAGAACACCCTTCAATTTTTGGGTCTATAACCAATGAGGTTAGTGAAGGGATTATTCCACTTTCCTTCATTGTTGGTGTGGTTTAGCTTTGGGTTGGTCATCCTACAGATAAGCAACTATTCATACTTGATAATCAATTCATATATAGGTCCCTTTCAGAGTGCCACCATGATGATTACTATCTCCATGTTTTTAGCTTGTTCCCTGCTACTTCCCCATTAGATATTTATCTTATTATCCTTCTCATGATATATTAGGCCATATTTGCAAGCAACATCCATAGCGTCAATAGGAAAAGTTTTAAAAAGTACACTATGTAGGATTATTCATATACATCGATTATTCATTATCATGAATAATTTCTTTAGTCAATATTGCAAAGAGAACGAAAAAAAAATGTGATATAATGAGGTTAGTATATAACTAGTAGTGGAAGTTTTTATAGTCAATGAGTTGTGGTTTAATTTGTTGGATTTTCAGCACCATGGGAAGGAAAGAGGTGTAACAACTAGCAGACCCAATAAGGGCGGGTTAAAATTGGACTAAAATCGGTTAGATTTCATTTGGAATTGAAATTAGATAAGAACAGAAAAGACTGAATTGATGAAAGCGTATTTGAATCGGATTAAAATAGACTCGGTTAAGGGCTGATTCAAAATTGAAACTAAAACTATCAAATCTATTTTTGATTCGAACAGTATGTGAATCGGATCAAAATAGAACCGAATGGTTTTAGGCTGAAATTTTTTTTTTCATTTAAAAAATTGAAAAAAAAAAGTAATGAAATGTTCTATTTAGACTAGATCGAACTAAAACTAGAACCATTGAGGGTTCACGGTTTTTATTTTGGGCGGATTCAAACCAAAACTGGCTCGTCGGCCAGGGCTACATCGAAAGCATATTAAAACCAAACAGTTTGATTTCAGACTAATATCAAATTTAAAGAAAAAAAAAATCGAAATTCAACCATTGAATTTACCTAACAAAAACAAAATCAAAATGGATTCAAATTGAAATCACTGATTTCAATCTGATTTGACCTGTTGTCCAGCCTAGCAGCTAGTACAGATTTGCTACACAGCTGGGAAGAAAAGGTAGGTGTAATTGTAGAAATGTAGATGCAATTACTTTGATGAAAAAAAGAGTTGAAAGTTCCATAATTAATGATTAAAGTAGTTAGATGCCGATGGAGAGTTGTTAACATAGCCCATCACATTAACCTCAGCCATTGATGTCATAGATTGATGTCATAGATTATGGTTAAAGGCTATAAACAATAGAATTTTAACTAATTATCTCCATTTATTTTCATAGTAATTTTTCACAATTAATTTAACTTGATTTAATGATTAAAGACATATTACTCACTCAATAGAGTTAGGTTTGAGTCTTCACTCCTCCAATCCTCCTAAACAAAAAAAGAAAATCAAGAATCTAAAACCTCCCTCGCCAAATTACTTTACAATTATGATTCTTGTCTAGCTTAGACACAATCCAAAACCTGCAAGAAATATGGAAAGGAACTTTTCACTGAATAAATTCTCCTAATAATCACATTGTTCCCAGGTGTATAAACAAATATGCAAAGAAACCTAAGTTAACTTTTTTGAGTGTATATACTCCATTTGTATAAATTATTGAAAGGAAACAATTTTATGTGAAAGCATAAAAATCCCACATCTGAAAACAATTATTTCATACTTAGAAATAGTCATATTCCCTTAAAGAAACATAAGCTAATATCCTTTCAGGGATAACTTAAGCTGGCTAATGCAGATCATACAATAAACAGGTAATAAAAACACTACATCCACACTAAGTAACTAAAATTCTTCGTGTTATTAGCATACATCCATTTGGAGAAATGGAATGGCAAGCTAGTTAAGGTAGCCGACCTTCTTGGGAGGAGCAGGACTTGGTGGAGGATGCTTGGGAATATATGGATTCAGGGGAGTGCCGTGCTCGATGGGTCCAGGTTTTATGGAAGCCTTTGAACTTGGAGCTGGATCAATAGGATGGTAATCATCTAGAGTCAAGTTGCGAGCATCATTGTTCTTGTCAATTTTGCGATTATAGCTGTTCTCCTGCAATTCCAAGAAAAGAAAAACCCAGCATTCCCAGTGTTAATTAATTAGTCTGCTACTTGTTAATGATTAAATGAAACAAGAAAAAATCCACATTGTGGCCTTTAAACAGATTATGCACTGCCTTGCCAAAATTTTGCAGACTGAATCAAAAGATTTTTGTGGATTGTTGTTGTCATATAGGTATAGAGCATGTACCTTAAGCTTCCTGTTTGTTTCCGTCATTATCATTCTACTGCTTCTGTCGGTGAAGACCACATCTGGAATAAAACGGTGTCAGCATAATCATTGGAAGAAGAATAAACGTGATTTAGTAAGTGGTTTTTGGCCTAGTCTATAGCTTTGCCATTCTTCTGCCATGAATGAGTCCTGAAATTATGTTCATTTTATGTCTGAATTCAACACATGGATTCAAGTTAATATTGGTCTACCATCACATCCACACCCCTGTCATGTGTTCTGCAGGCTGTAGCTTTACTGATATTGTTTACAACAGGCCCCATATAACATAAAAATCAACTAAATGAAGTGGGAAAACATATGAATACTTACCGCTGTTATTTAACAAACGAACTAGGATGGGACCAATGAATGCGAACAATAGCAAAGAAGTGAACAAATGAATGACGATTCCTCCCTCCCCAGATCAGAGCATGTTATCATGCATCACTGAGAAGAGGACAGATGATAGAACGCATTCAGAACAGCAAAATACAGAAAAAAGATCACCAATAAAAAGAATCACTTCGCTGGACTCTGAAACCTGCAACTGAGCAGTAGTTTTTTTTGCAATATAACAAATAACTAGGACTCTCTCTTTACTTGCTATTTAGTCCATAAAATGCCTGGTAAAGAGATTCTTCCATGCATTATCTCAGGTGTCAGATGAAATTAGTCCCAATTTCAGAAGCATTACGTGTTCTGATAAATGATGATAAAGCAAAATGTCCTTGGCTCTTCATGGTCTTATAAACAAGGGCCAATGCAGCATCCTGAGAGAAAACTCTACAGACAGCGTTGCTATTGAATGAAAGCCTCAAAGTTGCAACCTTCTGGTTGCAAAAAAGAAGTTTATACTCTCAGTAGTCCAACCAAAAAGTGATCAATCACAGAAAAAATCCTTGTATTTTTTAGTAAAAAAATTGATTCAAATGCATTAGATAATAATTGCAGGTAGTAGGAAAGAACCAGCACTGCCAGCTCAAGTTATACAAAGGAAACTCCTCAGTGAATTTATAATGATTTAAAGTTCAAGTATCAGTAGCATATGATGATGTTTTAAATTTGTTGAACTTCACGAATACATCAAATTTCCACTGTATATGATTAAACCCAAATGAGTAAGCAAATTGTAGGAGAGTAATATTATCAATCGGTTAAAAATTGATGAGAGGCAAATAAAAACAGCTGAAATTACCACAAGCAAAAAGGCATGCAATTTCAGACCCAACAACCAAAACAACATATAACGACAATATGAGTTCTCATAAGTGATAAGACCCTCTGAAAGATGATGTTTTGCCGACATAAGAACACAAACACAGTTATTGTCCTTGCATATGGTAATTTACAGAAACCCACAAGTGAAAAAACAGTTAGGTAGTACTATTTACCAGATATTGACAAGGTTGTTGTAGCGAAAGAGAAGTTAAGGAACATTAAAGCTGTCCCAACCACTAAGTACGAAACCCAGAGCCCAGAAGCCTTCATAATGAGAAACAAACACGGGCAACTCGAACCCCAAATGCAAAAAGAATTGCTCCAAAAAAAGAGTAATTGTTGTAAAACCCTTGTAAGCAAAGCAACTTAACCCATGAGATATTTGACCAAAAAAGAAGAGAGAAAAAAAAAAAAGAAAACCGCCGGCCTTTCGTCACCCAAGATTGAGAGAAGACCAGAAAATCCGTGGAGATAAAGAGACTCAAGGGGCCATGTCTATGAATGAACGTATAGGATATTATCTTTTATTATGGTGGTAAGTGAAGAATAATAAAAGAAAGCATGTGAGCCTCATTCTCTTCGGTGCTGGAAGATGCAGGAAGGGAGTAAATAAGGATCGTGTTGTAGTGGGCAGCAGAATCAATCCAATGGGGAAAGTATGTGAGACTTTAATGCTGAATTTGAACTGTGCTGGAATGCGAGCCACGGGACATTTTTACACAGTAAAGCGAAAACCTTAGCGCCAACTGCCAAAGTGCTGTGCTTTCCTTCGTGACACGATGCCGTCTTAATAGATTTATTTTCCTCCGCAGGATACATTCGCAGCGTTGTGGCCTGCAGCTCATATCGTAGAGAGCGCCTTTGGCTTGCTAGAGACACGGGGTTCGATTCACCACAACTCCAATTTTTTTCAATGTAGGGAGTATTAGAAAACTTGGAAAGTTGGAACTGAAATTTACACCTTTTCATTTATAATTTTGTTCATTCTGATGAGCAATCACATTTTTCCATCTTAGTTTCAAAATCCAAATTATTAGTGAAAATTTTCAGAAATAATTCAATGGATGGGTGGTTGAAAGATACCAATCGTGCATCATAGGCCCCAGTTTCATAAAAAAGTAAGAAACCTAGCTGGCTATCATTGAAAAGTTGGCACATGCCACCGGCATTTGTTCCATATTTCTTGATTTAGTTCTCAACTTTTGTATTCCACACTCTAAAGAGAGCAGTATGGGCTATGTTCTTTGAAGCATGGAAGTAAGAATGGCTTATGAGACAGACCCGAAAATTCTTATATTAAGGTCAACAAGAAAAGCGATAAATGAACAAGAATTAATCAGTTTCAGCACTGTCGTAGAGGGACAATGTTCTCTTGCCTTCTGCTCCAATTCAGTTCTTCTTCTACAAGTTAAACTACCTGCCACGGAGAACTTAACCCGCTCGAATGAGCCTCTGCATCTATAAAACTTAAATATCCCGATAAATTCTGGCAACCGTCTGCAGTTACTTTTTTACACTTAATTTCAATTTAATAAAATAAAATTTCAACTTCAATTTTATTTTAGAAAAATCACATGCCTATAATAAAAAATTTTTACATTAAAAAGAATAAAATTATACTTTTATTCTCTTTTCCTTTTTTTTTCTTTTATTTTCTATAATTAAATCAAAATTTATTATTTATTACAAATTAATTTCTAACAATTTGAGAACAATAATAAAAAAAGTTCAAATTTTTTAATAGTATTTTATTAATATATTATATTTTTATAAACATTTTAATTTTTAGGAAATATTTAAAAATAATAAATAATAATTTATATTTATTTTAATTAAATATTAATTAAAAAAATAACATGAAAACCTACTACAATAAGTTAAAAAGACTTTTCATAAAGCAATACTAAAGTTAAATAATTTTTTTTAATAAATTAAAATTGAGTAACAACTAAAATAACCACATAATTTGAAATTGGAATATCCACAGCTCCCAAAACACATCACCTATAAAAATGAGTTGTGACAAATATATGGGATAGGCCGAGCATTCGTTAATTGAATTCTACGCTTAGCCCACAAAATGGCCCAAAGGTTAAAAAGGAACCACCCCTATATCAAGAGCAAAAAGCCCAACAAAAACAGCATGTCCCATTCAAAACCACATTTATTTTAATGAATTTTTTCATCCTCCAATTTAGATCCACAAAAGGCAGAAAAGGCAACCCATCATAGGACTGCTATTGAGAAAATTATATATTTAAATAGGCCTCTGAATCTATAAAACTTAAATATCCCGATAAATTCTGGCAACCGTCTGCAGTTACTTTTTTACACTTAATTTCAATTTAATAAAATAAAATTTCAACTTCAATTTTATTTTAGAAAAATCACATGCCTATAATAAAAAATTTTTACATTAAAAAGAATAAAATTATACTTTTATTCTCTTTTCCTTTTTTTTTTCTTTTCTTTTCTATAATTAAATCAAAATTTATTATTTATTACAAATTAATTTCTAACAATTTGAGAACAATAATAAAAAAAGTTCAAATTTTTTAATAGTATTTTATTAATATATTATATTTTTATAAACATTTTAATTTTTAGGAAATATTTAAAAATAATAAATAATAATTTATATTTATTTTAATTAAATATTAATTAAAAAAATAACATGAAAACCTACTACAATAAGTTAAAAAGACTTTTCATAAAGCAATACTAAAGTTAAATAATTTTATTTTAATAAATTAAAATTGAGTAACAACTAAAATAACCACATAATTTGAAATTGGAATATCCACAGCTCCCAAAACACATCACCTATAAAAATGAGTTGTGACAAATGTATGGGATAGGCCGAGCATTCGTTAATTGAATTCTACGCTTAGCCCACAAAATGGCCCAAAGGTTAAAAAGGAACCACCCCGATATCAAGAGCAAAAAGCCCAACAAAAACAGCATGTTCCATTCAAAACCACATTTATTTTAATGAATTTTTTCATCCTCCAATTTAGATCCACAAAAGGAAGAAAAGGCAACCGATCATAGGACTGCTATTGAGAAAATTATATTTTTAAATATACTAATTAGAGAGTGTTAAAAATTAATTAAAAATTAAATTTAATCAATTTTAGTCATAAAATACTAAAATAATAAAATAATTTTTTTTCAAACTACTTTTCTCAACAGCATCTAAAATTAGTTTCAGACTCTGTAACTCAATGCCAAACAGGACTATAAATGATTCCAAAGAAACACAGCCCCCCCTCCGCATCTAAAATAATAATTTTATTTAGAAAATTAGTTTCAAACTCTGTAACTCAATGCCATGCAGGGCTATAAATGATTCCAAAGAAACACAGCTCCCCCCCCCAACTAAAAGAAAAATTAAAAAAAAAAAAAAAACACAGAGAGACAAAGAGCCCAGCCCAACCTAAAGCCATCAGAATCCCTATTCGTACAGCCATCCATTTTAATTGTGAAAACGAAGAAAATTAATTGCTATAAGCAAAGCAAAAACCACACCAAAAGAAATAATCTTCAGATATTCTTAAACAAAATTACTTTGTGTTCTACTTAAATGTTAAACAGCTAACAGTTTAATAATAACTTCTTAATCCAGCAATACATTACTGAAGAGAACAAAAGGAAAAAGAACAGAAACTCTTTGAATCATACTTCAGGGAAAGCCACAGGCAATGCATGTGTGTAACAGATCCTTCAAACATTCAGCGATACTGGAAACACAAAGCAAACAAAAATAAGTTCCTCAGTCCTCACTCCATTAAACAAGAAAATGCAGCAGTAATAATGCCAAATATCTGGTCAGTTTCCACAATCCAACATTTTCAGTATTATTCTCCTCTATGATGCTTCTAAATTTGAAACGTACTACCCAAACTTTTGATAAAGGAAAGTATGTCAAATACACGCAAAAAGCTTAAATTGAATCACTAGCAAACTTTAATTAGAAAACTGTGGTATCTAGTCATTAACATGGTCAATTAGCCAACAAAGCAATGCAGAAATAAAACACTGAACCAAACAAACATCAATGAACATAGCGAAATATTTTCAAATCTTACCTTGATGAATCCAATTTCCTTGGCATTGCTGCGGAAGCACTGCCTGCAGCACATCAGCCCATATTTCCTGATCAATCCATGAGGGTTTCCACAAACCCGGCTACAAAAAATAACAGGGGTCCCGAAATTAAAATTGGCATAGATATAAAGAGATGAAAATATCAGATATCATTACAATTGAGCATAAAACGCAACTATATACACAAAGAATGGCTAACACACTGAGATCATCGTACACAAGAAAAAAAGGCATAAAAGACAAATCCAATCATCTGCAATCCAATCCACCTTTGCAAAATTTCACTCACCCACTCCAAACTTGAGGAAGAATTCCAAAAGCAAATTATTCTTCAGTAAAAGGACAAATAAATATTAAAACATAAGCATAATCAATTGTTTCCCACAAGCTAGGTCCCAGTTAAACCTATCTTAACACTTCCAATCGTTATCGCTAATTCGCTTCTACCCTCGTAAAATTTTTAATGCCAGCAATAAAGTGAAATCGATACCAAATATGCTAAATCGATTGAAGTAATCTAAACATGAGGTCTCTGAACAAAACCCTAATCGCATAATCAGAGCCCGTAAATTCTAAAAGAGAAAATAAACAAGGCAGAATCAATTAGAGGCGGGAAAAAGATCAAGAGCTGAAAACCAAAGGACGTACCAGGCACGAGAACCGGGACCATAGGTCTTCGGATGTGAGTTCCAGATATTTGAATGACCCATTGTTTTGGAACGCTTGAGAGAAAGAACGACTCGCTGCTTGCCGCCTCACTATGCCTTGCAAAAACCCTAACTGTGGGAAATTTATAGAATACTATACGATGATGAGAGAAATTTTTGCTTTTATAGGTCTAGGTCGAAGCACGTAACTATTGTCTGTGTACACAAAACGCACCGCCTCGGTCAAACCGACTATACAATTTAATGGGCTCAGCCCATGGCTCAAAAAACTTCTATAAGTTACTGCGGGTCTTGCCCCAAACATTGTATCTTTCTTTCTATAAGAAAAAAATTAATTACAAATTACATAGTTATACAATTTATAATCTGTAAAAGTCAATTATAAAATACATTTTTATCAAATATAATCCACCATATTTTTTTTATAAATTATATATTTTATTAATTTTAATTAACTAGAAAAATTTTGATAAAAATTTGTTACAATCCCACTCTAAAGAATAACTTTAGTTTTAGATTAATAAGTCTCTAAGTACTCCCTTTTGCAAGTCGATTTTTAAGTTTGAGTTTTACCTATATGACCTATCCTTATATCAGCGATTTGTAAAGCTCAACTATTCATTTCAATTGACAGCAAAGTTAGCCCCATCTTGCGATATCCAACGCTTGAAGTGTTGGCCCATAAAGTAGTAATTCACGGAGTAGTAGCTTAGGCTCATTGTATAAGAATAAGGGATCCGATAAGTAAAGTACTAGTCGTGACAAACATAACCATGACCAATGAAAATATTAGTTCTTCAAACATAGTGTATCGCTAAGAAATAATCTTAATATGAGATTAGTAAGTTTCTAAACACCATCCTCTTGCAAACCGCTTTTTAAGAGTGAATTATACCTGCATATAACTAGTTCCGCCCTTGCAATCTGCCAAGGATCAATGCTTTTCTTGCAAAAGTTTGGTAGGAAACTCTTTGTAGCCAATGGATGATCTAAATCTTTATAACTAATCCTTATTACTCTCAGAAGGGACAAAAAAGTGAGAATTAAAGCACCAAAGTCTCTTGTTAGCCCTTAACTGTTACCACCAACCAGTGTACAGACCACAATCCATGGTGTTAATGCTTGTCACATGGCAACCTTAACTGTTAGGGGACAACAAATTTCCAGCAAGGTACTATGACATTTAATAAAAAAAAGAAATTGAAGATTGTTTTAGTCAATAAATTGGATTCTGATATCAAGATTAACGACAATAAATAAATAAATAAATAATAGTTATGGCATGACTGGCATTGGATAAAAATTAAATGATGTAGCCTTTCCATCGGCAACTTATAATTGCAACAGGTAATGATACTAACTGTTGCTCAAAAATAGATTAACCATCATCAAAGACCTCAATCACCAAATAAAGTTGCTATCAATGATGTGAACAATTAGGGGGTTAGTCATTAATCAGCTTGTTTAGAATGCATACTATCTACGCTATGCAGGGGATGCAGTTTTCCATTGAATGATTCCACTGGAAGTCAAAAAATCCAGCAATGAATGAGAAAATATCATGGTCTGATAATGAAAGAGAAAGAAAGTCCTGCCATAGAGTGTATGGAGCAGCATTATCAACATCAACTTAAGAAAACCAAACGAGCTTTTCATTGCATGCATCAAGCTTACATCAGATACCAAATCAAAATTTAATTCGCAAAAGATTGGCTCAGTATAGATGGTACTCTGTCACAAAGCCGTTTACAAAGCACGCTTTGAAATCAATTTGAGTATACTCAAAAAGCATATAGGTTAAAGAGAGCAAAAGGAATGAAAGAGAAGATGAAGAACTAAAGAACCCTTCCATTCTATAGAAGTTTTCTGCATAGTACCAGAATTCCTGTATGCTAAAGCCTTGTTACACTTCACTAGCCCTCCCCCCTACAAGTTTCTGCATTTGTGATTCTATGTAATGTGATTAGTTCAACTGAAAAGCAGTAGAATGCTAGAGAAAAAGAAAAGAATTAGAACAAAAAGCAAATTCATAGATCTACAATGCAGTAAATAGCACAAATGAACTTATTTAGAACACAGAAAATAGCACAAATGTACTACAATACACATATATTGCATATGCCACTAAAAATTAGTTTATTCCAGTAGATAAAACAGAGAGATAAGGATGAGATGGGTTGTATCCATCTAAATGGGGGCAGATTCGATGATATATACAAATGAACGACAGAAAAATAAACAAGACTATCTCATATATATGGAGCCTTCCTTTCTCTTTTATTATCAGCTGACATGCACATCTCACTCGATTCAAATGCAGTGGATGACTGTTTACTCAGAAGTCTCACAAACGAAATGATCAATAGCTGTGGCCAAAATATGGAGTGCACCTAGCCCAGCTAAAGCAATCCCAAAAGCTTCTCTTCTTGTTCCTCCCTGAAAGCTTAGCATTTTCAGTTTCATTTCTTTTCAGCATCTCCCACATAACACGAACATCCTCATATTCACAAGCTCTTACATCATGATGCAGCTTGAGTAACCCTATCATTTTCCCCCAGAAACATATAAAAATTAAGTAAATCAAAACATATGCTACAAATCAAGAAAATCATCAAACGCAGAACACACTGGACATTTTAAGGAACTTTAATTCTCCAAAAGAAACAATGTGTATATGTTAAGTCATTTCATCAAAACTGGGAATCCCTCCCCCAATCCTGTAGCCCTCATGTCGCTGAGCAATTTTAAAATAGAAAAAGATGGACATAGCTACCATGATCTAGTGCGCAAACAACTTCTAATTTGAAAACAAAGGATGTAAAGGACCAGGGTTTTGACTATTGCTACAAATTCAAGTTTGGCTGGCTAGCACAATATGACAATAGCAGTCTGCCACCTCCCATCAACCAGTGTCAAAAAATTTCCCACAGAAAGAAAAAGGATATCACAAAATTGCAAATAATTTTTTTAATGACAGTGCTATTACTCATTTTATATTCAATTATGCATTTGTTGGAACTAATTCATAACTGAAATGAATTTGAATTCAGCTGGATCTATTTTTTGAATTAAACTTGTGAAACCAGTACTGATAAGATGAAATTAAATTGAAATAAAACATAGATTACAAAAAAAAAAAAAAAAAAAAAAAAGAGCACAAAGGCACTGCAACTTTCACCAACAACTTCTATAACTACACCGGGACCCAGCGTCTCATCAGCTCCCAAGAACCACCGTAATATGAACTAATCCCTCCCCCTGCCCCAAAAGGGGGAAAATATGAAATTTGAATTCAGAAGAGAGGAAAAAAAAATAAATGGCTCAACAAAATTTTAAACTTGAGCAATTCAAATGAAGACCTTGTGATTGAAAAACATTCCCATCATTGTATACAATATACCACCAAAACAATCAACTGATAATGCCAGACGAGCAATAAGTGTCCCCTAAAGTGCGTGATAGAACTGTGAGAAGAGCAAATAAAACGCACACTAACTAGCAGAGGGCGAAGAGTTACCTCGTTTGCGAATCCCAATACGAAAAGCGACGCCTTTCCAAACTCTTCGCACAGGATGGATCACCTTATCCCACCATTCCATTTTCAACTACAGAATAGGCTCTCCTCCGGCTAAAGGAGAGAGGAAGGGACAGATCAAAGGACGAAGGAATCCCAAAAACCCAAACAATATATAAATCTTTTATCTACATGTGTGTATATATAATAACAACAATAAGCAACAAACTTGCCTGCAACTGGCCCCTCTCACTGTCTTTCCTCTCTCTCTCCCTCTCTCACAGCCAAATTACTGAATTATTTGCTTTATCTACGTATCCGGGTGACGCTATTGCGTCCTCTAACGTCGCCACGTGTCCGTCGGGACCGTGCCCGGATCCAATGCTTAGGTCGCACTGGTATCGACGCCTTCTGGTAAACTAATTGATGCGGTGGTGACTTCTGCTCACCACGTGGAGCAAAATGATAGGAGTTCACTTTTTGAGATCGTACGGCCATGTGAAGATATTATCTCTGTGGGACCTCGACTGCTCCACAACGTTCTTAAAAGGACCCACGTTTTAATATTAAGAGGTAGAAGATATTTAGATCCCACTCTCACTAAAACGCGTGCGATAAACTAACTAGCTCTTTACGTAGACGGGCCACACAGATGATCATAGGGGCGGGGAATCTTGTGGTGGAATAAAGAGAGTTGAGTTGGTCGTGCTTGGTAATGTCAGTGGTCACGAGCGAGAAACGTGGCATTCCAAGACGGGTTGGTCGGGGAAATTATATCACCAACGTACAACGGCACGCGAGGAGTTTAAATGGAAAATCTACGTTGTGAGGACCCACCAAGGTCAATGAAGGGCAATGGGAGTCCGACATGTGGTGACTGCAGCCGGGACCACCACTTTGAGGTGGACCGCGGACTAGAGGAGGTTGCTAACTTTTTCACACCAACGACGTGCACTCTGAACCAAAAGAACAAATTTCATTCTCCCTCCTAAATTATTGTATGTAAATTTTAAAAAGTTGTTTTATTCATCCTTATATATTATTTTAAAAATTAAAAAATATATATTTTTTAATTTTATTTTTATATCTGCTTAAACATTAACTTTTTTATAATTTTCTAAAATTTATTTTAATATTTTTAATTAAATAAAATAAAAATAACTTAATTAAATTAAAAAATATTTTATTATAATTAGATAATTTAATCATTGTGCTAAAAATTTTAAACGATAAAAGTGGATGAAACGAAAGGAGTATAAGTCAATGTCCTTTTAAAATAGTAGTATGTTTATTAACTTGCTAATACCCATAGTTAATATATATTGAAAAATTAAAATCTATTAATTTCAAGAATGATTTAGCAAAATGAATTATTTAATTTTAAATTAAATAATATGAGTGTAAGATATATTAAAAAATTAAATAAAATTTATTATTTTAATTATATTAAATATATTTTTCTTAATCCATGTAAAAATAAAATAAGTCTATATTTATACCAGAGAGTAGTGAAAAGGAACTGCTATCATTAATAAGTGGTTCAATTAATTTGTAAGATCAAGAATTTAAATTTTAAAGATATCAACTAGTGATTGGATTAATGATATGGAGCTGATATGAAGTACTTATATTCATTTTTTTCCCCCAAAACTCAAAAACCAGGGTACATCTAGCATTCAATCAAAGCCAATAAAACATCCAAAACCCAAAATTTTGGCATTAAATTGACTTTGGTTTTTTGAAATTAGATCATAACGAAAAGCAATTAAAAAATGTGCATGTTTCAAAAAATTAATTATATTAAAAGAAAACGTTTAATAATACATCAGAATCGATTGTTTGCTCATTAAATAAACAAGCAGCGCATCTCTTCCCTCCGCCCCATTGGCTCGCCGGTTAACATCGCGCCAAAACATGTCTTCCCCATCATGCAATGATTCTCACCTCTTTGCTCGACACATCAACCCTTCCAAATGGTTTTGCCCACTAACAAAAAGTAACAGGGTCCCAATAACCTTCCGCTATCCAGTTGTAGTCTGGGAAGGAATAATTGCCAGATTTTGGTTTTAAAAAAGAAGAATAATAAAAAAGGCCCTGCCACCATCATTTTCTAAGCAAAATATTTGATCCCTTGCAAGTTTTGGATGTAGCAGCGCTGTTAAAACATCAGTTGATGGCACACATGGCCGGTCCGAGTTTATATCAGAATGAATCTTATTGAAATTAAAACCAAATTGATCAAACTCAGAATTGATGACAATTATTTCAAATCTTATTGAAATCGAACCACATCCATTTTGACCAGTTAAGTTCAATTCTAGATAAAATTGCAAATTTTCACTTCATGTTATCAGATTTAACCAAACCAGATAAATCAGATTAAACTGAATCGGAATCAATTTAAAACCAAACTGAAACCAAGATTGAAATCGAGGGAACCCTTCAATTCGATCCTAAATCGCCAGCCCAGAACTGGACTGGATCCATGCCTAGTTGATGGCGATACGTTCAGGAAATAACGTTACAACAAAACTTAGGAGCCAATTCAGTGTGCCAATTCACCTTTCGTTACAAATAAGGAGTTTATTCAACAGCAAACAAGCGTGTTAAATCATCACCATAACCACTATCCTTTGTATGCATATAGTATCAGGATAAATTTCTAAATTAAACTCTTAAAAAAGGAGGATAGTATGAGAAAACATTGAGATGAGCAAATGAGCAAATTACCATATTGAAGTGATGAGATCTGTCTAATTTGATATTTGATGATCCAAACATGATTCAAAGAAACTAAAAAGCATGATTACCTGCAATTATTATGTCAATCAGCCTTTATTTTGGCCAGCAAGAGCATGAGATTATGAGATAGGCAAACTATTCCTAAACCAACTGTAGTCAAATCTAGAAAACTAATCAATGCTTAAGTTTTCAAGCTCACAAAAATTCCCACAACACATTCACATGCATTCTCATCGTTTGCTACCTAAATCCAATAGAAGATTTTTTTTTTTTTTTTTTTAAATAAAAGAACAATAAGAATGGACAAATATTAGTAAGCATTAAGAAAATGTTAACAAAATAAAGAGATAATAGAAACAAGCCTGGATATCTAGATGTTTAAAGTTAATTCCACTTTTATCAAAGACAATGACATGACTTTTTGAAAGGGAACTGGAGTGCTTGAATCTAAGTACTCTCTTCCTAATCCAAAGAAAATAACTCTTCAATCCAACTCACCTTAACTAATCCTTAATTCTAACTCAATTAAGCCTAAACTGAAACAATGTTTAAAAAATAATACTGTGGAGATATGAACTGGAAAAAGTGGAGGAAAATTGTAGATTGGCCAGTAAGATCTCTTTTCCACCAAAATTTGTAGTGAAAGGCGGACAGTCACAAAAGATCAGCAAAACTAAAACCGAATATAATGTGTTCACAAATACAAAATTGTTTATCAGCTTTAAGAAAAATATTTTAGCTTAATCAATAATCCTAAACATGAATTCTAACAATTTTCAGAGCCTCAACACATCCAATAACACTTGTGAATCTAGATAGAAATGGTATCGTTTGGACAAAACACCCATTATAATACAAGAATAGATTGAGTGACGAAAGCCCCAATAAAATAACTCTTAACAGCTTCTCAAAAGATTTTGAATCATGTTATCCCTCATAAAGTCATTATTCTAAAATCACTGCTCATAATCAACATTCCGCACAATATTCCATATGCATAAAATTATGAAAAACAATCTTCTAGCTGTTATGAGAGGGAGACGAAAGAAAACATATGTATTGCATGCTAGTAATCCAGTCAACATCAAAAGCAGAATTTGTTAACTTGCATATGCAAGAAGCTAGAAGTCAATTATCTGTCGTTGAAATGCATTTCAAATCCAAAATCTAACCAACCGGATCCGGACATTAAATTCATAAAGAAACTGATTATCTATAACTAAAAGAATACCTACCAGCAACAATAAGAAATTTAATATTAATGATTAATCTAGAACCAGCAAGATGGGTCGCACCAGTCAGGTTCTTCTCCTCTTTCTTTAGCTAACTCATAGTGCGTACAAGCTGTGGATGATTTGAAGTAAAATTCTAAAGATTAACTGGTGATCACTTTTTGTAAGCTTGCCATGTATGTTAAATAGATTGTCCATAGATATGCACACACACTGTTCACCAATGGCTGCCAACAAATGCCAAACGTTAGGTAAGGGAAAAATGGGTGAAAAACTGAAGTTAAGATTAAAGCAATGAAGTCTCCAAATTGGATTACAAATTCTTTTGACAATAAAGATTCACCAAAATGTACCTGTAGATGAACTGGAACAAATTTGTATGTAAAAAAATCACAGAATGGCCAATACAAAAGACCATTTCTCAATGTTGGGAGCACATCACGCTTCAATCTAGCAACAATCTCATCACCACTTTCACCTTAGTTTCACACCAACATAGTAGCTTAGAAAGGAAATCCAAATTATTCAAAGAATATCTCACAACCAAAAAAAAATGAAAAATCCAATGCCTTTCAGGTGAGCTGGCATATTTCCCATCTATCAAGTGGAGCATGCTAATTGAAATGAGTTATAGGAAAAAGAAGTAGAAAAGGAAAAGATTTTGTTTATATATATATATATATAGAAAGCCGGCTCATTTTTTTAACATCATAATGAAGTGCCAAAAGCTAGTGAAGCCCTATGTTTGAAGCTTATCTAAATTGTGGTAGCTCAAGCTAGACACCCAAATAGCTTGTCATAAAGCATATCTAGTAACCCATAGATGGAGCCCCAGTAAAATCTATGCCATCTAATTTCATCATTGACCTATGAACCCATTTTCTGAATATAAGAGAATTAAAACTATTGGCACGCCTAGTCATCCATTATGACAACTCTATAAGCTCATAGTGGTCAAGCAACCACATGATGCCCTCTGTCCATATAGAGAGGCTTTATTGCACCCTCTTGGAAAAAGCAGATAGCAATCATTTTAGACACAAATTGTAATGAATATAACAATTTTCTTTACCTTGTAAAGCTGCATTGTAGGAGAAGAAAACAATGGCATTAGCAGGTCCATAAATAGCCTGTCCCATAAAAGTTTTCTTCAAGGTAGTCAACACATCACGTTTTGGCAAAGTTTTTGACATAAGATTGAACCACAGATGCTGTGATGGCCCTAAAATCAGCAACCCATATGCAGCCATGCGTAGTGTCCTTATTAAGTCAAATGAACCAGATCCAGATGATGGTGACAACATCTGAAACATATCAATGATAAATGGTAAGTGAATTATATAACTGATATAGATTTGTTGGGAAAAAAAATAGCTCTTGAAGTTATTTAAAAAAAAAAACAAACAAAAAGTGGGGGATACAATCTTATATAAAAAGAGAGTCCGGAGGTCTTATAAACCAAAGTATCATAAATCACAAAATATCCTAAACCGATAAAGCCAAGCTAGCACCCAGATTTTAACTAATGATAACGACTAATAATTGATCAAATCAAGAAGTATCACTCCCAACACGTGTGCAAATTATCAACGTCACACTAACATCTACTGCAGACAAAGGAAAATACAACCACCAACTAACACGAATTAGACAAGACCGTAATTAAGGACTCAAAGAAGCAAACAAGGGAGATTAAATAATAGGAATGGAGGAAGGCACTATTATCTCTTATAATCATACAGTCAATCTTATACACATCATCTTCACAAGGGAAATGTTGTAGCTCAATGCTAATAATACCTGATACTCGTCATGCAACAACGAAAACCATTTGAATATTAAATATATTTAATCAAACACCTATCGATCGCTCTATTTATAACCAAAACCATTCTCAAATTAGATACAGAAATGCAATGGTGGGTAATCCCACTAAAAGACAGGGCTTAAGGCTTTCGTTTTACCTGAGCGGTCAAGTCAGCAGCGGCGAAAATAAGAGAAGTTGTGATAGTTTTCGTCAGGATTGGGCGTGAATCGAGCTTCCCCAAATACCATCCTATAAATCCAACTTTAGATTTCGAATTCAAAGTCGAAAAGGGATGCGAGGGAAACGGTGTATAGAGAAAGGGAGAGACTTTGAGGTTTATGGTTCTGGTGAATTGCTGAGGAGAGCGAGCGCGACTGTAGAATCTCCATTGTAGGCTTGGAAGGGAAGTTCCAATAAAAAAATTGGAACATAGGTTGCGTTTGCTGATATTTCTTATTGAAGAAATGCTGCTCATTTTGTGGTAGAGGGATTTGGCGATTTTGGGAAGAAAATGATAGCTTCTAAAGAACTCAAGATGCGTCTCTATCGGCACAAAAATTGACAAAGTTTAATTGAATCACATGGCTCTCTAGCAGAAGACAATCCGTCATATGCCAAAACTGCTAATTCAAAAACCATGCATTCCGGTGCCAACGTGGAGGCATTCCCAGGCTGCCCTGAGTCGCGACATAGGCGGTGATGCGTCCACTTCTCAGCTATTTGATTCGGGAACGGGTCTACGTTTTGACGGAAGTATATTTCCCTTAAATTGATTTGCACCAGGATTTTGCTTCTTTTTTTTTTTTTTAACAGAAATAAAAAATAAATAAAATTCATTCATTCTTAAAAAAATATGCAGGTGGGCTGTGATGCGGCACAAGCCCATCCAATAAAACACAAAGAAACTTGAAAACCAACAGCAAAATAAAATTACTATATCTATTTTTTTAAAAATTATTGTGCCTAAAGTTAGAATATGATATATATCTGAAGTTAGAATATGATAGCTACAATTTATTAAATTTTTACTATCATAATTTTTTTATTTAAAAAAAAAATTTAGGACCAATGACCTTCGATTAGGATCAATTAACTCACATAAATAATTAATAATAATTTACTTATTAAGTATTTAGTTTAAATGGTGAAAATTTTATAAGCACCATTTGAATTTATAGTTATTTAAAAATTTAAACAGTTATATGTTTTGTTAAAGTGTTTGTAAGTGTGGTCTTTAAATTAATTTTTAAAAATCATCAAAGTTTATATTTTAAATCTCAAAATTCCTAAAATTTAAATAAAATTTAAATATCAAAATACTCATAATTAATAAAATTTTAACACATGATTATACATTGAACAAATCCATAGTGATCATTTTCATGCCATTCCACCAATAGCTACCTTTCACATCATGGTACATTTTGGTGGAACATGATTTCATTTTCTATAATCTTCATCAATTGTTGGTCTCAAGATCTAGGATTAAACCTTGATCCATCAACTCATGTAATCAATGGTCTCTTCCCATCCATCTCCTCGAAGATGTACCATTTCCAAATCATGGGTATCAAAACACACCCTAGGCCAACTAATGAATGGAACATTCTTATCTTGGAGAAATCAAACCACGTGTCCCAAGAATGAGATGCTTTCTAGCCAAAATTCACATTTTGAAAATTTACACCATCCTCTGTCATCTATGAATACGATGACAAAAAATGGCTTGAACACTCATCAAGTCCATGAATGCATTAGTGAGTCCAAAAGACATCACCAAGAACTCATAATGACCATATCTTGTATTCTCAAATCAAATAGATCATCGATCCGAGGAAGTGGATACTTGTTCTTCAATAGTCAATACACAACCTCAACGACCCATCCTTCTTTCTCTGAAACCCTTGTCCAAAAGCGTGGCATGGATATTAACATCAATAGACATCCATAAATTCGAACATTTTCCATATTGACACCTTCGCATCCACGCCTCAACATTTTTAATTATATGGAGCCACGCACCATCAAAGCTAAACTCTTCCACACGAGGATCTTTCCATCCACTACCAAATACCATGTCTACATCTATGTTGTCACGAGACAAATGAGTAAACACGAGCCTCATAAGTTAGGAATCTTTTCACCTTCATCTTTTATATTCATCTAAAGTTCCTGTCAAACCCTCCATCCGGTAACACGTAGTCATTCATCCATTGTACACTCTATCAATCTTCTATCACACTTTAGACAACATTAACTATTCATTAACAACACAATAAACAATCCATTCCTCCACATACTCATCAACATAATAATAAATTCATCCAATCCATCAAAAAATATTTAAGTTTCAACATGATAAAAATATTCAAATTCAAATAAATGAGTAATTAAAATTACACAAACATGGATAAACAACAAATATCCTGAGTAAAATATCAATCTTAACTATAATCTCTATAACTAAGTGAAATGCAACATTAACATCATATTCACATCATAGCATCAAAAGGTAATTTGGAGCACATCAATCATAATATATTAGAACTCTCCATAGTCCACACCACATCACATGAATGCAACATAAATCGGAGTTTAACTACATAAATATATTCATATAAGTGATGCATGGATATAATAATATCGAAATTATAATTAAAATTAATATTTTACATTACATTACATCTAATTAATACAAACTCAATACAAACAAAGAAAAGACCAAAGGGCTAAAAACGCACTTCTATATTCACAATCCATATATCCAATCATATCACACCCCATCAAATCAATTATCCATCACAAATTTCAATTTAGTCCTTATTATTGATCATTTTTGCAAAAAAACAAGCTCTAAAATTATAAAACATATTACTAAGCTATTGCAAAAAGAATCGTAATTTTCTTTTTAATCCTATTTAAGCACTAGAAAATTACGAAAAACAAGGTTCGGGGTAGGCAAAATCTGGTTAGTACATAAATTTTTCAGCTCATTTAATGCTTTGAAATTAATATCCAAATCTTCCAGAGAGAGAAGAGGTCCAAAAATTCGAAAAATTACTCCAAATATATTTTTTTTGCCACGTGGTCTTTAAATTAATTTTTAAAATCATCAAAGTTTATAAAAATCTCAAAAAAATTCCTAAAATTTAAATAAAATTTAAATATCAAAAATACTCATAATTAATAAAATTTTGGGGTGTTACAGTAAGTGACTGATAAGTAATTGATATATTTAGTCAAAATTATTTATGAATATATTTATAACTAAAATTATTAAAAGTATACTAAATTATGTTCTCAAATAAAAAATTATATTAATTTAATATTTTTATTTTAATATTATGAAAATCTATTAGTATATAATTTTCAATTAAATAAACAAATATTTGATAGATAATTATTTTATTAAATTAATAAAAATAAAATTTAAATTTATTAAAATTAATATAAATAATTTATTTAAATTATTGTAAGAAAATAAATTTTTTAATGTGAACATGAGAATAAATACAATAAGGATATAAATAAAAATTATAAAATTAAATGAAGATAATAATAAGACACTTAATCAGATTAAGCACCCAAATTATAAATATCAAAATGGAAAACTTCTCTCTCCTAATTTTTTTTTCTTATAAGCACAATTTATTATTTTTAAAAATATCTTAAATAAATAAATCAATTTAAAATTATAATTTTATAAATTAAATCAAACACCTTTTTCATATAACTTGGCACAACAAAAATTTCCTATTAAATGCAATTCATTAGCTAATATGAAATATATAGGAATTAGTTTTATAACAAACACATTTATTTATATAAAATTTATTTGTTGTAATTTTTTTTGTGTACAAGATGAGTTTGTTGTTTTAATAAGTAAATTGGTTGAATTACAATTTAATCCACTATTATTGCTATTATTTACTAATCTATCTTTATATTTGAAGATTATATTAAATAATTTATGATGCTTGATTTTATTAATTATTAAGTTATTTTATTTAATTTTTTATTACTAATTCTAAAAATTTTTATATTTATGAGTGAATTTCTGAATATTATAAATTAAAGTGGTTAATTTATGATTCTCCCTTAATTCTATTCTACACACTTTATCCTTAAAAAAAAAAATCTACACGCTCTATTTTTTTTTTCCCGAAGGAAAAAATTTCATGGAAGGCCTAAGGTGGCCAAAAGAGATGTTACGATAATAATTTGCTGCTAAGGATTATACAAGAAAGTGTCATCCCTAAGAGTGATAGTAGCTAAACAATGAGCAGCCTGATTACATGATTTGTTCACATAACAAAAGGAAATTTCAATACAATCAGCTGAGAGGATTTTAACATCATTGAAAATGTCATGTATATCTAAAGGAGTTAGAATACTCTCTCCATTGAGTAACTGAATAACTACTTGACAATCTCCTTTCATTATGACTTTCTCAAAGCCCTTCGCCGTTGATAGAAGAAGTGCTTCTCTACAAGCTAATGACTCAAGAGTGAGGGGGTCTGCGAGAGCAGGGTATCTTTTACAAACCCATCCACAAGGCTGATTTCGATGGTCTCTAGCTAAGGCTGCCACAGCTCCATAATTCCCTTGTCTATTAACAGCAGCATCAAAATTTATTTTGATGTACTCACTGGGGGGAGAAAGAATGTGAGTTGCTACTGGAACCACTGTCCTTTGGGAAGCTGATTGTTATTGTTGAGACTCATAGAAATCATCATGGTGATTCAACGCTTTGGAGATAACCTAACTAAAGGGGCAGCTTTGGTGTTGGAAGGAAAGGAGGTTCCTATTCTTCCATATGTGCCACAGGAGAAAAGTGAATCTTGCAAGCAATTCCAACCCTTGATCATGCTGCAGTAAGTAGGAGGAAATTTCTATCCAAATATCTTGCATGGTTCTCCCTTGCAATTGTGAGGCCCTTAACCATATTGGAGAATGAATCCATATTTCTAAAGCTTTAGGACAAGTAAAGAATATGTCTGTCACACCTTACCCCTTTGTAAGGCATAACATGATCCCGTAGAATACCTAATGAACTACCGCACTTCACATACCGATAACTCATTAAGTACCCTACAAGGGATTTTAAAGCAATTTTCTTACTTTTGTTAAGTGGTGAGCATTTTCTAATAGGTATTTAAAACATATGATTAAAAGTAAATCTAGTTAATATTTTTAGTCCATTTTATTTTTCCGCAAATTTTATAAAAATTTTAACAGAGTTCCCTCTGTATTTTGAGAAAACAGTTCTTCAAATACCTGTAAAAAGCACTTTTAAAAATTTTTCTCAACAACTGCTTCAATTTCATACTCAATCTCAATCAATTTCTCAACACATTTATCAACTTTCAAATTTCAAATCCACTATCCAATGATCATCAAAATACTAGCAATCCATTTCATTCAAATTAAATAAAATAGTTCCATTCATATTTCATTAGAAACAAAACAATTTAGATACATTATTACAAAATTTACATTAAGAGAATTTCAAACTACAATATATATTACAACTTTATACAATTTTTATACAAACTGCTCAAGACCCATTTTTACATGTCCATACATTTATGTGCAATATATACATCAAAAGAAATATTTACAGTTAAGGTATAAATTATACCCGAAGACTTTAAGCTGATAGCTCCTCACACCTCGAAATTTCAGCTCACGTCCTAGTCTCAGATCTGTATGATAAAGAATAGAGCTATCACTGAGTACTAGGACTGCACAACATACTAAAATAATCTTTATGCAAAATATAAATCACATTTATTCAAAAATTTGACTAAACATGAACATTAAACACAAAACATGAATTATGAGGTTTTAATGCAAACCAAGTTCATTTCGAAGTATCAAAACACATTTCATAAAACCCACAGTTAGATCATGCCATTCGAAACAAATATAATCTCAATAGCCAGAAGTTAAAGAGAAATCACATCACAAGGCTAGCTAGCTCAAATATATGGATATCCATTCACATCCTCTTCTACTGGCACACCTCAACACTTCTCCAGAGAATGAAATTGATTAAACTAATTACCTCCACTAGTCGTGCTAGTGAGGTGTTCAAATATATGGTCATGACACTGTGGTTTGAAAGCTTATCTTAACAATTTGCTAAACATTGTCATTTCAATATACATAATAACTTTCAACAATTTAAATCAAAACGTCATAAGAATGCCATAATTCAATATTTCACATTATTCAAAACAGTATGCAAAAGATGATTGTAAAAGTATACGTCGTGCAAAAACCTCAAGCGAGTTGCCTCTTGGCCTTGACTCGGTTCCTCGGGTTTTTTCCCGGTATTCTTTTCAACTGAAACACACAATTTTACAATGTTTCAGTACTAGAACTTAACATAAATCCAAAATAAATTTAGCTTCACATTTACCTAGTTCTAACGTGTTAAATTGGACGTTTTCGAAATTTTTGTGTTTTGGATTACTATTCACTATACTATTTAAGTCAAATAGTTGACTTTCTAAGGCTTAATAGGTATAAGAACTCCAACTTCACCCACATACCACATTTTGGTCACTAAACTTGTTGGTTTTGGTTGTTTACTCAAATCCTAAGTCTTTTAGGCAAATTTGGTAAATTTCAGTTTTGGAGTCCTAAGTTGCACTGTTCCATTGGTCGCTTTATTGTTGGAATTTGGCAAAACTTTCTTCATAGAAAATGTTTTCCATTGTCTTAAGTTTATTCTCCTTTTTGAATCACCCCAATTGGAGTTTTGTAGCTCAAGTTATAGCCAAAATACAGTTACTGTTAACGTGCACTGTCCATACTGCAATTTTTGGTTCTAGCAGATTTTTGATCCAAATTCGTTCAATAATTTGATCAAGTTAAATCCATAATTTGGTCTAATTTCCTTCATACGAAATGTTCTACTACGTCTTAGGTTTCCATCGGTTTAAGATTCACCTAAATCGGAGTTTTCTAGAGAGAGTTATAGCCATTGAAACTTTACTGTTCAAATGGCAATTCTGTAGTTTTGCAGGTTCAGTAACTCAACTTTGCTCAATAATTTGATTAGGTTAATGGCATAATTTGGGTTGGTGTTCTTCATGAAAGTTTTAGATCTATATCTTATCTAATTACTGGTAAAATTTCAGGTCATTTTGACCTTCCTAGCTCGACTTATGACCAAATGAACAAATACTGTTCATTTGGTCATTTTGCAGTAAGTGATCGCTCTTAACCAACTTTGGTCAATTGGTTCACTAGGTTTTGGTCAGTTTTTGGGCATGGTTCCTTAATGAAAATTGTGTCATTTTATGTCTATTTTCATCCCCAATTGGTGGCATATCAATTGAACTTGTAAAATTTCCGTTTTGGTCCTTCAAAGTTGGCTTGGTCATGCTGCTAGCAGCATGACCATTTACCCTACGAATTTGACTTCCATTCTAACAATTCCCACACATCTCCTTTGGTCATTATTGACCAATTTTCACTTCACAATAGGTCAAAGTTATCATTTATGCATTTCTCCAAAATTTGCCTCAAAACCCTAGGCCTCCAACCCTAATCTCACTACTTAATTACTATTAGTAATTTCAAAGTTCCCAACTATAATCATTCAACTAAGGGAGGTCCATAACTCATTCAAACCCATTAAATTCATGCAAATCATGGCCCCCTTCAAGCTGGCCGAAAATTCAATAATGGTCCTTCACCCATTTTTTCATTTCATTTCATTAATTCTAAGCTCATTTCAACCATCACATATGCATTTAAAATGGAAAAATGACAAGTTAACATACTAACCTCAACTTAAACACCAAATCTTCAATTGTTCTCTTTCTTTCTTCTTTATTTCTTGTTCTTAAGTTGAGATTGCAAGGTCTAGTGAGGTTTTTAGGGGAGTTATGTAAATTGGGTGAAGGAATTTAAGCTTAGAAGAAGGATTTTTTTCATGGGAGTTTATGGAGGAAGATGGGGCGGCAATTGGGAGAAGAAGAAAGAGATTTTTATTTTTTTTTCTTTTCTTTTCTTTATTTATATTGCTTATGGAAGACCACAAAATCCAAATTTAATAATTCATTTAATTAATTCTTTTATGACATCATGCATGAGATCATGCATGATGTCATCACCTTTTTACTTTTTCATTTTCCTCTTTTTTTTTTCTATTTTTCTATTAGTTCTTTAATTTAATTCTCGACTCCGAAATTTTCTTTTCTCCGATTTTATTTGACAGATTAGGTCAGAGTCGCTCTGGGTCAATTGACCAAATTGCCCTCATGCTCATCCTTTGCAATTAATTCCATATTTCTTACAATTGCTGACCTAATTATTTGGTGCTTAGCTTCTTTTTCGTGATTTTCTCTTTTCCATGTGTTCATAAGGGTCCTAAGGACCGCGGCCACATTTACTGCGAAATTTGAGTTTAAACGACTTCAGCATGCTCTCGAGAAGGTCACCCATCGCCGTGACTCTCGCTAATTTAACTTTTCTCGCCTGCTTTTCTTGTTTATACTTAACTAATTGAACATTACTAATTATTTGTGTTTATGGTTTATCTAGTTGTCTTAAGTGTGGTTCTAATCCCCTTAATTGTCCGACCGACACGGCCACCAATAATGAAATCTACTGAGCTATGCAAACGGGGGTGTTACAATTCTCCCCCCCTTAAATAAATTTCGTCTCGAAATTTTACCTGGTATCAATCTCTGAATAGCTATGGGTGCTGTCTCCTCATGTCCTCTTCTCGTTCCCAAGTAGCCTCCTGGCTCGAATGATGGTTCCACAGCACTTTTACCAATGGAATCTTCTTGTTCCGTAGCTGCTTCAACTCATAAGCCAGAATCTCTATGGGTTCTTCTTCATATGTGAGGTCTGGATTCACTTCAATTTCCTCTACTGGTAGTACATGAGATGAGTCTGATCGATACCTCCTCAACATAGACACATGAAAGACATTATGTATCTTCTCCAACTCTGGAGGTAGTGCCAAATGATATACCAAAGGACCCACTCTTTCCAGAACCTCATATGGCCCAATGAAACGAGGACTCAGTTTCCCCTTTCTGCCGAATCTCATAATTCTCTTCCAAGGAGAAACCTTGAGGAATACTTTCTCACCCACTGCATACTCAATATCCCTTCTTTTCAAATCAATGTAGGACTTCTGATGGTCCGATGTAGTCTTAAGTCGATCTCGGATCACCCTGATCTTCTCCTCAGTTTGCTGAACAATTTCGGGTCCAATCATCTTTCTTTCACCCACGTCATCCCAACACAACGGGGTTCTACATTTTCTGCCATACAAAGCTTCATATGGAGGCATCCCAATGCTTGATTGGTAGCTGTTGTTGTAAGCAAACTCAATCAAAGGCAAGTATGTATCCCAACTGCCCTCAAACTCAATCACACAAGCCCGTAGCATGTCCTCCAAGATCTGAATTACCCTCTCGGTCGCCATCCGTCTGAGTGGAATGCCGTCTCAAGTTTAATCTAGTTCCTAGGGCTCTCAAGACTACCGGAATCTAGAAGTGAACCTAGGATCTCTGCATCGACACGATGGATACCGCACTCCATGCATCTCACAATCTCATCGATGTATAACTTGGCCAATCTTTCTAAAACCAGTCCATCCGAATCGCGTAAAATGAGCAGATTTAGTCAGTCTGTCAATAATGACCCATACTGCATCATGACTTTTCTATGTCCTCAGAAGTCCCATCACAAAATCCATCGTTATTCTCTCCCATTTCCATTCTGGTACTGGTAGTGGATGTAACAATCCGGCGGGTACTTGATGCTCTGCCTTTACTTGCTGACAAGTTAGGCATTTAGAAATAAACTCTGCCACATCTCTTTTCATACCCATCCACCAGTAATGCTCCTTTAGCCCTCTATACATTTTTGTACCACCAGGGTGCATGGCAAAAGGAGACTCATGTGCTTCCTTCAAAATGATCTTCCTCAATTCAACATCATTAGGAACACATATTCTGCCCTGGTGTAACAGTAGACCATCATCTCTGATTGAGAATTCTGGTTTCTTGCCCTGCCTGACTTCTTCCAACAGCTTCTGATACTTCTTATCATTCTGAGCAGCCATTCTAATCTGATCAATCAACACTGGCTGTACATGCCATGCAACTGCTGTCTGCCCATCATCATTAATCTCTAAGCTGGCATGCAATGATCTCAACTCATGTACCAAAGACAAAGGAGTAACCCGTAGACTTGCCATAGTCTTGCGACTTAAGGCATCAGCCACAACATTAGCTTTCCCTGGCTGATAGTCTATTAGACAATCGTAGTCTTTTATCAACTCTAACCATCTCCTCTGTCTCAAATTCAGCTCTTTCTGGGTGCCCAAATACTTCAAACTCTTATGATCTGTGTAGATGTAACACTTTTCCCCATACAAATAGTGTCTCCAGATCTTAAGAGCAAACACAATAGCTGCAAGCTCCAAATTATGTGTTGGATAGTTCCTCTCATGCGGTTTTAGCTGGCGTGATGCATAGGCAATGACATTTTGATCTTGCATCAATACACAGCCTAACCCATTGTGAGAAGCATCACTATATACTGTGTATTCTTTACCCGGAGTAGGTAAAGTCAGGATTGGAGCTTCAGTCAAACATCTCTTCAATTCATCAAAACTCTGTTGGCATTTATCCGTCTATTGAAATTTTACATCTTTTCTAAGCAGCTTGGTCAATGGAGATGCCAACATAGAGAATTCTTTCACAAATCTACGGTAGTATCCAGCTAAACCCAGAAAACTACAAATTTCTGTGACATTTCTAGGTGGCCTCCAATTAAGGACAGCTTCAATCTTACTTGGATCTACCTTGATGCCCTCTTCTGATACTACATGCCCCAAGAAAGATATTTCTTTCAGCCAAAATTCACACTTCGACAATTTGGCATATAGCTGTTTCTCCCTCAAAGTCTGCAGTACAATCCACAGATGTTTATCATGCTCTTCTGCATTCCTCGAATAGACTAATATATCATCTATGTAACACCCCTATTGGTATAGCCTGGTATATTTCACTGTTCCGGTGACCGGTGTCGGTCCGGACAATTAATGGGATTAGGGCCACACTTAAGACAATTAGAGAAACCATAAAAACAAATAATTAGTAATGTTCAATTAGTTAAGTATAAATAAGAAAAACAGAACATAAGAGGTTAAACGAGCCGAGAGTCACAGCGATGAGTGACCTCCTCAGGAACGACTGCGAAGTCGTTTTAAACTCAAATTTCGAACCATAAAAAGTGACGCTGCGGTCCTTAGGACCCTTATGAACACAGTGGAAAAGAGAAAATCACGAAAAAAATCGTTAAGCTACCAAATAATTAGGTCGGAGCCGAAAGAAATATGGAATTATTTGCAAATCGGATGAACTCGAGGGCAATTTGGTCAATTGACCCCGAGTCGACTTCGACCTAATCACAAATAAAATCAGAGAAAAGAAAACTTCAGGATCGAGAATTAAATTAAAGAATTAATAGAAAAAAATAAATAGAAAAAAAAAAAGAAAGAAGATGGAAAAGTCAAAGGTGATGACATCATGCATGATGTCATAAAGGCTTAATTACTTAATTTTATTAATTTGGGATTTTTGGTCTTCAAAAAGGGGATAAGACTAAAGAAAATAAAACAAAAAAAAAATTAGAAAAGTGTCTTCTTCTCCCAAAGTGCCGCCCCACCTTCTTCCATGAATCCTCCATGAAAATCCGTCCTTTAAGCTTACTTTTAAGCTTAATTTTCTTCACCCAATCAACATAACTCCCCTAAAAACTTCTTTAGACCTTGCGATCTCAACCTTAGAACAAGAAAGAAAGAGGAAAGGAAGAGAGAAAGTGAAGAATTGGCATTTAAGTTAAGGTTAGTATGTTAAACTTCTTATTTCTACATTTAAATGCATAATTAGTTGTGAAAGAGAGCTTAGAACTTGATTAAATGAAACAAATATGGGGGAAGGACTATTGCTGAAATTTTGGTCTGGTTGAAGGGAGTATGAATTGCATGAATTTAATGAGTTTGAATGAGTGTAGAAACCTTAATTAGTTGAATGATTAGCATTGAAACCATTAATGTAGTTAAATACAATGAATTAGTGAGTTTAGGGTTTGAATGTTAGGGTTTGTGAACCAAATTTTGGAGAAATGCATAAATGATATCTTTGACTAATTGTGGACTGAAAAATGGTCAATAATGACCAAAGGAAATGTATGGGAATTGTTAGAATGGAAGACAAATTCGTAGGTCAGCAGCATGACCAAACCTACTTTGAAGGACCAAAACGGGAATTTTACAAGCCCAATTGATATGCTACCAATTGGGGATGAAAATAGACATAAAAGGGCACAATTTTCATTAAGGAACCATGCCCAAAAACTGACCAAAACTTAGTGCAACAATTGACCAAGGTGAAATGAGAGCAGGCTGCCACTGCACCAAACTGACCAAATGAATTCATTTGGTCATAATTCGAGCTAGACAGGTCAAATTGACATGAAATTTTACCAGAAATTAGATAAGATATAGATATAAAACTTTCATGAAGAACACTACCCCAAATTATGCCATTAACCCATTCAAATTATTGAGCAAAGTTGAGTTACTGTACCTGCGATTCTGCAGAATTCCATTTGAGCAGTAATGTTTGAAGGGCTATAACTCTCTCTAGGAAACTCAGATTTAGGTGATTCTTGAACCGATGGAAACCTAAGACATAGTAGAACATTTCATATGAAGAAAGTTAGACCAAATTATGAACTTAACTTGATCAAATTACTGAAGAAAGTTGGACTAAAAATCTGCCAGAACCAAAATCTCAGCATGAACAGTGCACGTGAATAGTAATTGTATTTTGGCTATAACTTGAGCTACAAAACTCCGATTGGGGTGATCCAAAAATGAGAATACACTTAAGACAATAAGGAATATTTTCTATGAAGGAAGTTTTACCAAATTCCAACAGTAGATTGACCAATGGAACAGTGCAACTTCGAAGCACCAAAACCGAAAATTGGGAATTTTTTCAAAATGACCTAAGCTTTGAGAAAATGACCAAAACCAACAAGTTTAATGACCAAAATGTGGTATGTGGGTGAAGTTAGAGTTCCCATACCTATTAAGCCTTAGAAAGTCAACTATTTGACTTGAATAGTATAGTGAATAGTAACCCGAAACACAAAATTTCGAGAACGTCGAATTTAATACGTTAGAGCTAGGTAAATGTGAAGCTAAATTTATTTTGGATTTGTGTTAAGTTCTAGTACTGAAACATTGTAAAATTGTGTGTTTCAGTTGAAAAGAATATCGGGAAGGAACCCGAGGAACCGAGTCGAGGCTAAGAGACGACTCGCTTGAGGTTTGTGCACAACATCTCCATGCTTTAAAATTCATTGATAAAGTGAACAAAATATGTATTTTACTTGTGCTTTGGAATTGTTGAAAGTTTATTTGTGATATTATTTATGATATTTTGATTTAAACTGTGAAAGTTATTGTGTATATTTGAAATAGCAATGTTTAGCAAATTGTTAAGATAAGTTTTGAAACCACAGTGTCATGACCATATATTTGAACACCTCACTAGCACGACTAGTGGGGGTAATTAGTTTTGAATTTTGATTCCTTCTCTGGAGAAGTGTTGAGGTGTGCCAGTAGAAGAGGATGTGAATGGATATCCATATATTTGAGCTAGCTAGCCTTGTGATGTGATTTCTCTTTAGCCTCTGGCTATTGAGATTCTATTTGTTTTGAATGGCATGATCTAACTGTGGGTTTTATGAAATGTGTTTTGATAGTTTGAAATGAACTTGGTTTGCATTTAAAATCTCACAATGCATGATTTGTACTTAATTCTCATGTTCAGCCAAAATTTTGAATAAATGTGATTTATATTTTGCATAAAGATTATTTTAGTATGTTGTGCACTACTGAGTCCTAGTACTCAGCGATAGCTTTTATTGCTGTCGCAGATTTAGAGACTAGAGGAGCAAAGATCGAGTCTTGAAGATTGAGGATCATTCAGCTTGAAGTCTTCGGGTATAATTTATACCCTAACTGTAAATATTTCTTTTGATGTATATATAGCACATAAATGTATGGACATGTAAAAATGGGTCTTGAGCAGTTTGTATAAAATTTGTATAAAGTTGTAATATATATTGTAGTTTGAAATTCTCTTAATGTAAATTTTGTAATGATGTATATAAATTATTTTGTTTCTAATGAAATATGAATGAAACTATTTTATTTAATTTGAATGAAATATATTGCTAGTATTTTGAGGATTATTGAATTTTGAACTTGAGAAATGGATTGAGTTTGATTGTGAAATTGAAGTAGTTGTTGAGAAAAATTTTTAGAAGTGCTTTTTACAGGTATTTGAAGAACTAGTTTCTCAAAATACAGACAGAACTCTGTTAAAATTTTTATAAAATTTGCGGAAAAATAAAATGGGCCAAAATTTCCAATTAGCCTTCCACTTAATTACATGTTTTAAATACTTATTAGAAAATGCTCACCACTTATCAAAAGTAAGAAAATTGTTTTAAAATCCCTTGTAGGGTACTTAATGAATTATCGGTAGGTGAAGTTCGGTAGTTCATTAGGTATTCTACGGGATCATGTTATGCCTTACAGAGGGGTAAGGTGTGACAATCTATGAATACCACAACAAACTGGTCGAGGTATGGTCTGAAGATAGTGTTCATCAGATCCATAAAAGCAGCCGGAGCATTAGTTAACCCGAATGGCATAACCAAAAACTCATAATGGCCATAGCGGGTTACAAGGCGCTTTAGGAATACTCTGCTCTTGTACTTTCAGCTGATAATAACCTGATCTCAGGTCAATTTTGGAGAACACAGCTGCACCCCTCAACTGATCAAACAAGTCATCAATGCAGGGCAATGGATATCTATTCTTTATTGTCACCTTATTCAACTGTCGATAATCAATACACAAGCGGAGAGTGCCATCCTTCTTCTTTACAAACAATACTGGCGCTCCCCAAGGTGACACACTAGGGCGGATAAAGCCCTTGTCAAGTAGCTTTTGCAACTGTACTTTCAACTCTTTTAATTCTGCAGGTGCCATTCTATATGGTGTTATGGAGATTGGGTCCACACCAGGCATAACATCAATTTCAAACTGTACCTCTCTTTCTGAAGGTAATCCTGACAATTCATCAGGAAATACATCCGAAAAGTCACATACAGTAGGGATGTCCCTTAGCGCTGGGCTCCCCACTTGGGTGTCTATCACATGTGCCAAGTATGCTTCACACCCCTTTCTGATCATTCTTCTGGCTAGTGCAGCCAAAATGATGTTTGATGGCAGTAAATGCCTCTCCCCGTGTATTACCACATCACCGTACAGAGGGAGACCAAAAGTGACTGTCTTCAGTCTACAGTCAATCATGGCGTGATGCCTGGCTAGCCAATCCATGCCCAAGATAATATCATACTCTCTGAAGGGCATTTCAATCAAGTCTGACAAGAAAACATGTCCTTAGATCACCAAAGAACAGTCTCTATAGATTCTGTTGACCCGGACCTCTTGTCCTAACGGACTAGTTACTAGCACTTCAAAACCCATTTGGACACATGGAACAGCAAGTGAACTGACTATGCTAGCACTAACATATGAATGAGTTGAACCCGGATCAAACAATACAAATACTTCTTGATCAGAGATAGAGAATGTACCAGCTACCACATCAGAAGTCTCGGCCTCTTCTCGCTGTCTCATTGTGTAGATTCTGGTTGAAGCACTTCCTTGTCCTGACTGTCCAACTGTGCTCTGACTACCTGAAGCAGTACCTCTACCTCTGCCTCTTCCTCTGCCAAATGACTGTGAACCTCTAGGAGCAGGACTCTGAATAGATCCCTCGGCAGTAGTAGGAGCTGGACCATATCTTGAAGACGGAGCACTAGTGCAGTCTCTTGCTAAATGACCCTTGCCTCCGCAGTTAAAGCAGGCTCCAGTGGCCCAATAACACTCCCCCCCATGAATCTTGCCACAAGTCTCACAGGGGCGGGCAGAATGTGAACCCCTGCTCGACTGCTGACCAGACCTAGGGGGTCTCTATCTAGAAAATCTGCCCCTACCAAATCTTCCACCTCGACCACTGCTGGGTTCACTAAACTTCTTTCTCTTTCCAGAGGTAGCACCAGAACTCTGTTCAACTGATTTTTCCCCCTTGTCTTTTTCTGATTTCTCAGCTTTTTCTGATTTTTCTTTCACTGGGGTTGCTTCTGATTCAATTCTCTCCGGTTTAAGTGCTTGAGACATAAGCTCTGAGAAGTTGCTGTGTCAAAATCCCACAACTTGCATCCTTATGCTGGGCTTCAAACCCGTCTCAAATCTCTTGCATCTTGCCTTGCTGGTAGTAAGGAGACTCCCAGCATAATGACTTAAGCGGGAGAACTCCCTCTCATACTCTGCCACCGATCGGTTCCCTTGTTTCAGACTCAAAAATTCTTATAGTTTCTGATCAACATATGCATCTGGGATGTATTTCTGTCTGAATTCTCTGATGAAGTCATCCCAGGTTAGTACTGGTGGTTCAACCAAGCTGTGGGGGATGGTCTTTCACCAATCATACGCATCCCCTTGCAGTAGCAACACAGAATATTCAAACTTCAGCGCTCTGCCTCTAAAGGGTCCACTGTACCCTTAAATTCTGCAGCCCCATACTTCAGTAATTTATCATACTGTCTGGCTGGAGGCAGTGGTTGTGTCACAGGTGTCTGGGGTGGAGCTTGAACAGGCATACCCCCAGCCATTTGTTGAAACATTGCCGCCATCTGCTGTGCAAACTGTGCAGGGAACTGCGACATTTGCGGGGCTGGTGCTACTGACCCACTGACATTCGGTAAAGCTGGGGCTTCCTCTTGTGCCTCAGCTTCAACAGACTACTCAATTGAGCGATCCCCTTCTTCCATTTCAGTCTGAAATTAGGGTATCTCCTGAACAAGTAACACATGGAGATTTCCCTCTGTTAGTTCATATTCATGATGTAATGCACTGTATGTAACAATTATGGACATTGAGCAGTTGTACTTAATAAAGAAAAGACATAAATTCACAATTTAAAACATACTTCAAAAACTTGCTCTGATACCACTAAAACATGTCACACCTTACCCCTTTGTAAGGCATAACATGATCCCGTAGAATACCTAATGAACTACCACACTTCACCAACCGATAACTCATTAAGTACCCTACAAGGGATTTTAAAGCAATTTTCTTACTTTTGTTAAGTGGTGAGCATTTTCTAATAGGTATTTAAAACATATGATTAAAAGTAAATCTAGTTAATATTTTTAGTTCATTTTATTTTTTCACAAATTTTATAAAAATTTTGACAGAGTTCCCTCTGTATTTTGAGAAAACAGTTCTTCAAATACCTGTAAAAAGCACTTCTAAAAATTTTTCTCAACAACTGCTTCAATTTCAAACTCAATCTCAATCAATTTCTCAACACATTTGTCAACTTTCAAATTTCAAATCCACTATCCAATGATCATCAAAATACTAGCAATCCATTTCATTCAAATTAAATAAAATAGTTCCATTCATATTTCATTAGAAACAAAACAATTTAGATACATTATTACAAAATTTACATTAAGAGAATTTCAAACTACAATATATATTACAACTATATACAATTTTTATACAAACTGCTCAAGACCCATTTTTACATGTCCATACATTTATGTGCAATATATACATCAAAAGAAATATTTACAGTTAGGGTATAAATTATACCCGAAGACTTTAAGCTGATAGCTCCTCACACCTCAAGAAACTCACTGCTTCCTCAGTAGTCTCTCAGATCTGCGACAGCAATAGAAGCTATCGCTGAGTACTAGGACTCAGTGGTGCACAACATACTAAAATAATCTTTATGCAAAATATAAATCACATTTATTCAAAAATTTGACTAAACATGAACATTAAACACAAAACATGAATTATGAGGTTTTAATGCAAACCAAGTTCATTTCAAAGTATCAAAACACATTTCATAAAACCCACAGTTATATCATGCCATTCGAAACAAATATAATCTCAATAGCCAGAGGCTAAAGAGAAATCACATCACAAGGCTAGCTAGCTCAAATATATGGATATCCATTCACATCCTCTTCTACTGGCACACCTCAACACTTCTCCAGAGAAGGAATCAAAATTTGAAACTAATTACCTTCACTAGTCGTGCTAGTGAGGTGTTCAAATATATGGTAATGACACTGTGGTTTGAAAGCTTATCTTAACAATTTGCTAAACATTGTCATTTCAATATACATAATAACTTTCAATAATTTAAATCAAAACGTCATAAGAATGCCATAATTCAATATTTCACATTATTCAAAACAGTATGCAAAAGATGATTATAAAAGTATACGTCGTGCAAAAACCTCAAGCGAGTCGCCTCTTGGCCTTGACTCGGTTCCTCGGGTTTTTTCCCGGTATTCTTTTCAACTGAAACACACAATTTTATAATGTTTCAGTACTAGAACTTAACATAAATCCAAAATAAATTTAGCTTCACATTTACCGAGTTCTACGTGTTAAATTCGACGTTCTCGAAATTTTTGTGTTTCGGGTTACTATTTACTACACTATTCAAGTCAAATAGTTGACTTTCTAAGGCTTAATAGGTATGGGAACTCCAACCTCACCCATATACCACATTTTGGTCACTAAACTTGTTGGTTTTGGTTGTTTACTCAAATCCTAAGTCTTTTAGGCAAATTTGGTAAATTTCAGTTTTGGAGTCCTAAGTTGCACTGTTCCATTGGTCGCTTTATTGTTGGAATTTGGCAAAACTTTCTTCATAGAAAATGTTTCCCATTATCTTAAGTTTATTCTCCTTTTTGAATCACCCCAATTGGAGTTTTGTAGCTCAAGTTATAGCCAAAATACAGTTACTGTTAACGTGCACTGTTCATGCTGCAATTTTTAGTTCTGGCATATTTTTTATTCAACTTCGTTCAATAATTTGATCAAGTTAAATCCATAATTTGGTCTAGTTTCCTTCATACGAAATGTTCTACTATGTCTTAGGTTTCCATCGGTTCAAGATTCACCTAAATCGGAGTTTTCTAGAGAGAGTTATAGCCATTGAAACTTTACTGTTCAAATGGCAATTCTGTAGTTTTGCAGGTTCAGTAACTCAATTTTGCTCAATAATTTGATTAGGTTAATGGCATAATTTGGGTTGGTGTTCTTCATGAAAGTTTTAGATCTATATCTTATCTAATTACTGGTAAAATTTCAGGTCATTTTGACCTTCCTAGCTCGACTTATGACAAATGAACAAATACTGTTCATTTGGTCAGTTTGTGCAGTGGCAGACTGCTCTTAACCAACTTTGGTCAATTGGTTCACTAGGTTTTGGTCAGTTTTTGGGCATGGTTCCTTAATGAAAATTGTGTCATTTTATGTCTATTTTCATCCCTAATTAGTGGCATATCAATTGAACTTGTAAAATTTCCGTTTTGGTCCTTCAAAGTTGGCTTGGTCATGCTGCCAGCAGCATGACCATTTACCCTACGAATTTGACTTCCATTCTAACAATTCCCACACATCTCCTTTGGTCATTATTGACCATTTTTCACTTCACAATAAGTCAAAGTTATCATTTATGCATTTCTCCAAAATTTGCCTCAAAACCCTAGGCCTCCAACCCTAATCTCACTACTTAATTACCATTAGTAATTTCAAAGTTCCCAACTATAATCATTCAACTAAGGGAGGTCCATAACTCATTCAAACTCATTAAATTCATGCAAATCATGGCCCCCTTCAAGTTGGCCGAAAATTCAATAATGGTCCTTCCCCCATATTTTCATTTCATTTCATTAATTCTAAGCTCATTTCAATCATCACATATGCATTTAAAATGGAAAAATGACAAGTTAACATACTAACCTCAACTTAAACACCAAATCTTCAATTGTTCTCTTTCTTTCTTCTTTCTTTCTTGTTCTTAAGTTGAGATTGCAAGGTCTAGTGAGGTTTTTAGGGGAGTTATGTAAATTGGGTGAAGGAATTTAAGCTTAGATGTAAGCTTAGATGAAGGATTTTTTTCATGGGAGTTTATGGAGGAAGATGGGGCGGAAATTGGGAGAAGAAGAAAGAGATTTTTATTTTTTTTTTCTTTTCTTTTCTTTTCTTTTCTTTATTTATTTTGCTTATGGAAGACCACAAAATCCAAATTTAATAATTCATTTAATTAATTCTTTTATGACATCATGCATGAGGTCATGCATGATGTCATCACCTTTTTACTTTTTTATTTTCCTCTTTTTTTTTTCTATTTTTCTATTAGTTCTTTAATTTAATTCTCGACTCCGAAATTTTCTTTTCTTCGATTTTATTTGACAGTTAGGTCAAGAATCAGCTCTCGGGGTCAATTGACCAAACTGCCCATCGCCGGTTCATCTCGGTTTGCAATTAATTCCATATTTCTTCCGGCTCCCTGACCTAATTATTTGACTAGCTTAACAGTTCTTTTTCGTGATTTTCTCTTTTCCACTGTGTTCATAAGGGTCCTAAGGACCGCGGCGTCACATTTTACGGTTCGAAATTTGAGTTTAAAATGACTTTGCAGTCGTTCTCGAGAAGGTCACCCATCGCTGTGACTCTCGGCTAGTTTAACTTCTTCTATTCTGTTTTTCTTGTTTATACTTAACTAATTGAACATTACTAATTATTTGTGTTTATGGTTTATCTAGTTGTCTTAAGTGTGGTTCTAATCCCCTTAATTGTCCTGACCGACACCGATCACCGGAACAGTGAAATCTACCAGGCTATGTAAACGGGGGTGTTACAATGTCACACCTTACCCTTCCGTAAGGCGTAACATGATCCCGTAGTATACTTAATGAATTACTGAACTTTGCCTATCAATAACCCATTAAATACACTACAAGGGATTTTAAAACAATTTTACTTCTTTTGAAGGTGGTGAGCACTTTTGACGGGTATTAAAACTTTTTTTTGAAGTTTAAATATTAGGTAGAATTTTTGACAACTTTCATTTTTTTTTTACAATTTTTGTAAAAATTTTTGCAGAATGCCATCTGTATTTTGATAAAACAGTTCTTCAAAAACCTATAAAAAGCACTTCCAATGATTTTCAAGCACAATCCCCAACTGCCAAATATTTCAAACCAACATCCTCAACAACAATTCAATTCAAAATCCACAATTTAAATAAAAAATTGTCATCTCAAAAATTTCAAAACAATTCATACACATGCATTCAATTAATTAATTTACATTCACACTTTAATTTACAGACATAAACATCCAAAAGATAATATTATTACAAGTTTTACTGTACAACCGCTCAATTTACATTAATACATATGAACACTACTATATTTACATCAAAATAAATACATGGGGTATAAAATAATACTCGTACAAAATTTAGCGTAGTTCTCTATCTCAATACAGCTCACTCTACTACTTTCTCTTTTCATTTATTTACGACAGCAAAATAAGCTATCGCTAAGTATAATTTACTCAGTGATGTACAATAAAAATTTAAAATGTTGATTATATAACATTCACAGTTAAATCATAATTCAAACAGTTCACAATTCCATTTCACAATTTTCAAATCACATTTATAATACAATTTTATCAAATAATTTAATAAACATAATGTTGCCAATCCATACACATCTTAGGTTATGACACAAAATTTTCGATCAATACCACGTTGTACACCACAAGAAAGCAATCTACAACCTTACTAATCGAAATCAATGAGGGAGGTGGCTAGCTAGCTAATGAGTACTAATTCGATCTCCATCTCAGCTGGTAAGCTAGAGAAGGAGGAAAATAGTCGATCTCAACCCATACATGGAGGAGAAATAATGTGGTGCTGTCATACTAAGTGTGAATCCGAAATCAATTTAAAATAATTTATTCAAATATTGCATGAATAATCCAATCAATTTCTAAAGTCCAATTTACAAGCATAAAGTGGCAATACAATAGTTCTCAGAATTCATAATTAACACAATGCATTTACAATATGGAATAAATCAAGTTTTCAAGGTGAAAACAATAATTTAGAGTTATTGTGTATAGACCTGATTTAAGTTTCCTCTAGGCCTTGACTCAATATTCCTTATGCTTCTCATGTATCCTTACATAAGCTTAAAATGACATTTTCTAGACTTTGCATTTTATTGCAATTTTTCAGATTTGGTATGCTGCCTTGACCTAGCTAATTGACCTATTTCCCTTTATTTCTGGGTTTTGGTCAAATTACCAATAATGTAGCTCTATGTCTTATTGAAATTTTGCCACTGATCTCATGTCATTTGGAGTTTTATGTACCAAATTATGATCATTTTACTATGGCTGGTCAAATTGCACTTACATTGCAAAATTAGGTCATTTTTAGGTCAAAGTTAATTCGGCCACTTTTTATAAACCAACTTGAGCAATTATTTTGACTTGCTTAATGGCATTTATGGGCTTGGTGGTCTTAACCAAATTTGTAGCCCTATGTCTAAGCTTTCCAACGATATAAATTTCAGGTCATTTGGACCTGTGTACAGGGAGTTATGGCTAATTATGTAATTACTATTTAATTGGTAAATTTTCAGGTTTAAAAGGTTATAAATCCGGATTAGGTCAGTTTTATTGTCACTTTTCGGACAGAATTTAGGTATGCTTCCAACATAAAAGTTGGCACATTTTGTGCCTAGTTTCACCTCCAATTGGCTTCATACCAATTGGGGTCACACATTTAAGATTATAAGCTCAATTGCATACTGCCATTTACATTTCTCTCAAACACCAATCCAAATGCACATTCAACTTATTCTAGCTTACCTTCCATACCTAATTCTGACTTTATACATTACCATATTCATCAATCACTTTACATTATAGTCAATTTGGGCATAATACAATGACCTTTAATACGCCAAATATAATCCTAAATTACAAAGTCCAATTCTAACAATGTATACACATAAACACTCCCAAATATTACATATAACTTCCACTGCTAAATTACATACATATTCATCAATCCTTAATACCACAATTCATCAAATAACTTCATGAATTCAAGCATTCTTTAACAAGTCATAAGGCTGCCGAAAATAGTACTCTCCAATAACTCATCAAAACCTCAAAATTTCTTCATCAATTTACTTATCTCAACATGGAAATCAAGTTTACTTAAGAAAGGAAGAAGAAATGGACACTTACCTCTTGTGAGTTATCTCAAAACTCCATCAAAACTCTTCTTTCTTATTCCCAATATGTTGCCCAAGATGTATAGACCAACTTTAGTGAAGAAGACTAGAGGATTCCATGGTTGGATCAAGGTGGCGTGGAACTTCAAGCTTGGCCGGCCATGGTGTTTTGAGAGAAGAATGAATTCGGCAATTTGAAGAAATTTGTGGAAGAAGAAGATGTAATGGCAATACACCTGTCCCTTAGTAATTTTTAAGGTGTCCATAGTGCTCCACTAACCCATTTAAATCTTATTATAATCCAAAGTTTTCACAATTGCATTTAATCCCCCACATTTCCCTAAATTTCATTACATATATAATTGCATTTTTTTCATGGGGTTTCCAAAATTTAATACTACTTATTTTTAATGGACATTTAGGTCAAAGCCAACTTTAAGTGTCAATTGACTAAAATGCCTCTCTTCGATTTATATTTTCAATTTTTCAATGCTACTGATTAAATCATTGACCCATCGATTTCCTAATTTTTTTTTTTATTTATACTGACTTACTAATTTTTCTTTGATATTTTCTAAGTCAATTATATCTCAATAGATGTTTATTTAAGTCTCAAAAATATTTTCTAGGGTTTCCCGCGGTCCAGGGCTAGTCAACGGTCCTCGCAGCAACTTCTCTGTGTGGTCACCAATCGTTAGAGTTTTTGGCTCGTTTAACCTAATTACATTTCATTGCTCTTATTTTTTCTTTGTTTTTCTTACCATGTATTTCATCATTTTATGTCTCCTCACTAACATTTAGGTGTAGTTCCACGCATTCTAGCTGTCCGGACAGACACCGATTACCGGAACAGTAGAACGCACTACCGAATATAGGGGTGTTACAGAACAAATGTCGAATGGATTCAATTTCTCCACAGAATTCGCATTCCTTAGGGATGCTTGATACCCTCCTGTTCAACAATTCCCGAGTTGGAAGTCTCTCCTTAAGCAATCTCCATAAGAAAATAGCAATCTTGTTCGGGAGATTTAATTTCCATATCCCTTTCCACAAGGAGGATGAATTCGAAATAGATGAAGGTACCGGTCGTGTACATAGTGCCCAGAATTGACAGCATATTGGCCATGTTTTGTATGATGCCAAACAAGACAATCTGGCATTCTATTTATGGACAAAGGGATGGCCATAATACGTTGTACTTCTTCCTCCACAAAATTGGCCCTTAATTTAGCTAAGTCCCAAGCCGGCCTTGAGCTGTGCATAAGTTGTGAGACCCATATTATATCCGGGTTGTGGTCCCTTTTCACTTTCGGTAGGTCTGGATAGGCTTTAGATATCCAAGCTTCTAATTTACACATAATTGAATTCCCATCTCGAACTTGCCATCGAACTCCTTGTTTGAGAATATTTCTTTCCCAAATTAAGCTCCTCTAGCCCCATGATGGACTAATACCCAATCTAGCTTCCATAAAAGAAGTGTGTGGAAAGAATTTATTTTTTAAGACCTGTGCTAGGAGAGACTGTTGGTTAGTAATTAGCCTCACCCCTGTTTTGTAAGAAGGGCCATATTGAAGGCCTCTAATTCTTTGAATCCCAAACCTCCCTGAGCTTTTGGCTCACACATATGTTTCCAAGATACCCAATGAAACTTTCTTTCCTCCTTTTGTTGTCCCCACCAGAAATTAGACATCAAACTATTAACCCTTTGACATATAGCTTTAGGAATCCTGAAGCAAGTCATTGCATAGACTGGTATAGCTGTAGCAACTGCTTTAATAAGCACCTCTTTTCCCCCATTGACAATAATTTTTCTTTCCAACCTGTCATTTTATGTTTAATATGATCTTGAATTTGAAGAAAAACTTGCTTCTTTGACCGTGGGATGCTAGAAGGAAGGCCCAAATACTTGTCCCCCTCCATCTCTCCTGTTTGCAAAATTGTGGAGATATCCGAGCTAGCAGTTCGTGGAGTGTTGCAGCTAAAAACTATTAAAGATTTGTTGTAATTGATTGTTTGCCCACTAGCCATGGAATAGTCCTGAAGAATTTGCTTGATCATCTCCGCATCATCAGTTGATCCTTTAGAGAAAATGATCGAGTCATCTGCAAATAACAAGTGTGAGATAAAAGGGCCTCTTTGTGAGATAGAAATACCTTGTCGGTTGGAGTGTTTGAGCCGAAGAGAAAGACCCTCCATGCAGAAGAGAAACAAAAAAGGGGATAATGGGTCCCCCTGTCTAAGCCCCCGAGAGGATTTAATAGATCCAACCTTGTGGCCATTAATTTGGAGAGAATAAGAAACGGAAGATACACATTCCATCAACCACCTAATCCACTGAGGGTGGAAGCCAAAACAGTTCAACATATGTTTAAGATATCCCCACTCTACACAGTCATATGCTTTACTAATATCTAATTTAATTTCCATGCTATAATTCTTCTCTCGCTTTCGGTGCTTTAGATTATGAAAGATCTCATGACAAAGCAAAATGTTGTCTGAAATGAACCGTCCCTTCATGAAAGCACTCTACTCCAAACCAATAAGTGAGTTCATAAAAGGCTGGAGACACATTGTCAAAACCTTTGATATTATTTTGCAAAGGACATTGCATAGTCCAATAGGCCTTAAATCTTTCATTGTCTGCACATTTTCCACTTTTGGGATATGAGTAATCAGAGTATGGTTAATACTTTTGAGAAGCCTTCCCTTTTCAAAAAATTCAGTTACTGCATCACAGACATCATTCCCAATAGTATGCCAATATTTTTAAAAAAAAAAGACGAGTTAAACCATCATCACCTGGTGCCTTAGATGGATTGATTGAAAAGTTAGCCTTCCTGATCTCCTCTCTGGTAACAGGCTTGATCAATTCTGAATTCACAGCGTCCGTAACCCTCGGAGTGAAACCATTGGTGATCGTTGCAAAATTTGTCGGATGGGATGTTGTGTAAATGGTTTGGAAATAATTGGTAGCTACCTCAACAATATCACTAAAGGAAGATTTCCATTGGCCCCTCTCGTCTGTTATGCCCATGATTTGATTTTTTCGTCTTCTTTGTACCACTTTGGTATGAAAAAAGCAGTGTTCTTGTCACCAGCTTGAAGCCATGATTGACGAGCCTTTTGAGCCCAAAATTGCTCCTCTCGGATAATTTCAGCAGATAATTCTTTGTCCAATCTCCTGATCTCATCACCATCCCAACCTGTAACATTATTTTTGGCCCTCTCTAGTTGCTCTTTGATTTGCAAAATTTGAGTATTAGAGTTCCGCTGAGTTCGTTTATTCCATTCCACAAGTGCATGGCGACAATCTTTTAATTTTGAGAACAGCTGAAACATTTTGTATCCATGAACCTGTTTTTTGCCACGATTTAGTTACAATAGCAGCCACCTCATCATTCCCACTCCAACGTTCATAAAAAATGAATCTGCTCCTTGCTTTATGAATTGAGGGATCCATCGTAAGTAAAAGGGCCGGATCATCCAAGTGTAAGACAATAGCATTTGGGAAGAGGAAAAGCCATTGAGGTGATGCAAGGCAGCGATCTAATCTCTCCCTGATGTGATGATTACCACTTCTTCTGTTATTCCATGTCATTGCTGGCCCTCTGAAACCCAAATCCACTAATCCCAAGTCATCGATGAAGTTTTGGAATAGCAGAATATTTGAACCAAAGAGATTGTTCCCACCCTCTTTCTCCATAGGACTAAGAATGGAATTAAAGCCCCCAATTATAGCAAATTCTTTTCTTAGATTTCCTTTATAATTTGCAAGTAATAAAAATTGTTGAGCTCCGGCATCATCCACACTACCAAAGTAAGCAAAAACCATATCCATATTAGCATTAAATGAAGGGACGTGGATACAAATATGGACAAAAAACTCATCAATATGAACAACTGTTACAGCACATCCATCCTTCCATGCTAAGGCTAGACCACCTGCTTGCCCCCTGGGATTGATAATGCAAGTTTCAAAAAAACCACATCTTCTTAATTTCTTCCTAATAAAGTTCTCATTATTCTTTGTCTCCATAACGAAGGCAATATCAGGAGAACGAGAAATACATATCCCTTTAAGTTGATGGAATGCCAGGGGATTCCCCGTACCCTGACAATTCCAACTCAGAGTCTTCATTTATCCCCGTGGGCCATTTGTGGCTGGCTACCTGCACCATTTCAGATTAGTTTTTTGCAGTGCAAGGCTTTTAGCCCCCATCTAGTGTAAGCATTTCCTTCCCTGGCCTTTTCCCATTAGTATCCCCTAATTCATAAATTCCTTTCTTCGGGCTATTTGTCTGATCATTCTGCACTTCTTGGATGACTACCGATGAATGCACTACTTGCGCGCGAGCTCTCCTTTTCCAGGTTCCTCTTAAAGGAATAGTGGCTTGGTCTGAACAGGCTTTGCCCTGAACATTAATATCTTACTACATTTGATCAAATCCTTATCGGCGCATAACTGGTGCTATGTCCATAGCTCGAGTTTATACTGACGTCAACGTTCACCGTCCTAGAGATTACTGGGTTTACGAGTCCGTCGTCGTTCGGTGGGGGTAAAACACCTCATATTCTTCCCTTTTTAGCTTTTACGTTGCAGCAAGAGGTAGAAATTAGGGTTTTAGTTCCTTGATTCTCAGTGCTTAATTTATGCTAATTTCTATGTCTCATTGCTGTAACACTACTTAATACGCACATCTTTTGGCTTGTTCCAGTGATCAAGATGACTATGGGGCGGTTCGAAAGGTTGGTAGGGGGAAATACAGTGAGGTCTTTGAAGGTATTAGGGTAAATAACAATGAGCGGTGCATAATTAAGATCCTCAAGCCTGTGAAGAAAAAGGTCAATTTCTCTGAATCATTATGTATTGTTATTAATGCTGATAATAAAAATGGTTTATTGGCCAAATTAATTTTTGTACCAAATAACAATTATTTGCTTTTTTTTTTAATTATTTGTTTATTAAATGATTTGTGTGTTGGTGTTGGTACAGATAAAGAGGGAGATTAAAATACTACAGAATCTTTGTGGAGGACCCAATATTGTTATGTTGCTTGATGTTGTCAGAGATCAGCACTCAAAAACCCCTAGCTTGATTTTTGAATATGTGAAGAGTACAGATTTTAAAGTTTTGTACCCAACATTGACAGATTATGACATTCGCTACTATATATATGAGCTTCTCAAGGTAATTTCTTATGGGTTTACTCTAATGTACTGGCTATCTGGACCCAATTCTCCTCTTTTTTCTCCCCGTTGTACTAAACTTGCATATATGTTGTTCTTAATTACGGTAGAATATGCCCACTTGTTTTTAAGAAAAAATATAATGCTAAAGATAGCGAATATTTGCTGGGTAGGAACTCTCAGTCTGACTGGATTTGAAGAGAAAATTAACAGATTGGTTTATTGAATGTCCATACCGACTAAGAAACACGCTTATTATATCAGATTAGTAATTTAGTTCGCTCGTGGGACCATGAATTGGTGTTTGCTCATTCCTTGACTATTAACATGGAAGGTCTGTACCTCTTCATGAAGGCCGTAGCTTTCTAATCAACTATTCCAAGTGTGGGTCTGCACTTTGCAATAAACCTATGACCAAACTGACGTGATGTTTCTTCTGGCTGTTGTATATGTTACCCTATTATAGTGTCTCATGTTTCCAATAACGTTTGAATATGGTTTGAAGGTAAGGCACAATTTTTTAGGTGTATGAAAATTATCTGTTATATGTTCATTTAATCCATTGCTTTCTGTAATTTTAGGCACTAGATTATTGCCATTCACAAGGCATAATGCATAGAGATGTGAAACCTCACAATGTAATAATGATTGACCATGAGTTGCGGAAGCTACGCCTGATTGACTGGGGACTTGCAGAATTCTACCATCCTAGCAAAGAATATAATGTCAGAGTAGCTTCAAGGCATGAATTTCTGAAGTTCAAATAAGCTTATGCATATGTCAATTTTCTTTTCTGGTCTGTAGTACTATTTCTTCCTCGAGCTTTGTGTGTAACAAGTGTACTGGGTGTACTAGAAATTTCTTTGTTTTGGGCTTTGGCTATAACTTAGAATTTCTACTTACGTATTCTTTGATTTAGTTTAATGGAATTTGGTTTCTGTTACAAAAAAAAGGTTTAGAAGAAGCTGAACCTGATGTAATGTTGCACTCTTCGTGACCTGGTCATAACACTATCATTTTCTTATAGATGTTTGACCTTTCTCTTGTTTAATTGCAACGGGAATTCAATTGGTTTTAAGCCCAAAGATCATTACAAATATGCACAAATAGATCCCCTTTGCTGTTATTAGATATCATTAGTAATTACAATAGTTTTGATATTTAACTTTTCCTTCCTCCATCCCACCTATCACTTGAACAGAGGCCCTGGGTCAGGCGCCTGTGAAGCACAATAACACAAATCAAGCAAAGTTTCTGCATTTCTGAAACATCTCGGAAATGGAAACACAGGGAAATGGATTCAAATGTTTTGGGCCCGTCTCTGTTATTTAGGAAAAATTGGAAACACATTTCTGTTTGGAAACATATTTCTTTTGTGAAATTCATGAAAAAAAAAAGCATATCAGTCTCTCACCTTGTCTCCCTTTCTCCATTCACGCATTTTCATTCTCCTTTCTTTGAATGGAGGGCTTCTTTGGGTATTGATCTCTGGTTAAAATTGCCATGAACAAGATGGATTTTTCCTAGATTAGTGAGAGAAGGGAGGCTTGGCAGGAATTGAAGAAAAGAAAGAAACGACCATGGGGTCTAATGATTTCATTAGAATGATAATATGAGAGGGAACTAGGGAAACACATGAGAGAGACGCCTGGCTAACATGCATACCCGAAGATTGTGACCCAAAATCACAAACCTAGAAACATGTTTTCTTCCTTGGTAAGATTACTCATGTTACATATAACCATATATTACTTATAGTTACCTATATTGTACTGTTTATTACCTAATGAGTGATGAATAGAATTTTTTAATGTTATCTTGAATAAATGTTTATTTATTTATGGTCTTATTTACTTAAACAATTATTTTTTTAATTTTAATTAAAAAATTAAAATTTATGTTTTGATATATACACATTTCCCCCACATATCCGTTTCCCATAATTTTAGAAAATGGTGTTTTCCTGTGTCCGTTTCAACGTTTCTGCATCTCCACATTTTCATGTTTCTGTTTCCATGCTATATAGTCAGTCATTAGTATGTTTGGTTGTACCTTAATCCAGGCTTTTACCTAGGTCCATATGAACTGAATACAGTATAAGGATTAATGGAATTTAAAACTTTGCTGTCTCATTGCAGATGGTGAATGTTCAATTTTTTCTAAAAGGAAATTTACATGCCTACTCAGATAACGGTTTTTACATGCCTACTCAGATAACGGTTTGCTAAAGCAAGTTTACGAATTTGCTTGGCAGTTGATTTGAACTCCTCACTAGAATCATAGATTGCTTAGCAATCTTTTTTTTTTTTCAGAAATGTAATAAATTTATCTATTGATATTTAGGTACTTTAAGGGGCCTGAACTCCTTGTTGATTTACAAGACTATGATTATTCCTTAGACATGTGGAGTCTTGGCTGTATGTTTGCAGGAATGGTGAGCATTCTTCTGGATCTGTGTATTCCTTAAACTGTATTATGAGTTTTATAGCAGTGCATTTGCCAAGATGATGTAATGTTGCTTTACAATGACAATGTTGAAAAACTCATATAATTGCAGATTTTTCGGAAGGAGCCATTCTTTTACGGTCATGACAATCAAGACCAGCTTGTCAAAATTGCTAAGGTAATTTTAAATTGGTATTTGGCGAAATGATCTTACAGTCGTGATCAATAATGTTAATACTTAGTTTAGCTATGTGAATGATTGTGTTTTAATGTTGGGTATCTGACAGAAATATGGTTTCTCAAGTTTTTTATGAGATTGCATTGACACTGGCTCTTAAATGAGCTTAATGCAGAAAAGCAAGTGCAGGGGCTCATGATCTTCTTGCCCTTACATTACTCTCCAATCCTGGATTGTTGCGAAAATCATTACATGATTCTGGTGGACCGGTTGTACTTTAAAACTTTGCATGCATGTCTGCAGGGCTCAAAGCAAGACGAAGTTTGAAAGCCAGTTATGGGTAGTTTTTTTGGTGTTCATAAACAAATTTTTGGGTGAATATAATTGGATAGTTCAACATTATTGAATCACTTATTACCAAATCCGATGGGAAATGGAAGCTTCAAATTAAAATACCTCAACAACCTTAACAGCTTTAGTTGGTTCTGCATTGATTCTTAGCTTGTTGTTGGCAGCTGTTCATGGAGTTCAATCTTAATTGTTTCAACAATTGACATGATGCAGACATGCTGGAGGGAAAATAAATATATTTGTCAACAAATAAAGTGTCATGCAGCTTCCCAAGAAAAAAAAAAAAGAGAAATATTGATTGGCATAATATGGAAACTGGCAGAAGACGTGTAATCTTATTTTATGCATTTTCCTTCAGGTTCTTGGTACAGATGAGTTAAATGCGTATTTGAACAAGTATCACTTGGAACTAGATTGTCAGCTTGCAGCTCTTGTCGGCAGGCATGCCTAACTTAATACTATTTTCTTATTTTGCTGGTGAAGTGTTCCACTTGACTTTGAACATGAGAAAATTGATGTGAGCTTTTCCATTTCTACCTTGGTGAGCATCGGTGTGGTTAGGATGATCTGTAGGCTTAATGTCATTGAGTGGAAAGAAGGAAATGGAACTTTGCCAATTTTAAAAATAAACATTTAATACCAAAAAAATGAGTAATGGCTTTTGTCCCTTTCCATCTTCCCTTGTTACTTATTCTTGTTTATTACTAAATACATCTTAGTCAATTTTCTATTACTTGAGGTTCACATTTTGTATTTAAGGCCTTTTTTTTCTGCAGACACAGCCGGAAGCCCTGGTCCATATTTATCAATGCTGATAACCGGCATCTGGTTTCTCCAGAGGTCACATGAGATCCTTCTCTGAATTGCAACCAAAGATAATTTTCTTCAACTGAACTTTATATGATTAACTTTGGATTCTTCATGATTTCTCTTTGTAATCTGAGTCTTGGTTCTTTTGGTTTCATTTGTGACAAGCAGGCTATTGATTTTCTTGATAAGCTTCTTCGTTATGATCATTAGGACAGACTTACAGCTAGAGAAGCAATGGTATTCTTTTTATTCTTATTAGCTACTGCATTTTATTAGCTAGTGATTACCTTTTGGTCACTAGAAGAGTTACAATTCATCTTTTAAGCTCTTTGGATTTAGCTGATGCTTTTAGGTGTCATATAATTTGGTCCATAAGTTTTTGTTCTGATTTTACTGCTTCCTCATTCCGTAGATATGTTGTATCTAAGATGTTGAAGTGGTGTACTCCCTTACCCAGAGTTTGCCTTTTTCTCTAAACTCTCTGAATATGCTGTTGTCTGGGATCATAAGCTCTTACTTTTATTAATCGGTTTCATCAACATGAGCAATTTCTTTGAAGTTATTCTACTGAAAATAATTAGGGTGCTAAAAATTTTATTCTGTTCATTTTGATGAAAATCTTTGATACAATAGCTCATGTATACAGCACCACTAGGGGTGGCTACGGTCCGGTTTTGAATTGGAACCGAACCAGAACCGGTTCAGTCAAAACCAGACCAAAACCGATCAAAACCGGAATCGGCTTCGAACCGGACCGAAACCGTATTTCTATGGTTTGGTTCAGGTTCATATTTTTTAAGAACCGTGAATCGGCGGTTCCAAACCGGATTGAACCAACGATTTCGAACCGGATTAAACTGGCGATTTAAATATAAAAAAAAATTCAATAAATATGTTACCTCACTCCTAATTCATTTATATATATCATTAATTCTCTACACAATTATTCTTTGCATTTTCTTTAATTCTTAATATTTTTTTAATTTTTCTCAAATTCTCTAAATAATTATTTTCTACACTCATTTTAATTTCCAATAATCTCTCAATTTTCTTACTTTATTATTTTATATACTTACTGAAATTTTCAATATTATCTCAATTACTTTGTTATTACTTTAAATCTCAATAAAATTTCCAATACCCTCTATTTTAATTTTTTTTTCTTTTATCCTTTTTAATTATTAATTATTATATAATTTAAAAAAGAATTCAAGTAATAGAACTAGAAATTTTTATTCCTATAAATCCTAAGGGATACATAGACAAAATTAAGTTTATACACTTTTTGCTAATTTCTTAAAAAAAAATTAATTTCATCTCTATTTTTTTAATTAGGTTCAAGTCTTTAATTATTAAATTTTTCTTAAAAATAAATTATTTTCTTTCATTTTTTTTCTTATTTTATTTTGATTGAAAGATTTCTAAGAAAAATTAAAATATTTTTACAAATATAACTTAAATTTTGAATCAATAAAATTTTTCTCTAATTTTTTTTGTCTAAGCTACCCTTAAACCATTCCTAAACTGCTTTTAAACCGTCATCCAAACTGTTTTGAACCATTCTTTTTCGATCCGCCCTTCAAACCGTTTTAAACCGAAACTCAAACCGAAACCGGCGATTCAGAAACAGTATTCCAAATCATTCCCTAGCGGTTTGATTCAGGTTCATGATTTCATTGAACCTAAACTGACGTTTTAATAACTGTAACCGACAGTTCCTGAACCGCCACCCGTAAGTACCACCGCATGTCATATAACAGCAAAAGGAAATGTATTTCCTTAAGTCATTTTGTGCACACATTTAACGTTTTCAATTCCGACATTAACACGATAGAAAATGCCAACTTAATTTGGCGGCTACATTTAACTTGTATACACATTTGTTTTCAAGACTCATCCATACTTCCTTCAAGTCAGAAGTGCAGATAATAGAAGAATGCGGACACAATAACCAGTTCCTCCTCTAGGGACCAGATATGTATTTCATTTCTATTTGGGTATTCTGAACAGTATTCCCATTTGTTGTAAATTGAATAATAAACTCCATTTTTTCCCTTAGCTTGTTTTTGGTATTGTTGTTAACATATTCTAAATGCTGTAGTCTTGGTAATCTATGCGCCACTTTAATCTATGCGCCACTTTCTAGCGGATGTATCATTAAATTGTATTGTATTGAAAACTATTTTCAATTAATGAATGGACGCTTGCAGTAGTTATTTTAATAAATTCTTCTATTGTCTGCATTTCATGCTCTTCCCTTTTCCTCGCTGGCATGTTCCAAAAAAGCATCATATGGTAAAAAGTCCAATTTAGGATGGAATTTTACGAACACAAAAGCACTTAGTTATTTTAATTTACCGTATAACATTTCATCATCCAGTTTATATCGCCCTGCTTTAGGCCAACAGACTATACAGTTTTATACGACAAACTTTTGTAGATGAACTTAAGCTTCCATTGATTAGCTGGTCTCTCAGCCTGGATGAATCGAATTGATTAATTAATTGATTTTATGTTCTTTATCTAGAACAAAGCAAGCCACACCCACACCACAGAGGTGTGAATCTGAAATCAGAAATTCATAGGAATTAGAAATAATAAATAAGAGACATAACTACCCAAGAGAGTTTTTGGATGGATTGATTTGCAAAAGCTCCAAATTCTATCACCATGATATGATATGCAGGATCTTGGAACCCATCTCTACAAATTCTTTTTCCCTATCACCATATCATTTCTTGAGGTGCGGAAAACACGCATATACGTCAGATTTTGGGTGTTTTACTTCTGCATGCTCTCTGCAATTCACCTCTGTTGTGGTACAAATGAATGTCTGCCTGCACACCTTGCACTGCAAAGTGCAAACACCAACATCAGACACAAACAATCACAACCCAGAAGCAAAAGTAGAGGAAAAATTATATGAGAGTAAAAAAATTGGAGCCAAGTAAAAAACGGTACTTGAATCGTCATGGCTTTCTTGTTTGATTCAAGCTGACTTCCTGCACACAGATCGGACATGATCAAGTGAAAAAATTGACCATTCCATAAAGATCTCGAGTAAAAAGAAGCTTAAATAAGGCTTGAGAAAATTTTAACTAATCAAAGAAGAGAATCCTGTCTTCAATTAAGAGAAAACTGTGAGACCAAAAATACCCTTAGCTGCTTTTTGATTCTCCATGTTCCTCTCGCAAGCCATCTTTGATTTCTGTCCATTGCCGCCTCCCATCTCTTCTCCTTCTTCTTCTTCTTTGTCTTCTCTGATTGAAATAAGAGATTTGCTATACAACGAGTTCTAACCAGTTGTTGGCAAGGTTTCCCCTCTCCTTCTTTATATGCCAGCGAAAGTGGTAGCCAGGAGAGAGGGACAACAAATACGCCACCGTATTTGTTGAAATTCAGGATTCATAAAGAAGGAAATGGAGCGACGTCGTTGGGTCTTTCTCATGACAAATACGCCACCGTTCTTGTTTGTCACTGCGATGGGGAGTTGCTTAGAAGCCTCTTTTGAGGCGTGTGTTCACGACATTATAGAGACATGCTCTTTGAAGTTACGCTCTCCTACTTCCCACTTCCCCTTATTTGGTTTGAAGGAAATAAGATTAAACAATAAAGAAAATTTGTAAAATCATAGACACACATGTGATGAAGGAAATAAAATATCTATTTTTTATTAATACTTTAATTTATATTTTTAAAATTTAATAATTTTATAAATAGTTAAATTATAGTTATTTAAAATATAATATAAAAAATTTATAACTGTTATTACAAAATATACTATATTTAATTAATTATTTATATAAATAAATTTAAATTACATATATTTAATATATAAAATTTAAATTTAATTTAAAATTAATATAATATTATTTTTAAATTTAAATTTATTTCAAATACGATTGATTTTCATTGTCATCCCCATTTGGTACCATTAAATTCGAGCTAAAGGGTCTATGAGATGCTAGATTTTGTTGACTTAAATCACTAAAAATGGCTAAGTTTTGAAGATAAACCATACCTTAAATTAATTTGTGGTGGTTACATTGCACAGACAGAGACTGATGAGTTAGCTTACGCTCTAGTTAAAGATAGGTTGTATGACAATCTTTATCACGAATGAAATCATTTCTTGTTCTGAAAAAAAAAAAAAAAAAAAGACAGACACACACTAGCACCCAGTGGTCCCAATTCACCCAACCTAATTAATGGTTCGACGGACACCTAGCCATATGGTTTTCCTTTTGCGGCCTTTTTTGTTTTACTTGGCTGAGCCAGCCACAGTTGATAAATTGCACGGGACTTGTTTCCCCGGAAATGCAAAACGCTAACTTGTTCCATCCGTCAACTGCAAAGAATATGCAGAATTCTTGATTTTTAAGTCATACTTCGCCACTTTATTATTATAAGTAATATTTATCTTAACAGTTAACAAAGTTAATGCCTTTTCTTTTTATTCTTGACGTGCATTATGTGTTCTTGGTTGAAATTTATTCATAAATCCGTGCTTTTTTTTTTAATGCACCGGAGTGAAAATGTTTTTCTTTTTTCCCATCAGAGCAAATGTGCTGAGTTGGGTTGGCCCGAGTTTAGGCCTTGGAAGAGAGTTCTGAGTTTTTAGCCTATTCCATCCTCCGCTCATCTACACTTTCCAGTGCCCAAATTTTCATTTCTTTCCCACCTGTCTTGGATTTTTATTTTTATTTTTTTAAAAAAGTAGTCATTTTAGGCAAACTAAAGACACGATTGACTAATACTAGTCCAAGAAAAAGACCATGAGACCCACATGGCTGGCCATCGCCATCCACCGTCACGTTTATGCTGTTTTATATTGGCTTCGTCATCATTAAAGAAAGATGCCTTTTCCTTTCCCATTTTTCCAGTTTCCACCGCCACGTAATACACTTCAGATAAGGTCGCCCCTGCATCATCCCAACCTCTCCAGCATACGAGCTCTGGCGGCCAGCGACTCAAAAATTTATTTAAAATAAATAAATAAATCCTCTCTTTTCCTTCTCGTACAATGGATATATTTGAGCCAGTCAAGGTATGACACGTAACACGTGCTTGTGCTTGCCAAAACGAAAACGAAAAGGATATGTATTTTAAAGAGCATCTCGTTAGATCAAACATGGAAAAGAAAAGAAAGGAAACTAATCAAACGCTCCTTAGCGGTGAGTGAGGTTAAAAGAACCATTTGACAGTTGGTGGAAACGGTAACTAAGCAGCAAAAGGCAAAACGCATCGTTGGCTGTTTACGCGCTTTTTGGACAACTCCGTGACTTCTCCAACGTCGCCAAGCAGCTGGGACCCGCTCGGCTTGCCTCATAATTTTGGCTAAAGGCGAAAGTAATTACCAAAGCGAAGAACAGAATATGCTTTGCTCTTCGCTGCAAATATCCCTTACCCCCGCCTCCCCCCCCCCCCCCCCCCTCCTCTCTCTCTCTCTCTCTCTCTCTCTCTCTCTCTCTCCAATCATCTTTTTATTCTTCCTTTCTATATCTACTGCTATTTCCTTCTTCATTTATTTTCATCGCAGCTCTTCTTACTTGATTCTTGGAACAAAGAACCATGGAGCTGCTTCAAGAGCTCTTTCTCACGGCTGTTGTTGCTGTCCTTTTCTCTTTTCTTATAGCTAAACTTGTTTCAATAGCTATGGCTGGTGGCGATTCTAGTCGCGATTCGCAGCTGTCCAAGAGTCAAATTATTGATCAGAATGAGAACATTTCTGGATATGTTGATGATAGTATCTCGGAGGATTTGCAGCATTTTGAAAGTTTGAAGGTTCAGGGGTTTAAGAGCGAGAAGAGAGTCGAGTTTGTGGAAGAAGGTTCCCAGAAGGTCGATGAATTTGTTGGAGAACCGGTTGAGGTTGAGAAGGTTGGGGAATTGGTGAACCGCGATGAGGCAATTGAAACTGAATGCCTTCAATTGCCTCGAAAATCAACCGAAGAAGGTTTAAAGGAAGAGGAAGAATCGTCGGAGGATATGTTGGGGAAGAGAGTAGCAGATATCAAGTTAAACAGAGAAGTCGGCGTAATATTGGCTGATGATACGAATGCCATTGAACAATCTGACGAGGTTATCGAAGGAAGAGTTTTTCATGATAATTTGCTTAAAGAAAACAGAGAAATTGAGTCCATTGGAGTAGAATTCTCTGTTGAAAAGGATGTAATAGAAGAATCTGAGGAGATTCGGGTCGTGGAGAGCGGAGAAAAGCAAAAAGCTCAAGTGAAGAAAATAGATATTGATAGTGATGAGGATGATTGGGAGGGGATTGAGAGGAGTGAATTGGAGCAGGTCTTTGCAAAAGCAGCAAAGTTTGTGGAGTTTGGAGATAAGGATGGAGGTTTGACAAGCTTAGGGAACGATGTGCAAATGGAACTGTATGGGCTTCATAAGGTAGCTACTGAGGGGCCCTGCCGCGAGCAGCCCCCTATGGCTCTCAAAGTTGCTGCTCGCGCCAAGTGGTATTAAACTTTCTGATACCTAATTTACCTCTACTTTGTTTTTGTTCTTGGTTCTATATTTGCTTTTTTCTGTTTGTTAAATTGACGGAATGATTGCTAGGTGCATGACTTTGATAATGGAGATATAGTTGAGATAGTTAACACAAACATTTAGCAATACATGAGATTAGTAGAAGCAAAAATTGCTGCAATGCAGATAAATTAAAGAAAATGCCGATCAAAATGTTTGAATTGTGGTAGGTTGTGCATAAAATAATTGCAGTACAAGATGAGATGAACTATCAAGACCACCTGTTGTGGGCATCAAAAGTTCCTAGGCTAGAGTCCTGACAAAAAGAAAAAAAGAAAAATAAACTATTAATAATCCTCGTAGGCCACGTCAGTTATGTGTCATCTTTATGTCTTATTGTCTTCTTCTCATCCCGCTTGCATCTACTATTTTTCCCTGGAGCAAAACTTATCCCTATTCCCTTTTGTCTTCATTTGGAAAGAGTCTGAGATGTTCCCTTAGGTTTTCAACTAATTGACCATCTACCTTATACCTTATGTGACTAGTGCCTACTCATTCTTTTCTCTCTTTAAAATCCTGAATAGTGATGTTTCAGGTATGGCCAGTGGCCAAAATCCAGACAGCTTAGCATACAAATAAAAACTCTAGAAAGAAATCTACTTATATAATATTCCATTAGGAAATTTGACCACCTGAGAAAAAAAGAACATGAACATACGAAACAAGGCCTGCCTCTACCGAATTACTCAGGTATAGTTTGATAGTTAGCTATAATAACAGGGTTGACAGCTGCTATGTATGAGTGATGGAGGGCAGTTACGTTGTGCAAGGAATGCTTGGCAAAGGCTGGGAAACATGAATCAAGAGGTGGCTATGGAGCAGTATATTGCCCTTGTATCGGATAAAGTACCGGGTTGGATGGAAGACAAATCTACTGTAAGTGTTTGCCACTAAGGCATGGAGCAGTTTTGGTTCCTGCAGTGGCTTTCTATCGATATAATATCTGTTTATATTACATCACAGGTTGGTGGTGGCCCAGGATCATCTGAAGCAGCAAAAACTGGTGTTGTGGCTTCAGAGTTAAGTACATCTCCATCCCATCATCCAAATATTGCAGAGGAAAGGTATTTATTGGAATTTGTTTATCCAGCTGTTTCCATCAACTTTATTATTATTATTATTATTATTATTATTATTATTATTTTACCTTTACTTGTCATGTATCATTTTTCTTTCAATGTTATCTCCTGTAGGAATCCAGAAGTGCTGCCTGATATTGAGAAAAATGATTTTACTGGAGGCCCAAACTTATAGAACCGGGTATGTGCATACTGCATTTTCTTCAATGTGCTATTCCTAATCTGTTGTCTAGAATATGCAAGCCTCAAGTTTGATAATCAACAGAAGTAAGTACTATGAGACATTAAACCGAATTTTATGCTTTGCATCACAGAAATGTTAAACTAATAGTTTGGAGCTAGTTCTCTTGTTCATATTAATACTTATTTGGCAGTTGTACATGACTTATGTTTGTAAGTATAATGCACAAACAACCTTTATATTGACCTAACAATCTAAATTAGTTGTGATTGCACAATGCAAAGGCAGATTAACCCTTGTCTGTTGGAATATTGGAGCGGTTGTTATCTTCAATTGTGATTGAACTTGCAATTAGGTTCGAAAAATGTCCAGCTTAGACAACTGAGATTTCTTTTACATAATTTTTTTACTGCTATGAACAAGACATGGACATCACAAAACAACAAATCAATTATGGAAATGCAGTTTTTTAGTAAGCTAATACATTAGCACCATTGAGGCTGCAATATGCATTTAATCCTATCATTGCTTGTCAACCACTTGAACATGGCAAGAAGGGGCTTGCTTCTCTTCTTAGACCGATGCCCCAAGTCACATGTTTTTCTCCCTCTATTGAGATCAATGGATACCAATTTATGATTTAGTCATCATTTATACTTTGAATGATGTGAGATTCCTTAAACGTGATTTGAGCCATTGGACCTTTATATGGACAAGTGCTTCACACCGTCCACTGCAATTCTGGGTTTTACTTTCTAGGAGCCACCGGATTCACTTATTCAATATTGAATGATGCTTTGTTTTGGGTTTCATACAATTCAAATACTAAATACGCACATTCAGTGAACACAATCCTTAGTATTCTCATTTAAGAATTTTGCAAGTTCAGACATAAACAATGAATCTGTTCCAAGTAATATTCATGACCAAGCCTGTAATTAAGTGAAGCTGTGTTTGTTATAATTTAAAATGTTTACTCAAATTCATCCTTAATGATTTATTACATTATATCAGTTCTGTTGTACAAAGGATAAATCAAGTCATTTGAACACTTTATTGAACAGCGATTGAAAATTCTTTGATTAGTACGTTTCATAGGCTGGCTTGGAGTTAGGTGGTCAGATATTCACAACTCGTTTCTCATCTTTGGATTAGTTGGCTTCTTTAAACCCAAACTTATATGACAATTCATTGCTCTCAAAATCAACTTTGTTTTATTGCATGAAAATTGAAAACGGTGAATTCGCTACCCATGAATTGGGCCATCTTCATGAAAGTTGGTCATAATTAATTATTTTCATGTAGCCTCGTTAATTATTTTCATTTTTTTTTCTTATTGAGGTCATGCTTCAAGTAATTTTAGTAGAACAAATCACACAACTGCACATAACCAAATTTAGTGTGAATTTCCAGGCTAAAGAATGATGAGCCTTTCCGTGCTGCTTGACCTTGCCAACCGAAGGTACTTTCTCCATTTGGATGGCTGCAAACAAGTGAAGGCTAATTCTTGTCAAGTATAAAAATATGCTTCAAGTAAGGTCTGTGTCAGTCTATCCTATCAATAGCTGTATTGTTTAAATGCTTGTGGTAATAAAGAACATTATGTATTGTGAATATCTGCTCATGTATATACAGTATCTGTAATGTATTTCTCTTTATTCATTACCCAGTTGCTTGGGATTGTCAATTATAACATTGACGTTTATGCTCTGCCTTTTGCTTCATTTCTCTATAATGTTTCATTCTGGTTGAATTGGAACTTTTGGGTTCTTCACAAGATTATTACAATGTTGGAATGACGTGAAGTAATGTGCAAGAGAGTAGCACCATGATGATAATTGTTAGTCAAATAATTGAAACTGGAGAATTCAATTACATGAAGTTAACTGAACCCCTCACGTTTAGAATTACTGGATGAAAAGTTGATGGCTAACGTTTCCCTTATAATATATTTCTTTACCATTTATGTAGACAAGAATGTGGCAGTTAATATAGCATGTCGATTGCCCGTAGTGGTAAATAGGATGCATCAGCCTTGGGATTTTAGGCATTTTTCTGATGTTTTGTCATGGTAGCTTGTGTTAGATTATTTTGTTGTCCCAATGGTGGCAAATCAGAATACCAAACATTCTCTGTTAGTGTAACCGATTATTTAAATATTTATTAAGAGGATACAGCTAAACCTTCTAGAGTTTCTGACAAACTAACCATAGAGAATGCTTAACTGGAGAAATTTTATCCTTATTGACGGTAGGTCAAGATGGTAAAATGTAGGAATTTCCATCCTATCCTGTCAAGACCTGTGTTTTGATCCATAATCAGAACCGTAGGCCTTGTAACCGCCACTGCCTCCACCTCCACCTCCGCTTCCACCCCCACCCCCACCCCCGCCTGTGCCACCACTACCATATCCTGTGCCTGAGCCAAATCCACCTCCTCCACCTCCACCACCAAACCCCCCACCAATACCACCACCTGTACCGTAACCACCACCTTGCCCCATGCCATTGCCATAGCCCCCACCTTGACCAAAGCCACCGCCATTACCCCCACCTTGACCAAAGCCACCGCCATTACCCCCACCTGACCCATACCCACCATCCCCAATGCCTATTCCACCACCTTTCCCGTAACCTCCTCCGAGACCAGGCCATCCGGCCCCACCACCACCCGAGCCATAGCCAAAACCACCACCTGACCCTACTTCGTAACCACCAGCAAATGTTCCATAGCCAGCCTTTAGGCCCTTGACACCATGCATTTGTTTATTTTCATCGCCCATATGACGCTCCACATTGAGTGACCTCGCTTCTTCCTTGGCTTGAAGAAGGATAAAACTACAGAGCCCAAACGCCAGAAGGACGAGACCCCATGACACCACATTTTGTCTTTTCATGACTCTTTCTCTATAAGCCGCAAAGAAAAATAGAAAGCAAAAGCTTACAAGAACGACACAGATGGGCGCATGAAAAATGGAAGTTCTCTCACCCACGAGCTTGTATGGACACCGGTGGAAGTGTGTATATAGTTCATGCAATGAAAGAAAAAGATAGAATGCGGTAGTTTTGGGTCTCGCCTATAGGATTATATATAGGGGTTTCCGTGTTCGGTTATTAACTTGCTTTGAGCAATTGAACTGTGTTGTGGCTTATTGGATGGGCATCCCCTGCTGGCTGTGCGTGGTGAGTCGAAGCATGCCAACTCTTTCTGGTGATAGGAGAGATTTGCATGACCGCCAAGGCGCAAGTTGGGTGTGTGAGTTAGCTACCAGTTTGGACTTTGGAAGTTCCAAATTCCAATGCATGAAAAACTGCTAGGCTAGGGCCGCTGCCCATGGATGTGCCCCGTAATTACTGAGCTATGGGCCTGGCCATGGCCCTGCCAATGAAGCTGTGATAGTCTTATCGACATTCCAAGTTATGATATGGAACGCAGGGTACTAAGGAGGGACCAGGAGGCCTAATAAGATTTGGGTTCAAATCGGTTTATTTAATTATTCCTTAAAAAAGAAGGAAAATATATGCCATCTGAGAATGATTGGGGGTTCTGGATTCCTAGCGCAGTAATGGGCAGTCCTAATTTCTAACGGCCTGATGGTCGTATAAGGACTTTGGTCAGAACTCAAATGAGATAGAGAAGTGGAAATTTGGAACCTGGCCGTGTATTGCAGGGCATATAGAGCCCGTGGCATGGTGCATTAAGATTGAGCCCTTAGGATTTTACCGAAACACAAACACACTTAACAGGAAGATAACAACCCAAGCTGAATGGATGTATTTCGCACCTAGAAAATAGAAATTTGAGGTTTTCTCCTTAACTATTATGAAGAAGACAAGAGAAATAATGAAAATTGTGGTGGTGCTATGATACCGGCGTCCTGTAAGATTCTGGATGCAGGGTTCCTGCAACCGTTGACCACGTATAGCTGCCTCCTTTTCACCGATTGTTTTTTTCCGCTCATTTTAACTATACTGTTATTGCCAAGTTAAAAGCTTATTAACTACTAGGCTTTGAGTTCTCCAATTTTCAGTACCATTTCTTCTTCATGTTCTTAACTAATATTAACACCGGTTTATGCTCTCTCCGTTAAATGTCATCGCTAGGCCTAATATAACTTAATCTAATAGTTAAAGGCATAATTGATACAATCAAATTCGAGACTCCGATCATCTAATTTTCTCCCCCTAATAGAAAAAAAAATGTTAATTATTAGGCTTGCCAGATTACATAAAGTAAACTTTGATATTTTGAATGAGCAAGACTACAAGATCAAGTGTATGTAAGAATTAGTGAACACCATTCAATTATAAATTATGGCCATACATGCCCTTGTTCTTGGTTTCTACAGATGCAAATGCTCTAATAATTGGTGGGGAGCTTTAATACTTTCAAAGTTTTTTATCTATGAACTTTTTTGATGGTTGTGAATTGTAATCAGAAAAAGGCCATTGAAATTCTAAGTCGTCTCAATTATTTGTCCTCTCTGTCTATGCGTGGGAAAGCGACATATTATCAACCCTATGAAATTCTCCCACTCCTCAATTAGTCCTACAAATTGAAGGCTGAAGACTGAATCAATCATGCATCCTTGCATTCAAATTTGATTCTAACAACTCCAAACTCCACCCCAGTCGACACATTAGGTTAATAAGTAATATTATTATAAAATGTACACAGATTTAAGATACACACAATTATAATATAAAAATTAAAAAAAATAAATAAAAAATTTACATGATTCAATTGTATGATTTATTTTTACGAATAAGGCATAGAACAGAAATTTCAAATTCTTTACTTTCATCATAAATCTTATTAAATATTTCATTATGGTTGTTACACGAAGCTTTTAAATCATAACACATGCTGAATCTTTCTACTGAATAATTTTAACTCAAGCTCAAGCATTGTATTACCCTGCAAGGGATCTTAATTATAGAAGCCTTATAACTCGTGATAATTGCCATAGTTCAGTCGGCAATAATTGCCGACAAAACTTGACATAAAGTGTTAAAACAAATAAATAAAAATAGCTTTCCTTGTCATTTCAACTGTTATTGATTAATGGGGTAAACCAGTTAGCATTGTTGTTGTTAGTTTGCTGGCCTCTACCAAAATTATGAAAGTTTTAAATGCTAATTGTTAGCAATCACAGCTCTAATATTTTTGTAATTAAGAGTTTGATTAGAGTTAATTACATGGTAGCTTAGTTCGTGTATTCATACTTTAGAGAGGCCGACGTGACTTCTATTGTCTTGTCTTAGACACAGACCACACACATAATAATATAAAAATAGCCGCCAATGTAGATATGAAGTGGAAGCGTAAGCAAACATGTATGATAATGCAGCGGCCCATCATGGATTTGATTCCAAAGCTAAATTACAGAGATTGAAGAAATCTTTTAATGGATTCTTCAAAACCATGGCCGACCATTTCTTCTTTTTCATTCTTTGTTTCGTTTTAGTGATTGCCAACTTGAACTAATAGACTACCGAAATTGATTAGATACCAACATGGAAAAAGAGGTATCTTCCATTGCAGCTGGTCCAATCTTCTCATTGTTTTCACTTAATTAATTATGATTGCTGCCTTCTCACATTATACACTTCTAAATATATAGAACCTTCTTTAAAATATAAACAATAAATTATACTTAAAAAAAAAAGACTCTTATAAATTGCTAATATTTCAGCTTTTCATATCTACACCCAACTTTGTTATTAAAAATATTTATTTTTATTTATGATATCCACCCATGTCCACATCCTGCTCAAGATTTAATCAAACTAAAGACAACGCTTGTCACGACCCAACCTATGGGCGGTGATGCTAGATTAGGACTCCGAGGCCTAAAGCCTAATAACTATTCATTAACCCAACTCTAAGGCCCATTTGGACCAAATTTCAAGAAATCAACCGAACAGAATCTGGCCATAAAATGGACTTTTCAATGGGAAGTTTTTGACTCACCCGACCTGTAAACACAATAAATAATCAATTGGGGAGCTCAGCTCACCCTCCACATACTCATATCATCATAAAAATATATGGGAGCTCAGCTCCCTCATCCAGTCCATCAAACATGCATGAAATATTAAGTTTACAGGTCCAAAATAACAATTTATATTACAGACCCAAATCAAATAAACATTTCTAACACGTGCGAAAATTCTAAAAATTTATAGAATTACACAAACATGAATAAATAACCTGCGAGGGAGAAAGCAGGTTAACCTCAAAAATATCCTCCTATGGCCTGGAAAAATATTGAACAGGAGTGAGCGTTCGACTCAGAGAGTAAAATATCAATTTTAACCATAATCTCTATAACTATCTAAAACTAATACACCCTGTAACGTGAAATGCAACATCAGCAATAAATTCACATCATAACAGCAAAAAGGTAATTTGGAGCACTCACACACCCAGTAATATCAATCATAATATATATGGGAGCTGATCCCCTATACAGCTCTCTTAAATCCAACCTGTGCCAGCGAAGAACTCAGCTCGGACTTCCACTTAATAACCAAATCGGGGTCCCAGCAAAGAACTCAAGCCGTGTCTACCCCGAAGGACCGGGTCCCAGTGAAGATCTCAAGCCGTATCTACCCGTCCTATCCATAGTCTACACCACATCACAAGCACGCTAAAGCACGTACACTGCTCCAAATTACCACAACAACATCCATGACACTTTAACAGTTATGAATGCAATATAAATGGTGCCTAAAGTTTAACAACATAGATATATACATATAAGTGATGCATGGGCATGCTTGAATATATAATAATATCGAAATTACAATTAAAATTAATATTTTACTCACAGACTTGACAACGGTCACTGTGGTGGCTGGGCGGAGGAAGAAGGCTGTCCCGGCTCACCTGACAATTACATTATAATTATTTAACACAATTGACTCAATACAAATCATGAAAAGGCCAAATACATCATAAGTCGTGCCAAAAATCCGGCAGAATCTCCCCTATACCTAGGATCTACCCAACCTGCAAAAGGGCTCAAAATACACTTCTATATTCGCAACTCATATATCCACAATTCAATCACATCAGACAACCCCTCCTGGGCCCATCAAATCAGTCATCCATCACAATATGTAAAATTTCAATTTAGTCCTTATAACTGATCATTTTTGCAAAAACTACCCAAACAAGCTCTAAAAATTCTAAAACTTTTCCCCGCGGCCCTTAGCAATATTACTAGGCTATTGCAAAAAGAATAATAATTTTCTGAGCTACCAAGAATATTTTATGGATTTTTAATCCTATTTAAGCACTAGAAAATTATGAAAAAGCAAGGTTCGGGTTTGCCTTTACCGATTCCGACTTCGGAAACGAGCTCGGGATGTCTGACAATGGTGGGGTAGCTAAAACCTCGATCCAGTTCGGAGACTTTTCCGGTAGCGGGTCTGTCTGGCCGGAAATTCACAGACCCGGACAACTGTCGAATTTCCGTGAATTGAGGATACCTACATGAAGCCCACAACATGGAGGTTAGTACATAAATTTTACGAAATTTTCTAAGCTCATTTAATGCTCGGAAAAATACTGCGAAGTTTTGTGGGATCCATCAAAAAACGGTGTCGGAAAAATTCGAAATTTATGTCGCCGCGAAGCTCTCGACGAGTGGAGCGCTCTAGTACTCTCGGTTTTCTCGTGGGGTTCACGGGTTGCTAGAAATCTAGCCCAAAAGTCAAAATGGGCTAAAACTTCCCGGGCAAAAATTGGACAAACCGCTCAATGGATTTCGGTGTTCTTGGTGTCTATGGAAAGCTCTCGACGAGTAGATGGATTTAGACACAAGACCCGGTCCGATTGGTGGTCGGATCGGCCTGATTTCGATCGAGAAGACGAAGCGGCGCTCTTGCGCGTCGCGTCGCTTCGGGAGCCGTTTTTCGGCGTTTCAGGCGGCGGCCGATGGGCTGGGACGGCTAGGGATGAGCGCCAGCGAGCTGGGGTGGCAGGGGAGGCGGCGGCGCGGCAAGGGAAGGAGGGAGGAGAGAGAAAACGGGAGAGGAAGAGATGAGGTTCGGGACGCGTGCGGGGAGAAGAAGGAAGAAAAAGAAAAGGTCGGTCCGATTCGATCGGTCCGATCCGGTCCGGTTCGATTCGGCTAGTTCGATTCATGATACAAAATTTTAAATTTTTACTCTACCTTGGGACCGAAAACGAGGTCCAAAAATTCTGAAAAAATTCTAGAAAACTCAGAAAAATTTGTAGACTCCAAATATATTTTTAGTTTTGCCACGTGGTCTTTAAATTAATTTTTAAAAATCATCAAAGTTTTTATTTTCGAAAAATCGAACTCGATTTTTAAAATTCGAAAAATCTCAAGTAATTTCTTAAAATTTAAATAAAATTAAAATATCAATAATACTCATAAAATAATAAAATTTAAAATTTTTGGGGTGTTACATTCTTCCCCCCTTACAGAAAATTCATCCTCGAATTTTACACAAGGCAGAATAAAGTACATGATTACACATTGAACAGATAGGGGTGCTTGCTACGCATGTCCCGTTCTGACTCCCAGGTGTACTCTTCCACTGACTGGCTCCTTCACAAAACCTTAACCATAGGGATCTGTTTTGATCTTAGCTGCCTCACTTGATAGTCCACTATGATTACAGGTTGCTTCTCAAACGTCAAGTTTTCTTTTAGTTCTATTACATCCGGCTATAGTACATGAGAAGGATCTGAAATGTATTTCCTGAGCATGGAGATGTGAAATACGGGATGAACGTGAGAAAGGTTGGGTGGTAGCTCCAACCGGTAGGCAACTGCTCCAACTCTATCAGTAACCTTAAAAGGTCCAATATACCGAGGTGCCAACTTGCCCTTCTTTCCAAATCTCATCGCTCCCTTCATTGGAGAAACCTTTAGGAATACATAGTCGCCTACTGCAAACTCTACATCCCTCCGTCTGGGGTCTGCATAACTCTTCTGCCTACTTAAAGCTATTTTCAGTCGTTCCCTGATTAAAGGAACTATCTCTGAAGTGTACTGCACTAGGTCTATATCATGCACCTTCGCTTCTCCCATTTTCGTCCAACACAGAGGAGACCTACACTTTCTTCCATATAGTGCCTCATAGGGTGCTACTCCTATGCTGGAATGGTAACTGTTGTTGTAGGCAAACTCCACCAAAGCTAGCTGATCATCCCATTGACCTCCAAAATCCAAAACACTCATGCGAAGCATGTCTTCCAGTGTTTGGATTGTCCTTCAGCATCGCATGCATGCGAGGGTGGAAAGCAGTACTAAAGTTCAACTGTGTGCCAAGTGCCTCCTGCAACTTCCTCCAAAATCGAGAAGTGAACTGGGGCCCTCTATCAGATATTATGGAAGTCGAAACTCCATGCAATCTGACTATTTCTCGAATATAGAGTCGGGCGTACTGTGCAACAGAATATGTAGTCTTCACAGGCAAGAAGTGAGCTGATTTGGCTAGGCGGTCTACAATTACCCATGTCGAATCATATCCTTGCGTGGTACGAGGCAACCCAGTCACAAAATCCATATTGATCAGTTCCCACTTCCATTCTGGGATAGGGAGCTCTTGCAGCTTCCCTGACGGTCTCTGGTGTTCAAACTTTACCTTCTGACAAGTCAAGCACTTGGATACAAAGTCTGCTATGTCTTTCTTCATGCCATTCCACCAATAGCTATCTTTCACATCATGGTACATCTTGGTGGAGCTTGGGTGGACATTGTACAGTGTATAGTGTGCCTCTTGCATGATTTCATGTCTGAGATTGTCCACATCGGGCACACATATCCTAGAACCTTGCACTAGGGCACCATCATTGGCAAATCCAAATTCACCACCTTCACCCTGCAGTACTCTTTCTATGATTTTCATCAATTGTTGGTCTCTGTGCTGGGAAACTCTAACTCTGTCTCGCAAGTCTGGCCTCACTAAAAAATGAGCCAATAATACCCCCTCATCTGAAAGATCTAGGATTAAACCTTGATCAATAAACTCATATACTTCTTGAATCAACGGTCTCTTCTCTGCTGAAATGTGCGCCAAACTGCCAGAAGATTTTCTGCTCAAAGCATCTGCCACTACATTGGCCTTCCCAGGGTGATACTGGATGGTGCAATCATAGTCTTTCAGAAGCTCCATCCATCTCCTCTGTCTCAAGTTTAAATCCCTCTGTTGGAAGATGTACTTCAAACTCTTGTGGTCGGTGTATATCTCGCATACTTCACCATACAGGTAGTGTCTTCAGATTTTTAGTGCAAAGACTACAGCCGCCATTTCCAAATCTGTAGTTCTGCTCATGCCTCTTCAACTGCCTTGAAGCATAAGCCACTACTTTTCCATTCTGCATCAAAACACACCCTAGGCCAACTCTGGAGGTGTCACAGTACACGGTGTATCCTTCACCACTCGTAGGTAGTGTCAGCACAGGGGCAGTGGTTAGACACTCCTTAAGCTTCTGGAAACTCTCCTCACGGTCATTTGTCCAAATGAATGGAACATTCTTCCGGGTTAACTTAGTTAGGGGAGCCGCTATCCTGGAAAAATCTTGCACAAAAAGCCTATAGTAGCCAGCTAGACCCAGAAAACTTTGCACCTCAGTGACTGTTGTAGGCCTAAGCCAATCAGTTACAGCTTCAATTTTCTTGGGATCCACTTAAATACCTTCACTAGAAACCACGTGTCCCAAGAATGAGATGTTTTTTAGCCAAAATTCACATTTCAAAAATTTGGCATATAGCTGGTGCTCCCTCAAAGTCTGCAACACCATCCTCAAGTGCCACACGTGTTCTTCCTCGGTCCGAGAGTATACCAAAATGTCATCTATGAATATGATGACAAAACGGTCTAAAAATGGCTTGAACACCCTGTTCATCAAGTCCATGAAAGCTGCTAGTGCATTAGTGAGTCCAAAAGACATCACCAAGAACTCATAATGACCATATCTTGTCCTGAATGCCGTTTTTGATACGTCCTCATTCCTGATTCTCAACTGATGGTAGCCTGATCGCAGGTCTATCTTGGAAAAGAATCTAGCCCCTTAGAGCTGATCAAACAGATCGTTGATCCAAGGAAGTGGATACTTGTTCTTCATAGTCACCTTGTTCAGCTGTCTATAGTCAATACACAATCTCAATGACCCATCCTTCTTTCTTACAAATAGAACAGGAGTACCCCAGGGTGAAGTGCTCGGACGTATGAAACCTTTGTCCAACAGCTCCTGTAGTTGCTCCTTTAACTCTTTCAATTCTGCTGGTGCCATCCTGTAAGGTGGCATTGATATGGGGTTTGTACTCGGAACAACATCAATGCAGAACTCTATTCCCCTTTCTGGTGGCAACCCTGGAAGCTCCTTTGGGAAGACATCCATGAATTCTCTGACAACCGGAACATTTTCCATGTTGACACTTTCTACAGATGTATCTCTCACCAATGCCAAATACCCCTGGCATCCACACCTCAACATTTTTCTAGCACTAATTGCTGACACCAAATTATATGGAGCCACGCTCCTGTCACCATCAAAACTAAACTCTTCCACACCAGGTATGTGAAAATACACCTTTTTGTTCCTGCAGTCTAAAGTGGCATAATGAGTTGCCAACCAATCCATCCCCAAGATTATATCGAAATCCATTACTGGTAGAGGAACCAAGTCTGCTGGGAGGATCTTTCCATCCACTACTACTGGGCTACCCGGAAAAACCATATCTACATCTATGTTGTCACTAAGTGGGGTAGCTACCGACAAAGGGCATTCTAAAGTTGTAGGGTTTCTACCCAACCTCATGGCAAACACAGGGGAGACAAATGAGTGCGTAGCACCCGGATCTATTAAAACACAAGCCTCATAGGAACAGACCAGAAGAATACCTGCCACAACTGCATTTGAAGCCTGAGCATCCTGATGGGTCAGGGTGAAAACACAAGCTTGACCCCTTCCCTGAGTGGCAGAACCCTGATACTGACTTCTACCTCCTGATCTGCCTCCAAATCCACGTCCCCCTTGTCCTTGGCCCTGTTGGCCACTGAACTGACTGCCTGCCATGCTGGAAGCACCCGGATACAACTGACGAGGAACATTTGCAACAGAACCCTGTGACCCCATCTGTGGCTCGTTGAACACGGGCATTCCCTAGCAAAGTAACCTGGTTGGCCACACCTGAAGCATACTCCTGAACCCATCATATAAGGTCCTGAATGTCCTCTTCCACACTATGCATAAGGTGCCAAGGAGGATCTGAACTGCACTAATCTGCACTGAATCTGTGACCACTGCTGGATCCGTACCCTGGTATGAACCCTCGGGATTTGTGTCTAAAACCACTCCTCTTATTCCTGCTTCTTCCTCTGTAATTAGTTTGGCCACCATTATCCGTAGTACCCATGTGGGGAATACCTGAAGAACCCTCTGCTCTGTTTTTCTTTGCTCTTCCGCTGTCATCCACAGCATAGCTAATCTCAATCTGTCTGGCTCGATCAACCACCACATCAAAAGACTGATCCGACATCATGGCCAGGTTTGCATACCTTTTGTCAAGCCCCTTTAGGAATCTCTTCACCTTCATAGTTTCTGTAGCTACTGCTGTAGGGGCATACCGCCGATTCGAATTGCAGAGCATATTCATCTACAGACCTGCCATTCTGTCTTAAGGCCTCAAAGGCCCACTGCTTTTGATCTCTGAAGCTTTCTGGCACAAACCGATTGATGAACAGTTCCATAAACTGAGTCCACGACAAACCCTCCATCGGAGGTAATATGTAGTCATTCATCCATTGTCTAGGCATAGGCCCCATAACATGTTGCATACACTCTATAAGTCTTCTATCAGTCAACTGCAACTCTGTTCCTGCCTGTCTGCAGGAATCCAAAAACCGATATGCATCATCTGACACATCATAAGTTCCAGGCACCAACTTTTTGAAATTAATTATCTATTTGTAAGGTTCCCCTCTTGGTGTGGTGGACTGCTGCTGCTGTGGAGGGTGGACTATATACTGCGCCATCATGTCGATGGTTCTCTGCAACCCAGCTAAAGTAGCTGCCATGGGGTCCATGGGACCCTGTGCCATGAAAGACTGATCCTGAACTGTTGGCAGCTGCTCTTCTACTTGAGCAGCTCTAGGCCTCCTACCTCGCCTCCTCGAGGCAGGCGCCTCATCCTGTACTGGCACCTCGTCAGGCACATCTGGTTCTGGTGCAGTGGCAGCTCTCCTGCTTCTACGCATTTTCCTGAAATTCAGCAGCATTAGCCCACAAAATTCAAAACAACATGTTACACAGCTCTATAGACTCATATTTATACATAATTATATGACGCAGAAACTAGAGGCAAAGATGACAATGCAAGACGAATGTGGACCCTATTTTCTGCATGTGACTCCTAGTAGACTCTTCCCAACACTTTAGATGAACATTCCCTAAGAATCTGGAGCCTAAGCTCTGATACCACATTTGTCATGACCCAACCTATGGGCCGGACCGGCACTAGGACCTGGGCCAGCCTAAAGCCCCCGAGGCCCGTAATAAGCCTAACTATTCATTAACCCAACTCTAAGGCCCATTTGGGCCCAATTTCAAGAAATCAATCGGACAGAGTCTGGCCATAAAATGGACCTTTTAACAGGGAGTTTTTGACTCACCCGACCTGTAAACACAATAAATAATCAATTGGGGAGCTCAGCTCACCCTCCACATACTCATATCATCATAAAAATATATGGGAGCTCAGCTCCCTCATCCAGTCCATCAAACATACATGAAATATTAAGTTTACAGGTCCAAAATAACAATTTATATTACAGACCCAAATCAAATAAACATTTCTAACACATGCGAAAAATCTAGAAATTTATAGAATTACACAAACATGAATAAATAACCTGCGAGGGAGAAAACAGGTTAACCTCAAAAATATCCTCCTGTGGCCTGGAAAAATATTGAACAGGAGTGAGCGTTCGACTCAGAGAGTAAAATATCAATTTTAACCATAATCTCTATAACTATCTAAAACTAATGCACCCTGTAACGTGAAATGCAACATCAGCAATAAATTCACATTATAATAGCAAAAAGGTAATTTGGAGCACTCACACACCCAGTAATATCAATCATAATATATATGGGAGCTGATCCCCTATACAGCTCTCTTAAATCCAACCTGTGCCAGCGAAGAACTCAGCTCGGACTTCCACTTAATAACCAAATCGGGGTCCCAGCGAAGAACTAAAGCCGTGTCTACCCCGAAGGACCGGGTCCCAGCGAAGATCTCAAGCCGTGTCTACCCCGAAGGACCGGGTCCCAGCGAAGATCTCAAGCCGTGTCTGTGACGCCCTTTACCCGTCTACAGTGTAGCCGAGCAAGTTATGCCACTCTGTGTGTCGGAACACCAATTCATGTTTCAATTTCAATTAATCATTTTTAATTCATTTATTTATAATTTTTGATAAATCTAATTCTTTCCGCAAATTTTATATAAAATCCGGCAGAGTGCCGGCTATAAATTGGAAAAACAGTTCTTTTGAACCTGTTAAAAACACTTCCAATAATATCATCACATTATTCTCAATCAACCTCCAATATATTCTCAACAATTTCTCAATTCACTTCAGTATCTTAAAAATTCAATTCAATTCAAAACACAATCAACTCAATGAAAAATGCTCAATTTATTGCTGAACATATTCCATAGATGCTTACATCAAAAGCATAATTACATGAATTTATAATATACATTACAGAAGGTTACAAAATACAAAATATCAAAATGGCCTAATGTCCGACCAAATGCACTACAATGTGAGGTGACTCTGAACTCTGAGTGCAGATATGAAGGCTCACCCTGTATGAGGCCGACTGGACTCCCCAGCTATGTCTCCAGTACCTGCGCGTGGCAAAAGTGACGCGCTAAGCAATTCTGCTTAGTGGTGACAATAAAAAATAAAATAAAATAAAATAAAATAAAATAAAAACATGTGTACAGAATGTATGTTTACATTTTTGGGTGAACTAAGTCTCAAATATTTATTGCAATATTATTCAATTGAAGTTTGGTAAAATTTATTAATACTACCCGAGTAACTTGTACTAGTTGACTGGACTGGATAAACGGATAAACTGGTACTGGGTACTAAGTACCTCGGACCATCACACCATCGGTCACATTGTGTCTCCCGGTGTGCAACAGAACAACTAATAAGCTGTGATAATTATCGGAGATTAAACCCGAGTATAACAACTCAATATCATAGCCAAAGGCTATTATGTCACAGAATGGCATGGGAAGCCATGAAATACAGAATAGCATGAAGCCATATGAAGTACTGCTAACAGAACACTATTGGCATGCCAACCTATCCAAACCAATCACATTAGGCCTACTAGGGCATTTAACACTTTTTATTTATGTAATTCTTTGAAATTGAATTTTTATGATTACTATTCATTTCATTGGTCAACCAAAATGTTGACTTTTGCATTGGCAATAGGTAAATTAGTTTAAATATCATCAACATACCACATTTTGCATTTTAAACTTGTTGGTATTGGTTGCTAATACCATCTCTAAGCTTAATGTGAATTGGACAGAATTTTCAGTTTTCAAGCTTTGGATTTACTGTTCCATTAGTTACTGTTGCAGTGGGAATTTGGAAAAATGATCAACATGAAAGTTGTTTCTTATTTTGTCTAGTTGAATTTCCTTTTTTGAATCACTCCATTTTGAGTTTTGTAGCTCAAGTTATGGTCCAAAAACCACAACTGGCCGGATTGAAAATTTTCAGGGCTGACCATATCTACAGTGCAGTGAACAGTGACTGCAACTCAATTGTTGGATAGGTTCTGGTCATAATTTGGGGTAGGTTTCTTCATGAAAGTTGTTGGTCTATATCTCAGCTTGTTGCTGGTAAAATTTCAAGTCAATTGGACCTTTCTACATTGAGTTATGGCCAAATGAACAATCACTATTCATTTGGTCATTCTGCAGAAACAGCCTGCAGGTCACCCGGATTTGAGCAAGTTTTTGGTCCACTTGGTTTGGTTTTATGGGCATGGTTTCTTCACCAAAGTTGTGCCATTATGTGTCTAGTTTCATGTCCAATTGGCCAAACACCAATTGAATCTCTACAATTCAAGTTATGGCTGCCCAAACCTACTGGACTCATGTCTAATTCTGCAGGTCACCTAGGGCAACCACACTAAACCTAAACCCCATCCCTCAACACACTTCATTTTTGGTTTAAACAGAACTAAATAGTCACTAATTGACCATTAATACCCATTTTTATCATCACATGGTCAAAGTCCCATTTTCCCACTCCAAACCCTAACTCAACATTTCAAGCCATGCACTAGGATTGCATTTCATCAATCCACATAAAAGAGACACATTGTGGGCAGCCATACTACCCTTTTTAACTTCATTAAAATCATCACAATATTGCCCAACCAAGGCTGCCAAAACTTAGGGTTTACATACAAATGGTACTCTATCAATTTCATTATCATTTGCACTCATTCATAATTGTTAAACATGAATTTAAAGTGAAATTTAAGTTTAAGTCACTAACCTCTTTTAGCTCAAATCCAAGCCAACCAAAACTTTAATTTTTCTTCAAAATTTTGCTGCCCAAAGCTTCCTCAAGGTGTGGGGTGAATTTTTTGTGAAGACAACTAGGGCTTTTATGGTGTGGAAGCTAGGGAAAATCAAGCTTGAAAAAGCTTGTCCATGGAGGTTAGGGAAGAATGGTTTACGGCAAGGAAATGAAGAAGAAAGGGAATTCTGGTTTTTCTCTCATTTTTCAGCCAATTTGTCTTTTTTAAATATAGTTATGCCATGTGTCAACATTGGGTTGGGTGAAGGCACACTAATGACATCATGTGATGTCATAAATTCCCATTTAATTCATTTTTTTTCCTTTTCTTTTTTACTCATTTTCAATTCAATTTTTAGTAATATTTATTCATATTTTATGTCATAATAATTATTTACTTAACTGGACAAGTCGGCCAAAAATCACCTCTGAAGGCGAAATGACCAAAATGCCCTCTGTTTGGCTTAACGGGCCAAAATTGTCTGCACCGATTGAAAAATTTTTCTAAGTATTTTCTTGGCATTCTAATGCCATAAGAACCTTAATAACCCTTCTCTGGAGTCCCAAAAATTATTTTATAATTTTTCCCCCGAGTCTAGGGCTCCTAGTTGCGAGAACTGCAACTTCTCACTAGGTTACCCATCGCTAGGGCACCGGCTCATTTAACTTGGTTGTATTTTATTTTTAAAATTTTTCCTAAATTTTTCTTATTAATATTTGAGTTAATTTTGGTTCCTCACTTTAGTTTAAATATTTTTCCGGACGTTCTAGCTGTCCGGACCGACACTGGTCACCAGAACAGTAAAATGTACGGAGTTGCTACAGGGAGGGTGTTATGACTCTTCCCCTCTAATTTAAATTTCGTCCTCGAAATTTACCTGATGCAAAAAGTTGAGGGAACTGTTGCCTCATTGTCTCTTCACTTTCCCAAGTTGCCTCTTCAATGTTGTGGTGCCTCCAAAGCACTTTCGCCAGTGGAATCTGTTTATTTCTCAACTCTTTCACTTCCCGAGCCAGGATCCGTATGGGTTCTTCTTCATATGTCAAATCCAGTTGTACTTCAATTTCTTCCATGGAGATGACATGTGAAGGATCTGAGCGGTATCTTCTGAGCATGGACACGTGGAACACATTGTGGATCTTGTCCAGTTCTGGTGGTAAAGCTAGCCTGTAGGCTACTGGTCCCACACGTTCAATGACTTCATATGGGCCAATAAACCTAGGGCTCAACTTACCTTTTCTTCCGAACCTCAATATTTTCTTCCATGGTGAGACTTTGAGAAACACTTTATCACCAACTGCATACTCTATCTCTTTTCTCTTCAGGTCGGCATAAGACTTCTGTCTATCGGAGGCAATTTTCAGGTTAGCTTTGATTATTTTCACTTTTTCCTTAGTCTGTTTCACCAGGTCTGGCCCTACCAGTTTGTCTTCGCCCAATTCAGTCCAGCACACTGGAGTTCTATATTTCCTCCCATACCGGCTCAGTCTAACAAACTCACGCTCATACTCAGCCACTGACAACTGTCTCTGTCTCAAACTGATGAATTCCCTTCTTCGCTCTTCTAAATACACTTTACTAATATATTTCTTCCTGAACTCTGTGAGGAAGATTTTCCAGGTGATCCATTCAGGTTGCACCTCACTGGTTACTGTGTCCCACCACTGATATGCATCATCCTGAAGTAGGGACACAGCACCCACCAGGTTCTGCTCGGGGGGCAGGGGAGAATTTAACTTCATTAAAATCATCACAATATTGCCCAACCAAGGCGTCCAAAACTTAGGGTTTACATACAAATGGTACTCCATCAATTTCCTTATCATTTGCACTCATTCATAATTGTTAAACATGAATTTAAAGTGAAATTTAAGTTTAAGTCACTAACCTCTTTTAGCTCAAATCCAAGCCAACCAAAACTTTAATTTTTCTTCAAAATTTTGCTGCCCAAAGCTTTCTCAAGGTGTGGGGTGAATTTTTTGTGAAGACAACTAGGGCTTTTATGGTGTGGAAGCTAGGGAAAATCAAGCTTGAAAAAGCTTGTCCATGGAGGTTAGGGAAGAATGGTTTACGGCAAGGAAATGAAGAAGAAAGGGAATTCTGGTTTTTCTCTCATTTTTCAGCCCATTTGTCTCTTTTAAATATAGTTATGCCATGTGTCAACATTGGGTTGGGTGAAAGCACACTAATGACATCATGTGATGTCATAAATTCCCATTTAATTCATTTTTTTTTCTTTTTCTTTTCTACTCATTTTCAATTCAATTTTTAGTAATATTTATTCACATTTTATGTCATAATAATTATTTACTTAACTGGACAAGTCGGCCAAAAATCATCTCTGAAGGCGAAATGACCAAAATGCCCTCCGTTTGGCTTAACGGGCCAAAATTGTCTGTACCGATTAAAATTTTTTTCTAAGTATTTTCTTGGCATTCTAATGCCATAAGAACCTCAATAACCCTTCTCTGGAGTCCCAAAAATTATTTTATAATTTTTTTCCCGGGTCTAGGGCTCCTAATTGCGAGAACCGCAACTTCTCACTAGATTACCCATCGCTAGGGCACCGACTCATTTAATTTGGTTGTATTTTATTTTTAAAATTTTTCCTAAATTTTTGTTATTAATATTTGAGTTAATTTTGGTTCCTCACTTTAGTTTAAATATTTTTCCGGACGTTCTAGCTGTCCGGACCGACATTGGTCACCGGAACAGTAAAATCTACGAAGTTGCTACAGGGAGGGTGTTACAGTATCTACCCGTCCTATCCATAGTCCACACCACATCACACGCACGCTAACGCACGCACACTACTCCAAATTACCACAATAACATCCATGGCACTTTAACAGTTATGAATGCAACATAAATCGTGCCTAAAGTTTAACTACATAGATATATACATATAAGTGATGCATGGGCATGCTTGAACATATAATAATATCGAAATTACAATTAAAATTAATATTTTACTCACAGACTTGACAACGGTCACTGTGGCGGCTGGGCGGAGGAAGAAGGCTGTCCCGGCTCACCTGACAATTACATTACAATTATTTAACACAATTGACTCAATACAAATCATGAAAAGACCAAATACGTCCTAAGTCGTGCCGAAAATCTGACAAAGTCTCTCCTATACCTAGGACCTACCCAACCTGCAAAAGGGCTCAAAACACACTTCTATATTCGCAACTCATATATACAAAATTCAATCACATCACACAGCCCCTCCTGGGCCCATCAAATCAATCATCCATCACAATATGTAAAATTTCAATTTAGTCCTTATAATTGATCATTTTTGCAAAAACTACCCAAACAAGCTCTAAAAATTCTAAAACTTTGCCCCGCGGTCCTTAGCAATATTACTAGGCTATTGCAAAAAGAATCATAATTTTCTGAGCTACCAAGAATATTTTATGGATTTTTAATCCTATTTAAGCACTAAAAAATTACGAAAAAGCAAGGTTCGGATTTACCTTTGCCGATTCCGACTTAGGGAATGCGCTCGGGATGTCTGACAATGGTGGGGTAGCCAAAACCTCGATCCAGTTCGGAGACTTTTCCGGTAGCGGGTCTGTCTGGCCGGAAATTCACAAACCTGGACAACTGTCGAATTTCCGCGAATTGAGGATACCTACACGAAGCCCACAACACGGGGGTTAGTACATAAATTTTACGGAATTTTCTAAGCTCATTTAATGCTCGGAAAAACACTGCGAAGTTCCCTGGGATCTATAGAAAAACGGTGTCGGAAAAATTTGAAATTTCTGTCTCCGCGAAGCTCTCGACGAGTGGAGCGCTCTGGTACTCTCGGTTTTCTAGTGGGGTTCACGGTTTGCGAGAAATCTAGCCCAAAAGTCAAAGTGGGCTAAAACTTCCCGGGCAAAAATTGGACAAATCGCTAAATGAATTTCGGTGTTCTTGGTGTCTATGGAAAGCATTCGATGAGTAGATGGATTTAGACACAAGACCCGATCCGATTGGTGGCCGGATCGGCCGGATTTCGGCCGGGAAGACGAAGCGGCGTGCTTGCACGTCGCGTCGCTTCGGGCTCCGTTTTCCGGCGTTCCAGGAGGCGGCCGGTGGGCTGGGACGGCTGGGGATGGGCGCCGGCGAGCTGGGGTGGCAGGGGAGGCGGCGGCGCGACAAGGGGAGGAGGGAGGAGAGAGAAAACGGGAGAGGAAGAGAGGAGGGTCGGGACGCGCACGGGGAGAGGAAGGAAGAAAAAGAAAAGGCCAGTCCGATCAGGTCCGATTCGATCGGTCCGATCCGATCCGATTCGATTAGGTCGGTTCGATTCAAGATACAAAATTTTGAATTTTTACTCTGCCTTGGGACCGAAAACGAGGTCCAAAAATTTCGAAAAAATTCTAAAAAACTCAGAAAAATTTGTAGACTCCAAATATATTTTTAGTTTTGTCACATGGTCTTTAAATTAATTTTTAAAAATCATCAAAGTTTATATTTTCGAAAAATCGAACCCGATTTTTAAAATCCCAAAAATCTCAAGTAATTTCTTAAAATTTAAATAAAATTAAAATATCAATAATATTCATAAAATAATAAAATTTAAAATTTTTGGGGTGTTACAATGCTCATCAAATTATTTATATTTAATTGAGCAAAAATTTAAAAATAAAAAAAAAATATTAGAAGCAATTATTGTTGGTGGGAGTGGGGGGACCATTCCAGCTAATTGCCAAAAGCTACAAGTAAGAGTGTGAAGAACAACCAAATTGGTGTCTGGTATGATTAAACGTTGCAATTATTATATTATCTTTCTTCTCAAGCTTTGATTACTTTGTGATAATCGCAATCCCTTAAATTGTTGCACTAAGTTAATTAACACTTTATTTTCAGCTTTGCATTGGTCACTATATTGGCCCTAAATTTCCACCACTAACCACTTGCCACAACCCACCAAAATCTGGTACATAAAATTGCTTATTAAGAAAGTGATTGGAAAGAAGCATGACTATTTGATGATTTGTGGTCTTTCCACTATACCTCAGCAGATGATTGTTTGCTCGGTAAAGTTGGATTGTTCAGTGATTCACAGGAGCACCTCACTAACAAAAAGTGACTGCAATTAATTAATTTTTTTAAAAAAAATATTTTATTTTTTTTCCCCTTATTGTATTAATTAATAGAATTAACGAATATTAGGATATTTAATTGCTAATGCACTACATAATTCTGGCTAAGGGCATTAGCTCCCCTATGGATCATGACCCGGAAACTTTAATTTCTAATGGTGTATTTGGCAACTTCTTGCCCACCCATTGAAGCCTGCCTCATTTATCCACTAAATGTGATCCTTGTCATCCTTGGCATCTAAATTATGTGGCCGACTACAGATTCCATGCTATATATGTGGCTAGAAAAATATAATCTCTCTTTATCAGAAAGATGCACAATAAATTGATATGATTTAATTTAACAAAATTAGAATTTAAAATTGAGAAATATTAAATTCAAGACTCATTTAAAATTAAATGAAAAAAAAAAAAAATACGTCGTGGAATAATCTATTCTTATCTTAAATCTCATCCAAGCAAGCAAAATTAATTAAAATAGAATTTATTATGAGACATTAAACTGTTAAAATATGGCTGCGTTTGTAAGAACACGTGCTTCAATCAGCATAAAGAGTACCCTTGCAGCTATCAATACATCAAAGTAACCGAGAAATATAGCAAATTCATTATAATAATTATAAAACACTGCTAATTTTGATAGGCTTCACAGTATCCCATCCATCACATAGCTTCAGATCACTTTCAGATGTGCAGGGGCCAAGGATCCATCGAGTCAAACCTAGTGCCATCATGCACATTATAATATCTCCTCAGTGGTGACCTACCCAATCAGCAATGTTATAATTGGAAATGCATTAGCCAGCTAGCAACCAAGAGAATCTCTCCTACTCCTATGTAAACCTTACTTAATTTCCATTCTCATTGCAGTTTTCAAATAAAGATAGTATCAGAAGGGACTCACTGAATTGCCTGAATTATCCAACTGAGGTTACGCAAGGCAGAGTGTGAAGATGAAGCTAGTGAATTTCAGATTTCAATTGATGGCAGCACTTCTGTGCTTCTTTTACATGTATGCGAATGTGATAGCAGAAGTGAAGAACTTGCAATCCAAGAAGACTTACATAATTCACATGGACAAGTCCTATATGCCAGCGAGTTTCAATGATCACGTCCAGTGGTATGATTCATCTTTAAAATCAATATCAGAATCTTCTGATATGCTTTACGCTTACAATAATGTAATCCATGGCTTTTCCACAAGACTCACACCTGAAGAAGCTGAATCGCTTGAAAAACAGCAAGGAATTCTCTCTGTCCTGCCTGAAAGGGTGTATGAGCTGCATACTACTCGAACCCCAGAGTTCCTTGGATTAGGAAAAAGTGATGCTGTCCTCCCTGCATCTGACTCGGTTAGTGAGGTGGTTGTTGCAGTGCTAGACACCGGCGTCTGGCCAGAATTGAAAAGCTTTGATGACGCAGGTCTTGGCCCCATTCCAAGTACCTGGAAAGGAGAATGTCAGATAGGCAAGAACTTTAATTCATCAAGCTGTAACCGGAAATTAATTGGAGCCAGGTTTTTCTCACAAGGGTATGAAGCGGCATTTGGACCCATTGACGAAACAGTTGAATCAAAGTCCCCAAGAGATGATGATGGCCATGGAACTCACACTTCAACTACAGCAGCTGGGTCAGCGGTTTCGGGAGCTAGCCTATTCGGTTATGCTACTGGGATAGCACGTGGGATGGCTACACAAGCCCGAGTAGCAGTTTACAAAGTATGTTGGGTTGGTGGGTGTTTTGGCTCTGATATAATGGCTGCGATGGACAAGGCTGTCGAAGATGGAGTGAATGTCATATCCATGTCTATTGGGGGAGGACTCACTGATTACTATAAAGATACTGTTGCCATTGCAGCTTTCACAGCAACAGCACGGGGAATTATGGTATCATGTTCAGCAGGAAATGGCGGACCAAGTCAGGGCAGCTTGTCCAACGTTGCTCCTTGGATAACTACTGTAGGTGCTGGAACACTAGACCGAGATTTTCCAGCCTATGTAACCCTTGGAAATGGGAAGAATTACTCAGGCGCATCACTTTATAGTGGAAAGCCATTATCTGATTCACTGGTGCCAGTGGTTTATGCTGGTAATGCAAGTAGTTCAACGAGTGGTTATCTCTGTATGTCAGGCACGTTGAGTCCTGCAAAAGTTGCTGGGAAAATTGTGATATGTGATCGAGGGGGGAACAGTCGGGTGCAAAAGGGATTGGAGGTGAAACATGCTGGTGGCTTAGGGATGATTTTAGCAAACACAGATTTGTATGGGGAAGAGCTAGTTGCAGACGCACATCTTTTACCAACAGCAGCCGTAGGACAAAGCAGCGGGGATGCCATCAAGAATTATGCCTTCTCTGATCCTAAGCCAGTTGCCACAATTGCTTCTGGAGTCACACATCTAGGAGTTGAGCCTTCACCAGTGGTAGCCGCATTCAGCTCTAGAGGCCCAAATCTGGTCACCCCAGAGGTAATGAAACCAGACTTGATAGCTCCAGGAGTGAACATACTAGCTGGATGGACAGGTGCAGTTGGTCCAACTGGGCTAACCGATGACTCCAGGCGGGTAAGCTTCAATATCATTTCTGGTACATCGATGTCATGTCCACATGTTAGTGGGTTAGCTGCACTCCTCAAGGCTGCACATTCGGATTGGAGCCCAGCAGCCATTAGGTCTGCCCTCATGACCACAGCATATACAACATACAAAAATGGGAAAACCATACTAGATGTGTCCACTGGGCAGCCATCAACACCATTTGATTATGGAGCTGGACATGTAAATCCAGTAGCAGCCCTTGATCCTGGCCTTGTCTATGATGCCACAGTTGAGGACTATCTAAGCTTCCTCTGTGCATTAAACTATAGTTCATCCCAGATTAAGCTTGCCACAAACAGAGACTTCACCTGCGACCCGAGCAAGAAATACAGTCTGGGTGATCTCAATTATCCATCTTTCTCTGTTCCTCTCCAAACTGCTTCAGGGAAAGGAGGTGGTGCTGGAGTAAAAAGCACTATAAAATACACCAGGACTTTGACTAATGTGGGCCCTACAGCAACGTATATGGTTTCAGTATCTTCTCAAACTCCATCCGTGAATATCTTGGTTGAGCCAAAATCACTTAGCTTCAGTGAACAATATGAAAAAAAGAGTTACACAGTGACATTCACTGCGACTTCTATGCCATCTGGTACCAACAGCTTTGCTCGTCTGGAATGGTCGAGCGGGAAACATGTCATTGGGAGTCCGATAGCTTTCAGCTGGACATAAACGAAATCTTGAGAAGTTGGATGAATGACTATTATTTTACAAGACATCAAGTGCCTGAAATTTATGTATGATGAACGTTTTTACATTCCCCTTCTAATGTTCCAAGTTCCAACAACTGATCCAGCAATAGTTAGCTGGGTTTGTAATTTCTCTCTCAGATGATCAAGGGTCAAAGAAAAATGAGGGAAAAATAACTGCACAGAAAACCAAGCAATTAATTGCATGTGATGTTAAAATGGATTTCTAGTCATATCTCATGCTTCTTAAATCTTGTACCATTCAGCCTTCAGTCTCTACCACTTGTTTTGCATGCCTTGGAATCACCATCTATACAATTTAAGAAATCTTGCGATTGCACAATCCATAACAATTTTTGGCCAAGCATATTTTTAGGTGTTCAAGAATTAGTTTAAAAAAGTTGTTTAGTTGTTTTGCAATTTTTATGACTAAAACATGTCAAATTTAATATAAAAATAATTTTTAATATACTCTAACAAACAAATTTAAGTTGATATTTGTCTCAAAAATAGCTCAAAAAACAATGTTAAATAGAGCCAACATCCAATGCACCAAACAATCCAACAAGCTCTTTAAGCAACCCAACAAACCAAATTCATATGATGATGGATAACAAAAGTTTCATAAATACTGAATCAACAAAAATATATTTCAATATCCTTATAAGTATCTAAAAGAGGAGAAAAGTGGTGGCATAGTCAGAAAATCATTCAGAATCTTGTACAGACTGACAAACAGGGAAGTAATGTGTATCAAGCTGCCAATACTTTTGTCTCAGACCTTCCCAAACTTCTTCACCCAAACAATCCATAGCAGGCAAAGAAATCAAATGTGTGTTGTAGCCTAAATTCTTGAGTTCTAGAGAAACTAAATTACAGTAAACAACATGGCAAAATGCATTACCTCCGCAAAGTCCATTAAAGAATGATTATATTCCTCCAAGCTTCAATAACACAGGAAGGCATCGGTGGAACTCTCTCAGATCCTCATAATGCTCTCCATAACTGCCAAAGAAAATACCTGCACAGATAAAGCCAATATTTGGATCTGTTATTATATAAGCAGATTGTTGTGCTGATGAGCAAAGAATACATCTTACTTGATGGCTCTCAATTTTTATTGAAGTTTTGTCTCAAAACTTTATAGGAAAGCCAAGCATCCAAGACAACGCTTGTACACTGATTATGAGGAAGATAAAGTAATACTATGCTTTTTTTTTTTTCGAAAAACAAAAGAAAATGCCAATTAATATTCCAAGACAACACTTGTGCATTGATTGTAAAGCAATTAAATGATACCAGGAGTTGGAATTCAAAAAATAATATATTATCACTTCATTGCCAGATATGAATCTAATTGTACTCCATACTTTCGAAGACACAACATAAAGTAATGCAATTGTGCTTGGCATACTTTTTTAGGCATTGAAAGGTTACATGTGATGGAACAAGAAGTCAATCGAGGTAAAGGAAGGTGATGGAATGGGATGCAATGGAAGAACGACTAACCTTACTTTGTTTGGAAACTTAAAATAAAATAGGAGGTTAATGGATATAAAAGTACTTAAAAACTTTACATTGCATCTTTTTAACCCTCAATTTGGGGGTTAAGAAAAATACGTATTTGGAGGTAAATGCAATATTTAGCCTCCATTAATTTTCCATTACACCATAAAATAAACCCCTGTTTGGAATCAAATCTTCATATACTTCCATTTCATTTCATCCTTTAATCCCTTCTAACCTGCTTCCATCCATAGTGTTAAAACAATTTTGGAAACTAATTCACTCAGTGTCTCTTTTGCCTATACCTCTCAAATAGCGCACACAGACAAAGATTTGCTCATATAACAAACATGCGATTAAGCATGCATTTCCTTCCATAAATCACATAAGATTTCATGGTTCTTCCCGTAAACAGAAGTTCAGACACAAGATGCACTTTTGCAAAGCAAATCTTTTGAGCTCATGAAAAATCATATCAACGCATGCTTGAAGTAAATTCAAATAAAAATGCATGCATTGTTAAAGTGCACAAAATCATGAATTACCATCATAAGTTCCAACCTGAGAAATATCATCTTGCCATTGGGGACAGGGCAAATATTATCTTTACATTATTTTTCTCAACGCAACAAATATGAAGCATAAGTTAAACTTCTGGATGCGCCTCAATGATTTTGTAAGTACCTGGATTGTATTGTTGAATGGCTATATCCACGAGGCCCATTCCAAATCCGATGTTAAGTATGTGGTCACCTCCCAAGCAAACGGCCTTACATGTGCCTCCATTAGTGGTTTCCCCCAACCCATCATGACAGCTTTGCTATCAGAGTCCATCAGCTTATATTCGCGGAAAGTAACCTTATCTTCCAAGTAAACATTTTCGTTCGCTTTCCTTGCAATTCGCAAAGGATCCTAAGACAACTCAGATTGAATTCCTGCACAATTACAGGGATATAGTAATTATAACAAGACAGAAAACTCATTTAGCATTAAATTTTTCCAAATCATGGAACTCATTTGACAAGTTAAGTATTGAATTGATTCATTAGATAAATAGGACACAGTCTAGAAAGCACATGAATGCTATAATTCGATTCTATTCAGTTCTATTTTTGGATGAAATGCCATTATAGGGCTCGATTTATTTGTATTTAAAAAAAATGGCATTTCAGAAAACAAAAAGAAATCAGGTCAGAAAAGTTAGGATTTTTCAAAAATTCTTGGATTTCAAATCCACAACAAAATGGACCCTAATATAATTGAATTGAATTATTGGACATAATTAGCTCCCAATGGAATGAAAGACTATTTCGTGAGCGTACCAGCATTGAGGAGAATTTCGAAGGCCTCCTGGTGACCTTCCTCCACGGCTAATCGCCAGCGGAGATATTAGGAGAAAATGCATTCCAGGAAGCACCGGTTCCCAGAATGGACTTGACGACGGCGTCGTGGCCGAGCTTGGCAGCGTGCATGAGCGGAGTGAAACCATCTTCCTGCTCCACTCTATGTGAAGTTGGATTTGCAGTACTAAATTACATTTTTCTCCCAAAAAAAAAAAAAAAAGAGAAAACAATTTTCTTTTATTAATATTTTTATTAACGGTTTAACAAGCGAGACACTAAATTTGGGGAGTCAAACATAAAATTAGTGTGCGTATATATATAATTAAAAAAAATATTCTATTATTATTTTAAAAATAATTTTAAATAATATTTATTAATTAATTATCTTATTTATGATATAACAAAATTAATAAATATTGTTTAAAATTTAAAATTAAAATTTACTAGATAACTATTATGTTAAAATTTAAATTAATTAAAAAAAATAAAGCCTTTTCTTTTCCTTCGTGAATCAATTGTTGCTCGATCCTATTCGAAGTGGGTGGGTGGGGGCTTCAATTTGTCAACATAGCTGCGTGGGGCGCCTTGATTTGTGAATAGATGTGGGTGGGATTAGTTGTGTTGCGTGATAAGTGCGTGGGAATTGATCGAGAGAGAGACAGACAGGGAGAGGTGTGAGTGCGAGGAAGGGGTGTAAAAATTAGGATTTTCTTTTTTTTTTTTTTTTTTTTTTAGGTCCGTTTTTACTGCGCTCAACGCTTTTTATTATTATTATTATTTGAGAACAGTACTTTTTTAGTTGATTTTTTCTCCTTGGCTAATGTAATATTTAATAAATTTCAATGGAATATTTAAATTGTTAATGTAAATAAATTACATAAACCTTTCAATATGAATTTTAAAATATAAAAGTTAAATAATTAATTATGATAAACTATAAGGGTAATATATTTTATTTGAGAAGGTTGTTTGTGTAATAAAATTACATACTAATAATGTCATTTGTAGCAACCATATAGTAAAAAATATGTGTTAAAGAATTATACCAAAGAGAATCCTTTAGCAGACACTTTTTAACGAAAGTATGTGCTGTTATATTTCTTATCCAATTGACATAAAAAAAAGAGGTCCAAAGACAGAAGTTGCAGCTGATCATTGATCAAATCAACAATGAATATGGGCCTGCTTAATGATTGCCCAATAACTTGAATTGTAACTAAGAAGTTTCCTTCAATCTAAATAACAGAGTGACCTCTAGTTTGAGTAAGAAGGATGGCTTCTTAGAAATTGACGGCAAGACCATCCAAGAATTGAACTGTCAGAGTCTCTTGCTATTGCTGCAACAGCCAAACTAGTTGGTTGAAACCTCATAAAACACCGGTGGTTTCGCAATATCTGCAGCTTCTTCAACTTATGGTCATGGTTGCGTGAAACGATATGGCCATTGGCTGACAAGGAGAGCAATAACTAGGAATGCAGTTGATGCATTTATTATAGGTTTTTGGATTTCAAAAGAGAAAGGAATGATCAAATTAATAGAGGGTAATTTAGAACAATCCATCCATATACAGCTGAAGGGGGGGGGGGGGGGGGGGGGGGGGGGGGGGGGGGGGGGCATGGCCTATCTACTTGGAATGGCATTTTGTCGCACACTAAATTTGACCGCGTTTCTGAATTCTGACTCTCTAATCACGCCGCGTTGAAACGCCATCGTTCTAGAACAGGATAAATATAAAATGCTTCTCAGATTAGTCATGCGACAAATGAGATTATCTACTTTTGACGACTCCTTTATTAGGATCAGGTGGCTGCCGTGATCCTTCTTGTGTACATTATTAAATCGCACGAGCTATTGTATCAGATTTTGTGTGCAGCTAACTGCAAAACTCGAAAGGCTTCTCCTTCCCACGCGTGTTTTAGATTCCAATCTTCGGTTCTGTGTATTTTCAGTTGCCATGTTATTTTAACAAAGACTAATTACCAGATTAAGGACGCAGAATCTATAAGCTAGGGTTTTTTTTTAATACCCCGTAATCGCTTTTTTTTTTAAAATATTATTTATTAATTTGGTGAAAAATTAATTTAATTTTGAGTTGCTGGTCTCACAATGGCTTCGAGTTTTGATCGGTGGGAGAAGGATCCTTTCTTCTCTGCGGCGGAGGAAGTTCAAGAATCAGCAGACAGGTACCATTTTCCTTCTTTTCTCCTTCCAAATTTCATATTGCAGTATTCTACATTTTGGATACTGAAAAGGTTCTGGAAATGAGAAATTTGGTTGCAGCATTAACCTTATATATATATATATATATATATATATATATATATATATATATATATATATATGATTTTGCTCTGTGAACCTTATATATTTTGTCTTTTCTAATTGCGGTATTTGCAGGATGGAATCAACATATAGAACCTGGATGCATTCAAAGAAGGACGCTTCAAGTTTGTGGAACTCTGAGGAACTCCACCGCGATCTTCGTACTGCCCTTGGCACCACCAAATGGCAGGTAATAGCCCTCTATCGCTCTCTTTCCTCTTCCTACTCTCATTTTTAAGAGTCTTATCAGCTCAGAGATAATTATTCCTGGCTGGTAATGCAGTTAGAGGAGTTTCAACGTGCTGTCAGGTCAAGTTACAATCAGAGCTCTAGTGAGGATTCAAGAGACAGGCATCGTGAATTTATCATTGCAATTGAGGACCAGATTTCAAAAATTGAACATTCATTACATGAGTCTGCCCTTTTGGAGGGCAAGGCATCATCGCCTTGGGTGCGATTAGATGAAGGCGAGTGTAATGAACTTGCATTATTTTTGTCAGGGCCATCAGCACTTGGAGACACCGCTTCTCTTAAAAATCATAACGGGGATGATAAAAACCAACAAAAGATTAGTAAAGGATTGACCACTGTTTGTTTGAAGGGCTCAAACAATTTAGTCGAGTGGGATTCCTTGGAGGCCAGAGATGAGAAATCTCATGAGCATAGGAGGACAGCCAGTGCTAGTGCTGACATTGGTGCTTGGAAGATTGCGATTGCTGAAGTTAGCTGTCAACCAAATTCTTCCGATGGGCAACCCCTGAGACCCCCGCGAAAAGCACCTAGTTTATCAGGATTTTTAAGTTCCATGGATTGTGCATCCGAACTCAAGTTGCCAAAGAGTGGTGTTAGGAAATGGAAGGCAATGGATAATAAAGAAGAATATGATACTGTACCCTTGCGTTCTTCACAAGCGACCAAGGTGAGTATTAGCGTGCATGCTTGTTATTTGAATCTGTTAGGTGTTAACTTGAATTTGCTTATTGATTTTGTTTTTGTCATTGATGACTTGATATCACTAATTATTACAAGTGTTTCTTGTTAATCTTACTACAGGGCGTTCATGCATATTATCAAAAAAGTAAGAGCTGCCTGGATGGTTGTGATGAATGTTACGCTAAGCAACTTTATGGCTGGTATGGAGTTATACAGAGACAACTTCAACGGTCTCAATATCAAATGCAATATAGTCGGCCTGTTCAAGTGGTTCTCTGGATTTTTCTTTTCTTTTGTTTAATTGGTGAGTATTACGAGATTCATTCATTTATATACGCATATAAATGCCTGCTTGTGTTGCATCTTTATTGCTGGAGTAGCATTTTTAACAATTATTAGTTAATCTTTTTGTTATACATGAACTTTGACAATGTCCTTAAAAAGTTATTGATAATTGCTTGTAATTTCATAGTAGTTCAAAATTTTGTTTAGGTTTGGAATATTAAGTTCCATTTAAAAAGAAATAGTGGCATATCATATAAATTTGTATGTTACCTTACCTACACATTCACCACATGCATTTAACAACCAAAATTCTGTAGAATTAAAAGCTCTGCCCCATGATTTGTTGTGGTATCAAAATTGCTTATAGACTTTAGAAACCAATGCCAGCCTGTCCCCATCTGAATGTTATGGGGTTTCTTTCAAAATTTTTCTTTGTTTTGAAGTCAAATCATGATTCATATTATCATATTGCTTTCTGGGCACTGCTCAGTTTTGCTTCAAGCACACTGGACTGAGATTGGTCATGATAATCACCACTTTCAAGTTTGGTAAAAAAGGTGTGGATGAGATTGAAGTGATCGTTCCTGCATCAAAGATTTCATGTTGTGGATGAAATATGGCATACTGAGTGGAAAATTTCTTGCTTATGATCTAGTAATAAACTTACCTGTAACTTGAAAAGGATGCTTGAGATTGGTGTTGAATTTTTTTTTTTTTTTTGAAACCAGATTGGTCATTGGTTGTGGATTTATCAAGCGAAGCATTTCGTAGTAATTGTTTGCCTAGACCAGTTGCCTCATGTTGCAATTCCCCTTAATTGCAAGATGAGTACACTCCATTTGCTTACCAATCAGATCAATTTAATAGATTTATAGCAAACTGAAAAGGATATTAATTATTTATCAGATCAAATGAAGTGCTAATAATTATTTATCTTTTTTTTTTTTAGAAATGTTAATTGTGAATAAAAAAAAATCATAGAATTCAGGTACTTTTACATGTGGTTTTGTATTCTGCACCAAATAGTGGAATCGGAATCCTGAAGCAGTGATTACTTTATTGTTTGACTACTGAAATTTGAGCAAAATTTGGGCTTATTTGACATTTGAAGATTCCTAGTAAACCGAAGAAGAGATAAGCTTGCATTAGATTTTCAACCTTTACTGCACATGATAATACGTTGATTCTTTGGTTTGTGGATCTGAGAGGTATTTAAAGAAGCTGATTTAATTGTTTGCATCTTACAGTGTTTTAAATTTTTAATTCATTGTGTTTCATTCAAAAAAAAAAGAAACATCTTGTTTCCAAGACATTTGCGTTCATAACCTCTTCAGTGATTGTAAGTTGTTGCGCATTTGTTGGTAACTTGGGTTGCTGGATTTTATGTTTAAACGATAAGAAAAATTCTCCAATGGACCAACTTAGCACCCCCCCAACCCCAAGAGAAGGGGAAGGAAGAAGAAGGATTATAAAATGACTAGGGATTTATTTTGGATACTTACAATTTTAATATGGGTTTCCAGATTCATTGATGCTGATTTGGTGTGTTTTCTCTGCAGTGTTAATTGCATTACGTGCATTGTGAGGACCTATGTAATCTTCATTCTGCATTTTACAGCAGGGGCAATATGTGCCGTGAAGGGTGTTCTAGGGGCAAGATGTAGGATAAGTGTCCTGGAAAAGGTTTGTTCATTAAGTGGCTCATTAGGGATATAGGTAGGTTTTTCATTTTTTGTATGCTGCAATATTTTGTTCCACGTATAACTTCCGCCTTCATCCCTTACTCTCTCTAGTATCTAATTCAATGATTCTTCCCTTTCCCTTCAAATTTTGATTTCTTTGACGAGGGGCAATTTATGTGGTATTATTGTAAGAGCCAAGAGTCACATAGAAAGTTAGCAAAGGATGATTCTTGTATGTTATTGGATCCTGTAATGCAATCTTTTCTCTTGTAGTCACATTTGCATCTTTGTACAACTATGATTGTATAGCTGCTTTATACACACACACACACACACACACACGCACACCATTTTCAGTGATTTAATGCTTAGGTAACTTCCAGCTTATTATCTTTGTAATTAATGGGTACCAAGTGATTCTATATTTGGATATCAAAAATCTTTCCTTTTCGTATCATTTATTTATCTATTTGTAAATGAATGGTTATAATAGATATGGTGAAATGCTTATATTTCTGTGCGTCAGTGCATGAAGTTTTTTAGTCTTCTTTTAGAGGGAATCAGTCATTAAGTTTGAAGTGAAACTTTTGAAATATTTTCTCTGCCTTCAACCCAGTGTGGAAGCTATTGTCATGTTGTCATGTGATGCATTTTTTTGTGTGAGGATGGCTTCTTCTCTTCTGCTTCACCTTTTTCTTTGGCTTGGGGTGTGGGGAACAGAGAAATTCGCATCTGATTGTGGCTAAACTTTCAATGTCCCAAGCATGGAAAGCTGATTATGTTGTAATTGAGGGTTTGTAATTTTCTGGTAGTATGTGCTGAAAGGAAGCCTGAATGACAAATTTGAAATGAGCCAACGAAAATTACATCACTTTATTCAAGTAGCTGGAATATGGTAATGCATTATGATACATAACTGATAAGTAAACGGCTGCAGATGAAACAAAGAGGGATAAATAATCCAACACTGATAAAGTGGATCTAATTGATAAAACAAAGAGAGATTTATAATCCACTATCGATCCAGAGCATCTAATTGACAATCCTGGTAAGGTATCTGTAACTGAAGTAGGAACCAGCGACTAAAAGGGGCACAAAGAACTCCAGAAAAGCTGCGTACTTGGGCAGGCCATCATCGTTGATCACAAAAGCACTCATTTCCTTTTTCTTGGGTTCCTTGATGGAAGAATCCATGATGTTCCCCTCTTTGAAAGTGTAACCTGGAAGAACGCCCTCCTGGTACTTGAGGAGTAGGTTCTGGGCTGCCCTGCTATGTCCAATATCCTTGAACTCCTTAGTTGCATCCTTTCCTGCTGATTCTATCAGCACCTCTTCTCCCCCCGGGTGCTCTTCCAAGAACTTTGTGACGTTAAGCACCTGTCAAGACAAAAGCAACTTTCAGACCTGATAAATGATGATACGCAAATGGAGAGAGAGAGAGAGAGAGAGAGAGAGAGAGAGAGAGGAAATTACTCTGCCATCAATAACAAGCCAGCAATCTTTCTTGGATTTGTGTTGGGCGACCTGTGACAGTGTGAAAACTCGCTGGTCAGCCATGTTTCTCTCTTTGGATTTTGAAGAGACTGCATATGCATGCGATGATCAAGCGAGCAAATTTATATTAATGGGTAGAATGGGTTGTCAAGCGGAACTTTGTTGATCACGCTCGCTAACCACAGCTTAAGACTGACGGTCTGGTGGATCACGTGTGGTCGCTGGCAAGAAAGAGGAGGGTAGCTCGTTTTTTTTTTTTTGATAAATTTTAATAATTGTCTGAATTTATTTAATTGTAATATTATAATTTTTTAATTTAAAAATATAAAATAAAATTTCATCAACTTTAAAATTTTACGCAGTAAAATTTTTCTAACCTCTAATTATCAATTTTTTAGTTAGACGCTGATTTAGACAATTTCAACATGTAACTTAGTATTTATCTTTTTTTTTTTTTCAAGTCGTGTAAATTAAATTATTTTTTTCCTTATAAACAGAATAATTTTTCATGCGTAAAGAGAATAATTTTATGACTTGTATAAAAAAAGAGAGAGAAATGTTGATTAAGCGCCGCGTATGAACTATTCATATCAGTTTCTAACTGAAAGTCAGATGAATTTTACTCTATAAAATTTAAAAGTTCAAGAGATTTCATAATACAAAAGATTGTAATATTACATTTATATAAGTTTAGGGACAATTATTGAAATTTATTACAAATAGTTGAAAGTCATTGTTTATTGTTTTTCTAAGAAAAGGTGATGTTAGAGGTAGGGCCTGAAGACAGGTTAGGTAGGATGGAATATTACAATCCTAGTTATTTAACCGCATATTCGATCAATGTTATCCCTAATGCTGCATAATCAAGTGAAAAATTACACTCTACTCGGGAGAAGAGAGCCCAAGCTAGCGAGCCTGAAAATAGTCAGGCCCAAATGTCGACTAACTCAGAAACAATGTCTTCCAAGGCGATAAGTGGACCCAATAAGTGTGGTCTTGCAAACCTAGACATTGGCCCGAAAAATCAATATCCCAGAGGCAAAAACCAATCCATGAGATTTAACACATTGAAGAAATCTGCTCTAATATCAATGCTACTTTTTCTAAGAACAACTCAAATTTAGGGCATTGACAAAAAAAAAAAAAAAACTCAAATTTAGGGTACACAAACAAATACAATAGTCGGTTGCGAACTGAAAAAATAAAATAATAAAAATTCTACAATTTATAAATCATTTAATCAAACCTAATCAACATTAGAAAGAAAATCTAACTGTATCAACTGAATAATTTAGTTCGATTTCTTAGTTGAGCCGTTAAAAACTCACACTCAATTTAATCTGTAACTTAAACCCAAATTTTCTAGTAACCCAAATTCTCTAATTTCTTCTTTTAAAAAAAAAAAATTCAACACAATAATCTCAATTTTCAACATAAATTGATATTGGTTAGTACCTAAAATGCTGGAGAGTACATAAAAAATAAGCGAACGAGAATTGAAATTTGAAGGCAGAGATTGGCAGCGAGAGGCGAGATTGGATTTGGTTCGACAGAAGATCGTTGAGGGTACTAGGTGCATGTTGGAGGACCATGCCTGTGACTTGTAAGGCATAGAGAGTACAGATGAGAAAACAAAGCAAGGACAACAGCAAAGATCGAGACTTGGTAAGAATTGAGAGCCTTTAAGGGATGGATGGATAGGGGAGAGAGGTTAAAGGTGAGGGAGGCTAGAGGGAGAGGGATAGGGGCTTGGAGAGAGTGAGGTAAGGAAGCTGTGATATGAAAAACTAGCTACCACAGTCCTTTAGTTAATTTCGATTTGATTCAACTATTTTAATTTTTAATTCCAAAAAGAAAAATTCAAACCGAACAGACTAAAAATTGTAGAAATCAAACCAAATTGCCCAGTAAACAGAATCAAATTTATGAATTAAGGCAGTTTAATTCAATATTTCAACTTAAAATGAATAGTGCTCACACTTCTCAAATTCATTTGCATCTCATAAAATAATAATAATCAAAAAAGAGAAAAAGTTAACAAGTAATAACACAAAGATTAGCACAATCCGGCTTAAGGGTTTCATCGTAACGTGCATTTTGTTACAAGAGTATCACATCACTCATGTAAAGATGGTTCCAACATAAAAAAAAAAAATGAAATAATGCTTGCAAGGTCCTCAAGAATAAAAAAGCAGAGGGCATGAGTTCTTCAAAAGTCACCAACTAAAGCAGCACAGAATATTCAAATTGGGTTGTTCATCAAGTGTCAAATGTATCTGAATTATCCAGGCACCCCACTTTTTATGCCTTTCATCTTAATGGATGAAAGATGGGATCCCGGAACCCACCAGCAGACAACAAAAGAAAGTCGAGGGATTTACACAATATCTAATAATTTGAATCCACCCAAAGAAATGCAGCCATCTTTACCGATGTGAAACTTCCCATGTGAATAGCTACTGTAATGCACGACCTTCCCATGTGCTTTTCAACAGATCTTTAGACTCACCACCATCACTTTCTTCCTTTCTGCCAAATTCTACGCCCTGGAATGTGACCCTAGATGACCTATACTGACTACCAAAGCCAGTGCCAAAGCCCCATCCAAGGCCTAGACCAATCCCGCAGCCACCGCCTATAAAGAAACAAAGTTCTAATTCCAAGTTACTCTTTGAACATGATGGTTTATAAAGGGATTTAAAACATTCATCAATTAGAATTTCATGGAACAGATTAACTAGAGATTTTCCTTTGAGCAAGGATAAGATGTGTACCTGCACCTAGACCCAAAATGTTCATTGGCATGCCTGCACCATACAAACATTTGCCATACAATGTTCAGTATCAAGAGGTGAAGGGGAAAATTTCATGAAGATGTTTTGAGTATGGAGGCATAATATTTAATTTCTTAGGAAGCTTAGCCGAAGCAACAGTTGTAATTGAAATATTAATCTAGCACATTCTACTCAACTCAACTCAACTCAACTAAGCCTTACACTCAAAAATTTGGGGTCAATTATATGAATTCTATTTCTCCACTCTATCTCCACTTTAAACGATTTTTGGTTAAATTCTCATAAATGTGTAATACTTCTAGGTTATATTGTACTGCTCTCCTGTAAGTTAATTTAGGTATACCCCATTTTTTCTTTATATCCTCTAATCTAATGTGCTCTACTTGTCTAACTAGAGTCTCCGTATGTCTACGTTTCACATGACTAATCTAGCGCATTAATTAAACTAAATATATCGGATCATTATGTGATGTGAACAAAACCCATATTTACCCAAGACCTTCCTATAAAACCAATATGAGATGCATTATTCTCGATCCTTTTAAACTGAACGTCCTCGTGGAGTAACCCGGGTCATGAATTGTTCAACTCGACCTCTCCCAAAAAAAGTTAAGGAACCTTTTTATATAGTCCATCGACCGAACGCATCATTCCCAACCCCTTTAGAATGAATGTCCTCGTGAAACAACCAGGGTTATGACTCGTTCACCCTGACCTCTCTCTAAGAATATCAGGAAACCTTTGTACATATCCCATCGACTTGTGCAAAGTAAGGCTCTAATACCAAATGATATAAACCCGCCTAACTACACCTCAAAAGCCAGCTCACAAGGAGAGATTTGCAAACCTATATATATAACACCCAAAACCTCTCTGTAGAACGATGTGAGATGCATCATTCCCCACCCTTTTAAACTAAATGCCCCCATGAAACAACTGGGGTCATGACTCATTCACTCCGACCTCTTTCGAAGAACGTCAAGGAGCCTTTGTACATGGCTCATCGACCGGACGCTCATTATGCAAAATAAACAAGATACTATACATACTATACATTGTTTTCAATCAATCATAAATTTAATTAAAAGGTAGCTCATATCTTGCCAAATTTAAAGGTACAATAGTTGTGGGAGTTTTGCACACAGATAATGAAAGAAGGAAAAAACAGTACGTTAAAAACAGTTGAATTATGCCCCAGTTACTCAAGTATGAAATGTTAAAGCTTATTTTAAAAAATAATTAAAATAAAACTCCAGTAATAAAAAAGTCATGGAAAAGGATGCATCGTGAGGCTATCAATTACTGGTTTTACCATAAATTCAATTCCACCATCTTGCTTAAATTAAATTAAGCAGGTCGACAGTAATTTGTCCTAAATGTAACCCATTGAAATTAGTTGATCCTCAAGATTTCTGTTTCTCTCCCCGGCTCTCCCCTCTCTCCTCACACCCCAACCCTTCTCTCAGTGTCCATGTTCATGAGATCTAATTGCCACCAAGCAGAGACATATTGGATTATGTTATTACACATATGCCTATAAAACCCCTACATCCAAATAACAATATAGGTGAAATGCAGCAAATATTGTTCAGTAACTTATACCTTGAGTCTTCTGACCGTTCCACCAAGGATAGAACACAGACATCATTCAAGACTAGACAACCCTCAACATCTTAAAATTGGAACTAATTCAACTTAGATAACCATAAGGGTCTGTTTGAATGGGGTTAGGAAAAATTGAGATTTGACGGCTTTCCAACAGGGACATAACTCACTTACCCCTCCTCTATTTAGGCCTCCTTCACCCTCATCCAAACAGACCCTAAGTAGAATCAGCTTCATGAATTCATAAAACTGAACTACAAAATTTCGCAGATAACTACATAAATAAATTATTTATATATAAAGTGTCCAATGAAAATAAAACTGACCTCCGAAACCCCACCCAACGCCGAACCCACAACCGATACCAAAACCTGAAACCAAAATTGGCATAAGAAGTGAAATATAAAAAGACACAGTATTGAAACATGAAAAGCCCACAAAGTATTCTAAACAGAGTGTTGGAGATGCATACCAAATCCCACACCGGGACCACTGAAATTTGTAAGTACCATTTTTTTTCGCAGCTGAGAATGAGAGAGCTGATAGCCCTTTGAATTCAAGCTGCGAGACTTAAAAAGGGGGGTATCAACACAAAGGGGAAAGTTTATAGAAGCAAATCAATTTGACACTCACAACAAACAGTAACAGTTCCTCACCAGATTATGACTAATCGACCCCAAAAGCCTCTTCAGCTCTGAAATGGGCCTGTTAAGAGTTTTCAACAAAATCTGAGCTATGGGCTTCATAGCCCCCAAAACATATCAAGATAATATATTTTCTAGGCCTTCTTCTCTTCCTCGAGCGCTACATTAATGAAGTGCATGATAGTGGCATATTAAAGTTGACTTTTTTCTTTTTTCAAGCATAAAACACTGATCCAATAAAAAAAGGCCTGAAGCACTGTTGAAGGTACCATCAGGGGGGCCCAGCCAGCCCAACATCTATCACAACAAAATTTCGGTCCAACAGTTTTTAGTTTTTTTTCTTTTTTTTTTTTTTTCTTCAGACAATTTCAGTTTTTCTACAAGGGAAATGATTTATAGATTTTTCATTTGCTTTTTTACACTCTCATCCTGATACTATTGACACAACAGAGTTCTTGGGAATAATATCTTCCCGCCCTCTGCGTGGGGACTGAGGACATCGTTGGGATGGTTAATTTTCTCGTGTGAGGTGTTAATGTTAGAATCCAACTTCTTATTCTATGCGATGAGCACAGGTTATAACCGGGAATTATCTTATGGGGTGGGTGTAAGAAACAGAGAGCGAGAACCAGACAGGCAGCAGCAGCTGCGAAACCTTTGTTGAGTAGCCATTCAGAACTTGCCTACATATGGGTCCTCCCCACAATCAATATCTATAGTTTCTGCGTGTTTCATATCTTACATACAAATGAAAAGACCGCAATAAATAAAGCACTCTAGGGATGCATACACTTTTGGCCCGTCCCTCTCCGCAATTTTTGCAACAAACATATTTCCACAAACAAGAAACTTCTAGCGTTAAATGAAAATCATTCTCATTCTCTGAGAAACTCTTTACTTTTTTTCTTGAAATCACTTTTTTCAGGTAAAAGCTCTATCTTATTTTTGTTAAATGGGCTTTACAATTTGCACCTAACAAGAAACCCCAGATGTCAGGTGATTTACTACACTTGAATAGCTTCATTGATGATAAAACAATACAAGAAAGATGAACTACAGATATCACTAACGAAAATATCTATGCGACGGGTAAGTGGAGAAACAAACCTTTGTCAGCTCTAATTCCTTGGAGAACACAAAGTATTCAATGAGAACCTGAGAAAATATACGAAATGGCTTTGCTCTATTTACAAATTTAAAGAGACTAATTCAATGCCAAAACTTCAGCAAACAACTACCTACTGCCTTTACCAGTTCACCTGCTAATTGGTTGGCCCAGTAAACCAGACGCCTATCCTAGCTGCGCAATAACATGCCACAAGCCCTTTCCATTACCTAAATATCTGTCTTCCACATTGTGTTATCACGAGACCTATCCAATGCAGCGACTTTGGCACGATATGCTGCAGCAGCTGCAGCAGGTTTTACCCTCTGACTCTTAGGAAGCTCGCAGGTTTCACTAATAGAAGCAAATCTTAGTTCAGCAGGAGGAATAAAACAATCCATTGATAGGCCTGGGACATTGAAAGCTGCTTCCTCAATCACCCATGCTTCTTCCATTCTGGTCCTGGTGTGGCTCATTGCAGTATCTCCAAACCGGAAAAGGGTAACTACAGAACGCCCTGAATGAGCAATCATAACACCATCCACAGGCCTATAATCATCAAGGAAAGAATTGATTGTCGTCTCCCAGTACACAGCATCACCTCCATTGTTTTGAATGCGGGTCAAATGGGAGTCCTCTATGTGAACAAGGAGCCCAGTTTTCTGACTGAAGTAGCCAAACAAAACATGCCTTATGATCTCTGCGGGTCCTTCACTCCTAGCCTTCAGAGTTGCAGGATCTGCACATATCTTGAGGATAAAGCAGTCATCTCCATTTATCTTCTTCTCGCCAATGCATCTTGCATTGGTAAACATACTTGCAGTTGTTCCTGGGTCAAGACCCTGCAAAGAAAATGGAGATGATTAAGTAAAAGGGTCGGTGCATAGTGAGTAGTAAATTGAACAAAATAGAAAAGACAGCTT